>NW_004955466.1:12428885-12502763 GCF_000276665.1 Chinchilla lanigera
TTTTTTTTTTGTTTTGTTTTTGGAATCAGGAATTGAACTCAGGACCTTGCGCTTGCTAGGCAGGCACTTTGCCACTGAGCTGTATTTCTGGCCCATGTTTGTTAGTTTTTAAGTGAATTTATCTTTTCTTTCTTCTCTTCTCCTTCCTATCTTGTTGCCCGTCACTTCGGCTACCCCACTGACTTGAAGCTTTGGAAATACAGGCTCTATTTCTGTTTCTAGTTGCAGTGAGACTGTTTTGACTTTGAGATAAAACCAGCTAAGCTTTGGAGGCCTTTGGTTTGATAAAAAAGCCTTCTTAAAGCTTATAGTACTTTGCATCTTTGGGTTATCTTAGAAATTCCTCTATTGGAAATTTTATGGCCTCAATTATTTGAAATAAGTGAAGTCGATGGGCCGATTTAGGACATTTATTTTCCAATTAACCACAGAAGTGTGCTTCTTAATCCTTAATCCTTTAATCAAGAAAGATTTTCATGACTTGCACAGCTTGAGCCATGTAATTTGGGCAAATCGTTTAACCTCTGTGATCTGCTTCCTTATCTGGAATATGAGAGAAACGGCACCACAACCTCTACTGTTTCTTCAAGGTCTAAAATTTTATGATTCGGTAATTACTTCTTCCCTATGTATATTATCCTTTGTTGAAGTGAAATTGGAGCTCTGCCACACAAATCACAAGTAAACAAAATGCAGCTTATCCTCACTATGTTTTTACTAAGTGAATTTGAACTGGGCTTCTTTATGCGTGAAATGGGAGTAGTGTTACTTATCACAGAAGAGTCACATGAGAATAAAAAAAAAAGATAATTTTACTACCGGATTGAAATAATGCTTATTGTTCAGTAGATACATGATAAATGTAAGTTCCCCTGTCTTTGGGAGCTGTAGAATTACAGCTCTCTCAGATGCCCTGGTTTTTCCAAGTTTGTGGATAATTTCTCATCAAATATGCATTGGCACCCCTGACCCTCTTTATTATGAGGTACCTGGTGAGGTGAAATGCAGCCTCCTGTCTGTCTTGCTGCAGATGCACTATCTTCATTTTTTGTCACTGAGGGCTCTCAGAAGCAAAAGCACCTTGGGGCTGAACAGGAAAAGCTTTCCACCAGACTGACTCTGTCCAAGGCTCTGTGCCAATACACATTTACGAAAGGGAAGCTTGATGAGTGTGGCCCCATTCTAAGAGCTGTGTGGTGATGGCAGCTTTGTGTCTAGTGCGAGATTTTTCCAGCCTCTGTTTCCACTCTGCATCAGTTTTCCCTCCGTACAGAAGTAGGTGAAACCTAGCATTGAGGAAGGATTTCATAGACAGGGACACTGCTTGTTCTAACCCAGGAAAATGGTAACAAAGAAAGAGGTTTCCTTCTAGAATAAGACAGACTTCCTTCTACACTGAAAGCCTAACACCCTGGCCTTTTTGCTGCATATAAACCTGCCATTTCATGCTGGTCAAACAGAGCTAAGATGTATTTTGCAGGAAGAACACTTTATTTCCTTAGGTTTTGCTATGCTGATGGAATCTGAGGACTCTAGAACAGAAAGAGCACCCAGAGATGGTTGAATCTTCTTTTTTTCCTCAATGTGAAATTGGGTAAAGTATGTACAGCTGTGACATTAGCCTAGCTGCGCAGGACTTAAAGGAGAGAGCTGTATTTAGGGGCAAGCCAAACTCATCATCCTTTTAGGAAAGACAAGAAGGCAAAGTCGCTTACAGTCAAAAGTAGAAGGAGGGGGTTGGGGATGGAGACAACAGAGGGGAACTAAGCAGCTGGAGGAAGCAAGGGGCACTGGGGCATCACCCCAAAGGGAGGGCATCCACCTTACTATTGCAGGTACCTGGAGTGGAGCAGGTGCAGGGTGCGTGAAGATCCAGCAGATAATCAGCCCCAACAGCTTCATTTGTTAGAAGAGAAAACAGTTGCCCAGGAAAGTTAGGAAATAATGCTAACGCTGACACTGCTGGCCGCAGAGTGGACTAGCTGGGAGTCTCCACATTTCTTGTCCGTCTCTCTTCCCATGTATCATTATTCTCTTTGAAGTTTTGTTCGTGGGCCTCCTTATACTCATAACATTTTGTATATGACAGTGATTCTGTATATGTTGACGTTTCTTATTCAAAGTGAATGGAAGATGCCACTGGGTTCAGGTAGCCAATTTTTTTTAGTTGACAAAGTTACAGTTGAACTGTGTGCTATCTTCAGTAATCTAGCGAGAATTCTTTGCTTAGCAATTACATTCATGAAGATGGGGTGAGTGTAAATTTAGGACCAAATTGAAGGTTAAGATCATGTTTTTCTCAGTTTTCTCTTATCCTTTTTCTGTAAATTTACTTTTTTTTTGAGTCTAAATTTTATTTTCATTTTATTTATTTATTTTTTAATTTTAAAGAGAAAAAAGATAAACATAATAGTGAAAGTTCCAGAGCAGGTTAGGACAGTTAGAGTAGCTGCTATATTGCATGTTGTCTTCATAGTTGTTATTCAGAGTACATGATATAGGTGTGATATCTTATCCAGACAATATTAGCACAAAACTTTCTTTTCAATGAACTAGGAGAGACTAGCTGTATAACTATCTTAACTGTATTCTGTATACATATTTTTTTTTCTTTTTCCCTTTCTTCCTTTCCCCCATCACAGTTTGTCCTTTCTTTTAAACAGTTTCTTCCCAATTCACAATATCTGTTGTACATTTCAGATCTTATTTACTTGTTTAGTTTCTCACACTAGTGAGACAATACAGTGTTTACACATGTGGGTCTGATTTATTTCACTTATGAGTATGGTCTCGAGTTGCATCCATTTACTGTTGTCCTAGTTACTTTTCTCTCATTGCTGAGACAAAATACCTGACACTCAGAATTAAGGAAGAAAGGTTTATTTAGCTCATGGTTTGTGGAGGTTTCAGTCCATACTTGGCTGGCTCCAAGGCAGTGTGGCATATGGCAGAGGACAACAGCTCATGGGGGGGAAAACAGCAAAAGCAACAACAAGAGCAAAAGGGAGGAGCAGCAACAAGTAAACCTCTTTCTCTCCCTTATGTAGCATGCAGGCTACCCACCCTACAGTGAGTGTAGCACTCATGCCCATAATCCCAGCATTGGACCATGAGTCAATCAAAAACTCTAGAAACCCACCCCTTGACTGCATGAGGCTTTGAGGGTACATCTAGACACAAGCCATAACACCTATAAAAGTCTCCAGTTTATCTTTCTTTATTACTGAGTAGTACCTATAAAAGTCTCTAGTTTATCCCTCTTTATGGCTGAGTAGTACTCCACTGTATAAAAAAATCACATCTTTTTTTTATCCATTTCTGGGTTGATGGAGTCTGTAAATTTATTTTAAAAATAAAAGTAGGAAAACATATTAACAAACATGCATCTATTTACAAAATAGCATAAGAACAATACAAGCAATACCGAATTACAGACAAAGTGGTAGGAAATTAACTATGGTTGTTGTATTATGTGTTGATATCTTCAAAGTGGTTTCTCAGGAAAACAAATAGAGACATGCACAATTAATCAAATAAGTAATCATTAACTGTTCCTTTCAGTAAAGTGATATAAGTCAGTAGTCCAACTATGTTAGCTATCCTGTATATACATACATAGTAATTTCCCCTTCTTTCTTTTCTCTTTTCCCTCATCCCCGTTTCTCTTTACTTTTGAGCATTTTCCTTGCATTTCACAATGTCTATCGTACCTCCTAATTTTTATTCACTCTTTCAGGTTCTCACACTAGTGAGACAATACAATGTTTACACATGTGGGTCTGATTTATTTCACTTATGAGTATGGTCTCTAGTTGTGACCATTTACTTGTAAAAGCCTTGAGTTTATCTTTCTTTATAGCTGAGTAATATTCCATTATATAAAAGTACCACAATTTTTTAGCCATTCCTCAGTGGACAGACATTTGGGTTGCTTCCACAATTTAGCAATTAGAAATTGCTAAGCTACAAACATGGGTGCACATATATCACTGTGATATGATGTTTTCAGATCTTGGAAAATACCTAGAAGGGGAATAGCTAGGTTGGATGGGACCTCTAGACCTAGTTTGCTGAGAAATCTCCAAACTGATTTCCACAGTGGTTTTACCAGTCTGCATTTCCACCAGCAGTGGAGAAGAGTTCCTATTTCTCCACAGCCTCTCCAACATTTATTATTGGTTGATTTCTTAATTAGCCATTCTTACTGGGATGAGATGAAATCTCAATGTTGTTTTAATTTGCATTTCTCAAATGACTACTGATGTTGAACATTTTCTCATGTATTTATTTACCATTTGTATTTCTTTATCTGAGAAGTGTGTGTTCATCTCAGATGCTGATTTTTGGATTGGGTCTTTGAATTAGGGGGGGCTGATGTTTTTTAATTCTTTATATGTTCTAGATAGGTTCTGTAAATTTAAAAGATGGTTTTATTTTGTTTTTGCCTAGTATTTTTTCATATTTAGGATGAGATATATGAAGTTAAACAATTTTTAAAGAATATTTTCCTTATATCATTTGCATTAATGGTATTTTTATTAATATCAAATTAAAACTTTACATAATAATGTTGCATTATTAATACATAACATTTCAAAATAGTTCAGAGAAGTCTAATTAAGCATGGGTAAAACTTATACAAGGTATTTATATTCTAATTCTTACCCTGTACAAACTTCATTAAAATGGGAGGGATATTAGGAAGTTTTAAAAAACGAATAAACCAAGTGAAGCACCATCACCAAGTGAAAGCTGTCTGTAACACTTGGAAGATGGAAGCAGCTGGATAAACCAAAAATCACTTAAGATAATGCAGGTCTTACTCTGGTACGAGCAGGGGGACAAGCCAGCCAGAAGCAGCCAACAGGGGCTGCAGGACCCCAGAAGTGTACAGAATTGGAAGCACCAGTTTCCTCTGAAGTCTAAATTGGGTGGAGGTACCACTGAAATCAGAAAATAGTTTAGTGGAATCTCTACTAATTCCATCCCCTGATATGTCCTGATTAATAGGAGTTGCTGTAAATTTGCCTTTTATTTTCCTTTGTTAATGTTTGAAAAGATTCATCTTTGCTTACATAGGTCATGTCCCCACACACAAGTTGGGTTTGGGGAAAACTGGACTTTAAGATGCTCACTTTGGGATTAGTTTAATCGTGCAGACATCTGGGTGTCGACTGTGCTGTGAAGATACAGAGATGACTCAGCCAAAACTCCTTTTCTCTGTGCCCTTGACCTAACTGGGAGGCAGAGAGCCCAGCTCTTTATGAACACAACAGAAGGTGCCTACGGGCTTGGAGAGAGGTGCGAACGCAGGACGGAGCCCAGGGCCGGACTGCGAGAGGCCAAGGGCTTCAGGGAGGAGAGTCTGCCTGGATCACGACCAATGAGTAGGCTGTGACTGAGCAGGGTGGAGCTTCTAGGAGCAAAATGCGGAGCCTCCAAGAATATTCCTGGGATCACTGAGCTGGCAGATGTGCCCTACAAGCAATGTGAAGCATGCATTAACACACAGTATAGGCGAGGCTTCCACTGTGAGGTAAATGGTTTGATTTCTAGCTTCTCTCTCGGTACATTGCTCTAACACTGTCCAACTGTAAAGCTCCGGAGAAAAGTGAGGAATTACATTTTTATATCAAGTGGGTTGTAGCTGTGCTCATTTAGTCATGGGGCTTAAAGGGATCTTCTGGGAGAGGAGGCTGATGGGCACAGCTAACTCTCGGGAGGGAGTCACCCCGGGGATATCTAGGCCTCAATTGAGGGCCATTGCACCAACCGGACTGTGAAACGTGGGAGCCTTGAGGGGAGTCCCTTGAGGCATGGGGGGAGGGTCTTAGTGGGGCTTAGGAGGGAAGCACACAGGACAACGGAAGAGCCATAAGTTGCAGGGCTCCTTCACCTGGTGTAGCAGAGAACAGGCGGGGGAAGGCTGCAACCGAGGGAGTCCACCATCTGTTCGGGCAGCTCCTGCAAATCAAGGGCTGCTTACACCGAGCCTGCCAACTCCTAGCCGGTGATTGCTATAAAGGAAAGAATAAACTGTGTCCTCGTCTCAGAAGTGAGGGATGTTTTTCCTGATCTGTCAACTTACACAAGTAGCAATTAAGCAATTAATTCAACAAATACTTGTTGAATAGCTTCCATGTGCCAGGGAGAGTTATTTGAATTCTTTACCTCTTTCAAAGCATACCTGGCTGCATGGATATGCTTTGCAAGGATGAGCCCTTTCCTATACTTTCTTGCTACACGGCCCCTGACTCCTGCACAACACAGACTCCAATCACCATATTGTGTTTGCCAGGTTTTATGATCTAAAAACTTATGACTTGACTGTTAAGTTCTGAATTTTATTGGCTATTTATAATGATTTATGTTTTACTTATTTACCTAACCATTTGGAGTTATAAGAGTTGTTTTATAAGCATCATAACTTACTGGCCTGGATTAAGTACACTTTTTGAAAAGTTCCTAGTATTTGCTGCAAATCCAAAACTTAACAAGCACAAGGTTTATTTTGAAATCACAGCAGTGAAATTGTATGGTCTTCAGTGTCCACGAGGGAACAGATTTCCCCCTACACTCTGGGCCACAATTTATTATTGTTTAAATCAATGCATGACTCTTTGCATACCAGCCTGTATTTTGGGTCATGCAGACTTAACCTCAGAACAGAATCACTTTGTTCAATGCAAAACAGGGCCCCATCAGTCCTCTGGACCCATTTCCCTGTGTCCCATAAGAAAAAAGTTTATTTGACTGCATGATAACCTCAAGCATAATTCCTCATAGAAATAAACCTGACAACTGTCTTACACACCCTGTCACCAAGGGGCACTTAATGTCGACTTCAGTGTTAACTCCTGCGAGGCAGGTAGATAGGACTCTAAAGGTAACAGTCTGGGAGCGGGGACTTTAGTGCTCAATGAAATAATAATATCAGAATTCTCGTATCCATACAGTTCTTTTATTATCCTTTCCATAGTGCTTCATATTATGCTGTCTAGATTTGTGCAAAGGACTTCAGGTTTTATTCCCCTAAAAGCAAAGGGCTTAGTAGGTGAGGGGAGTTTTGAAAGTTTCTGTCATGTCTGTGGTTCGCCTGCCATTTTAAAAAGACGTTCACCCAATAGCCCCAATGGTTTGATGTCATCTTAGTGGTGGAGTTGCTGCTTTTCAAGGGGCCGGTACATGAATGTAAGTCTCTTTTGGTATATTTTGTCATCTTGTTGATTGAGGGCGGTCTAAGGTATATAAGAGAGGGGATTTTTATCTCAGTACATCTGTGTGGGCCTAGTAACACCTGGGGCTGGGTCAGGATAGGAATGATGCTGTGTAGGACTGGAGTGAAGTCACTGCTTCCTTCCCATGCCTACCTCTGGTACAGACCGCCAGCTGTCCAAGGTTCTCCTACCCAGGGCTCTGTGGTTACTGTCTGCTGCTGTCTCTGTCACTCAGAGACTCTGGCTAGAGGACCTCAATGTTTGGTTTGCTTCTTTGTCTGAGAATGGCGTCCTCTCCCTTGCTAAATTATTTGAGAGCTTCTTTTGCTTTCATTCTCACTATATGAGTCCAAGGAAGGTGCCATGACTTTTAATGTACTGTATGTGTACTGTGGCCCGCACGGCCATCCCTGGTTAGCCCACAGTTGGCACTGACTGGAGGCAGGAAGAGAATCTTTGCCGCTGTGGATGCCAGGAATGCACAGCTACTGCGGAGAGCTGCTGGACTCTGCACTTCTGGTCTGCAGCGGGAGGTCGGGTAGAAAGAAGCAGAAATGAGAGGTGGAACCGTGGTTTGTGATTCTGGTTCCAAGTACTTCTAAGAGAAGATGGATCTGTGTCTTTCTTTCTGTTTAGTTCTCCAACCCTTTCTTGGATTCTGCAGACAAATTCATCTCCCCTTCAATTGCATTAGCTCAACCTGTATTTCAGTTATTTGCAACCCAAACAGACCTGTTTAATGGCCCTTGTTTCCCTTGTTTCTCCCTCCAGCATTTGAATGATACCTATCGTGTCCCAAACATTGATAATATAACTTGACTAAATAACTAATTACTCATGTCTTAGGGGAAAATGCAGGTGAGTTATTGTCAGGCTCTGAAGAAATGTTTCTACCTTGTTATTTTATTCATTATTGAGTCTGCAATGGAGATTTCCAGGCTTGGCAGAGGATTACCGAGAGGACTGGAGTATGCTTCCAGTCGCACAGAGGAAGCGTAACAGAGTCTGGTCACACCATACATGACTACCTTGGGATATCTTTTAGCATTTTCCTGATTAAAGTCCTGAAGAAACACAAACACATGGAGTCCAGGGCTTCTACCTTGAGTTACATCTCTAACCTTTCTACAATTTTTTTTACTTTGAGACAGGTTTCATTATGTTGTTAAATTGCCCAGGTTGGGTTTGAAGTTGCAATCCTCCTGCCTCAGTTCCTGAGTCCTGGGATTACAGGTGTCCACACCGCACCCAGCCGTCATTGTAGTTAGGCTCAACTGTGTAGTTTATTGTGATACTGGTTTTTGAAATGGGTCTCACTTGGTTGCCTAGGCTGGCTTTGAATTTGCAATCATCCTGCTTTAGCTTCCCAAGTAGCTAGCATTATGGGTAAGCGTTACTAAGCTTGACTTCCAATATAATTTCTTGGCAATATTTGGTCAGACTTTAAGGAATTTTGTCTGATGGCTGTCTTAATCTTACTCACCTAGTGGATGAGTATTTTTTCTACCTGAATGTTGTAACTTTTCAGGTTGATATGGCTTTCTGGGAGCAAAAATTGTAATATTTTAAATGAAAGAAAGTTTTGGAAGGATTGAATAGGGTAGGATAAAGGGGAAATGTAGAAATTAAAAAAGACAAAAAAAGAGACATGAATCAAAAGAGATGGGAAAATGAGTGAAAGACGATAGGCATGTGAAACAAAGCAGGAAATGGGACAGAAAGAAGACATCAGTGAAACCAAAAATAATTTTAAACAGGGAGCTTGAATCTTTTTCATCAGTTTTGAAAGAAATATAGAGCTTCTTATGCTTTGAGAATAGAAAGAGTCAAAAGTAAAAGTGAAGTTCTAACCTCCGATTTCCTGTCCAGCTGGAATGAATTTTTAGCTAAGGCTGAGAGCCAGCGGTATCGGTCTCGTAACATTTCCCACTCACTTGCAGGCCAGGTTGGTTCCGAGCTGGCTCTGGTTGTGAGGTTCTGAGCCAAAGTAAGTTCTGTCCAGTTTGGGACTGGGTCCTGTTCCTCTTGGGTCTTCTGCTTAGGAAAGATGGTGTTGGGAGCGGTTCGATACCCAGTGTGCCATTCCCTGGGCTCTACTGGTGGGAAGGACTTGGGGATGGAGGTTCATGCAGCACCCTGGAAAACTTTCCTCCTGACTTAGTTCTCGGGGCATGCAGCTGCCCCTCTCCTGCCCACAAATGTCTAATTTAGGCCTTGGGGTGAGACAGCCAAGTACTTGTATTTTGAAGGCAATATAACTGTCTTACTCTAATCTCATTTTTCTTCTTTGTTTTCCTTTCTCTGCCATTTTGTTGGATGAGGTATTTTCTTGTGTTTTCATTAACGATGCTTCCACCAGCTTGTAAAGCACAAAAAATCAGCCGATTCATCTAGAAAACAGCTCCATGGTCCCTACACACTGTGGATTCAGCAAAAATGCAACTTAATCCTATCACCTCCCAGACAAAGTCAGCCTTTCAATTCTTTTCTTAATGAGAGAGCAAGAACAACATGAGTGTGTTTCAGTGGTTTCAGAATAGTTAGAAGCAAGAACGTTGTAAGTCACAGAATATACAAAACCTTTGCCAGCCAATATGTTGGATAGATGATAAAGTGTTTGTCAAGTAAATCCACACTTGGGCAGAGGCCCATTATCAACAGCTGCAGAGCTTACAGAGGATATCCTGCAGGGCTATCACTCACAAACACAAAAACACATAAATAAATATCAGGGTGGTTTCGTGCGGACTCTGTTCCCACTAAAAATCCACTTTTTAGAGATCGAATGTCACAGTGAGAGTTTCATAGCTTTCAGAATGACTTGAGATATGTTATTTATGTGCTACAGGGCCCTTTCTTCAGGATGTCCCTCATGAGCTGGGACTCGAAAGGAGCCAAGGCTTGGGGTGGAGTTGTTTGTTTTGTGTGTGAGGGAGCGCTGCGCAGCTCCCAGTGCTCAGGCAGCTGCATCACGAAAGACCGAAGCAGAGCAGAGGGGGTGGGGTGGGGGTCACCGGGAGGCTGCAGGACGAGTTTGTGAATGGAGTGGAAAGTCACATACGACCCTCTGTAAACACTGAGAACTAACACTGCTGCTGTGTATTTTTATTAAGAGCCAGCCTGGGAAAGTTAGATCCAAGAATTAATGGTGATGCAGTGGCCAGTCTTCATGGATTCTGTATTGTAGTGACTCATTTTATGCAACCTAAGTCTGAAACCTTCATAAAAAATGCTCTCTTTGTTTTGTTCCCCTCATATCCCATCAGTCACCAGGCTGATCAGCTGTACCTTCTAAATATTTCTGGAGTCCAGTTCCACCTCTTTAATCCCAGTTCTGGAGTCCAGTCCCACCTCTTTAGTCCCCGTGTCCTCGATTCAGATTATGTAAGAAATTTTTGTTCTTTTTTTTTTTTTTCCAGGTACCGGGAATCGAACTCACGACCTTGCGCTTGCCAAGCAGGCACTGTGCCGCTGAGCTAAATCCCCAGCCCTGTAAGAAATTTTTGACTAAGATTCCGTGCCATTGGAAAACTCTGGTCTCACCCGTCCAGCATACCTTCCACAGTGCTCAGTAAATCAAACGCTGTGTAGTGCGTCTATTTCATTTCCCCTCATCTCTCTGTGCTGGGTGAAGTTCTATGTTCTCATATGCGGCATATAAAGTCCAACATGACCAGCCTGCTTCTACTGCCTCACTGACTACAAGTTCTCACAGGCACATTCACACAGACTTGCTTTGTGGGAAAGATTATGACCTTTCGTTCATTTGTGGCATCGGTACGTGGTGCCCTTCAGCTGTGAACAGGCTGTCTACTCTCACTGCAGCTCCTTTGGCCTGTCGGACTGTACTCATCCTTCACACTCTGGCTCTCAAGTCTCTTCTACTCCTGTATAAAGCATTCCTTGCTCATCCTTGTGAGTCCGGTGGGGGAGGGGTAAGCAGTGTTTGCTAGCTTTGCCACTCCAAATCTGCACGACTGTCTCGGGGACACTGTTTCACTTGACAGCACCTTCCTCATCCTCTATCCCTGTGCTACCCATAAAGCTGACTTTATCCTGGGCTGGAGGGAATAGAGCACATGACTAGGTCACACTAAATCAATCTGTGCAGTCCATTATCCTGGCCGTGGTTGTTACTTAGCCATGGACCTGTGATCCAGAGTGGACCAATGGCTTTGGTGCTCTGTTTGAGCTATTGGGGAAGCAGATGGCTTTTTTGTTAAGCTGGGGGTTGTGAAGATAGGAGCCTGGATTTGCTAGGAGTCTCCTTGTGGAGTCATAAATTGGAGCTTATTCAGAGAAAAACTGCAGGAAGTGAGGAGTACAGAGAGAGAAATTGTGACTGAGCCAGGGATCATGGTGTACACCTGTAATTCCAGCACTCCTGTAGGCTGAGGCAGGAGGATTGCAAGTCTGAATGCAGCCCAGGCAACTTAGTGCTTAGTGAGACCCTATCTTGAAGTAAAAAATAAAAACAAGGGGTGGGAATGTAGCTCCATGGGAAGGTACAAGGGTCTATGCCCAGTAACACCTTCCTTCCCAAATTTTCTGAACCAGTCTCCTCCAATGGGCAAAATCCATACTCTTTCTCTTCTCATTTTCTTTATCTTTTTTTTTTTTTTTTTGTTACTGGGAACCGAACTCAGGGCCTTGCACTTGCCAGGCAGGCTCTTTATGCCACTGAGCTATATCCTTGGCCTTTCTTCTCATTTTCTTAAACCAAGTGGGACTGGGGTTTCTGTCACTTACAACCCAGAGAATCTCATTTATTTTTCTTTGTTCCTTCTCTATCCTCACATTTTGCCCTTGGCCATAGTTGGCTAGTGCCTGGTGTTCAGGTAAGGTGAGGAATCCAGGGCTTTCCTGTCTGGAGGAGGCACAGAGGCCAAATACTGCCGAGAGTCTTTCTTCAGTGCCATTGGCTGAGCATACTGTGTATCTGCCATAGGATCATGAAGGTGGAGGAAGAAAGGATACAAGTGGAGAAGGCAAAAGTAGGAAGACACGGGGCAAGGAGAGATGTGGTTTCCATACTAAATGGGGAAACAGTTGTGCCTTGTTTTTGCCTCTATTCATTTATTTATTTATTTAAAAAATTTTTTTTTAATTTTAAAGAGTGAAAGAAGGATAACATAATAATGGGGGGGGGTTTTACCAAATTACAGACAAAGTGGTAGGAAATTATCAATGGTTATTGTTTTACATATTGTTATCTACAAGATAGTTTCTCAGGAAAACAAATAGACAAATGATAGTGAGTTACAGACAAAAGAGATAGGATATTATCAATAGTTGTTGTGCTATACTTAGGTATCTTCAAAGTGGCTTCTAAAGAATATAAATAGAACTATATTTGAGTGACCTACTGAATAATCATTCAATAATTCTCAATGGTTGTTGTAGGAAACACATAATAATAAACATGGGTCCATTTATGAAATAGGATAGGAACAATACAAACATTACAGAGTTATGGATAGATTAGTAGGAAAATATCAATGACTGCTGTAATACATGGTGGTATCTTAGAAGTGGTTTCTCAGGAAGACAGAGATACACAAGAAGGATCTAACAAGTAGTTACAGCCTAAGTGTTGTCAAAAATCAAGTGAGCTGTCTGGGGCCAAAGCTATTTTTTGTAGCATTTTCTCTCCAGCCTCCCATCGCATTGGGACCCCACAACCAGTTAGTGACCTCTGCCCAACTGGCAGGAATCCTGCTGCAGACTTCTCCAGAGCGCCACCACAGCCTGTACTGTCAGGGGAAGAATGGCTTCCAATGAATCTCTGCAGGTATTATGCAAGGTCCTCCTGGTTTACAGCTTCCGAGCGGCTCTCATGACCCCAGTCCACAGGACCTCTGACTCCTTGGGCTTAGTCTGCATTCTCATGTTCTCTGAGTCCTTGTTCAGCAGCTGCTCCTCCGCTGGCTCTGGACCTTTCTGGTTCTCAATGGCAGGAGCAAGGGTGGCCCCGTTGTATGGCATGTATTCCCAGGGGTTGTTCAAAGTTTGAATGATTCACACACGTCCGTGGGTGGACATTTGCAGCCAGTGCATGGTGGGCCAATTGTGTCATTGTTTCTCTGTGTCATGATAGATCTTAATTGAGCGGCGGCGGCCGGCCTAAGGGCCGGTGTGCAACAGCGCTCACCACTGCATGGCTCCCCATGAGCCAGGGGCCCTCCCGCCGGGGGCCTACGAGGCAGGAAGCTAGCCAGCCGGAAGACCGGCCCTCCCCCTTTGCTTCTATTCAAATATGAAGAAAGCAAAAGAATGATTTGGGAAGGGAAAGACAGTGGAGGTTCTTATCCAAACCATGCAGAACAGTGAGGACCAGGGAAACTCTTGGCCTCTGGGGTATGTTTGTAAGGAATGTGGAGGTGGTAGATAGATGAATGCAGAATGGACATTGGTCATGGTTTCCATGGAAGTCTATCACAGACACAGGCCTTTTCACAACATGCACAGGAAGAATCATTGGCTTTAGAATTTGAGAGTGAAGCTGGGTAAGAGGAGCCCATTTAACAGGTCAGTTGGAGACAACTGAGCGATGGAGACACTGCTTGAGAGGGCCTGACGAGCCTCTTCCAAGACTGGGTTTGCCCAGATGCCCAGGAGTTTTGTTTAATAACATTTTAATGCTTTTCAGACTAAGCCAAGCACTTGTGTGTTAGGAATTGTGAATTTGGGTGTGTCACTGATGGATTTTATGGTGAATGATGGAATAGCACATGTACAGGAAGTATATTATTTCATAATTCCTTTGGATTAAAGAACAGGCCAAAGACTGCTAGATTTTAGTGCTAAAATATCCAATTAATTTTCTTTATTCTGGAAGAGAGAGGTTCTATAGTCAATGATAAAGACTCTATGGTCCCTACTCAGTCAGGCCGCACAGAATCTAGAAGCACTTTTAATCCTCTATTTTTAATGCTTAAACCAATTGCCATGTCCTATCACTTTCCAAGTCTTCAGGGTGGTGGAAAGTGGAAAATTCACCATGTCTCTGAAGTCTGTCCATGCCTCTGGAACTAAAGTTATTATTAAGATCACACACTTGGGACATATAGGTGGTTAACCTCATAGAAGGCTAAGACTTTTTCACCCTTCCCCGCATCTCTTTGTCTCTTTCTTGGCTCCTCATGCTCCACTTCTTTGCTGCTCCTCTTCTCTACTCCCTTCCTGTAGTATTATGTCCGGCCTCCAGGGAGGGTTGTTTGTCCTTCCCTGCCATGCAGGGTGGGCTGGGGTAAGGTGGTATAGCGCTAGAGTAAGGTGGGGGCTTTCAGTGTTAGACACAGAGGGGGGATGGAAAATGTTCTTGGAGATAATCTTAGGCTGGAAGATTTCAGTAACTGAATCGCAAATACTAGTTTTCTGCTAGCATTTCCCCTTATTATAGTAAAAGAATTTCTGTCTCCTCTTCAGCCTTAGGTTACCTTATGGAATTTCTTATCCTTGGTAGGTATCAGGCTCCAAAAGCAAGTATAAGAAAGACCTGTTGTATGAGAAAAATAACTGTATGGTCAAGAGAACTCCTGCACTCCTGAGATCTAGAGCAGGAGGTGATGCTCAGTATTCCTCTAGGGGTTTAATTGACCATGTGGCAGTTGTCTTGTTTCATGGCTTTTAGGTTGAAATTTCTAACCTGAGAAATCATGGAGTGAGTGGATTATATCTTCTAGTTTCCACAGTAAAAGGAGCTGTGGTCTCAGCAGTGATCATGGTATCTTCTTGCTTTTCTACTGTCTCAGAACAGATGGAGCCCAAGCTCAGCTCCATCTCTGGCTTTGAAGAACAGCACATAGAAGTTGAACATTTAAAGATGTCATTTTTATTCCATTGTATTTTCATTACCTGCTTAACTGTTTGTCTCTTTCCATTAAATCCCAGGCCCCTGAAGTTTCCTTTTTCCCTATCCCTCTCTGCCTAGCACCTGCCTGGCTCCTCACTGGTGCCACCTGGGGAATGGAAGGGTGAGAGACCTGCATGGCGAACAGCAGTAATGTTGGTTTGATGTTTTCAGGAGTGTGGAGAAGTTTTCCTTTTTCATGTGTGGGACATCTTTATTGACAAAAGCTTTGATTTTAAGGAAGCAATGATAAAAATAATTATAAAGAGGCGGAATACGCTGAAAAAACAGTCAATGTGGGCAAGTTTCTAAAAATGTATCCTGTGGTCACCCGTCTTCTCCTGACCGTGTGCTGTGGTCCACAGTTCTTTTTCCGTTCTTGTTCTGTCTGTACTCCCTGTCCTCTTGCTCTCCTCCTACAATTCATTAAGTTTAATTTGTTCTTCCTCCTAATGAAGGGAATCATGGGAGATTTTTAGCGGTCATTTTTAGAGGAGGAAATTGAGACCATAGAAATGTAACGTGTTGTCTACTCATGCCCAGCGAGTCCTTGGACTCAGGGCTGTGTTTCACACCCCCATCCAAAACATCCTGTGTGCACTTGGGCTGGGTGCCCTCCCGACTCATTTTGTAGCAGGTGGAAGAAATGTCAGTGAGAAGGAAGTGAGAACATATGGGTTTATTTTCTGAAAACAAATGTAACTCAAGGATTTTTTGGTGTGTATTTGATTAATGTGATCACCAAAAATGCCCATCAGGAAAAATGAATGTTTATATTGCACACACACATACACACACACACTGATTTATCCTTAGAAATACCAGCATTTGTAAACTTTACTCAGAAAATAAACACCTCTAAGACGTACATTTCACACATTTTTCTTTATATATACGTATTATTTGCTTCCTTTTTTTGGTTTCTTTTTAGTTTCTTCTTGGGCTATAAAATTATTTTACTTGGCAAGTTATGGAATAATCATTTGGCAAGCTCTTCAAAAAGAGAAGTTGAAATGGGAGAGGATTAGTGTGCAGGCGCAGACTTCACTCTTCCTTGTGGTGCAGTTGAAACTATTTGTAAGAATTTGTTCCTAAGGATGACCAAAATGTGTCTCATCTTTGGAGTGTTGCTAACAATATGTCAACATCTAAGGAGAAATTTCCTTTGCTGCCTCCCTCACGCTCCCTGTGCCTCCCTCTGCTTCCCTCTCCTCTGCTCTCCTCACCTCCACTTTTTTCTGTCTCTCTCTTTTTTTATCTTTTCAAGAATGCTCCATGCATTAAGGAGAAATGTTAGGGTGTTTCGCTGAAGGGACATCTCACCCCTACTCCCTTTGGTAAACCTGTAATCAGGTAGCTTGAGTGCTTAATTCATTCCAAGTAGCACTGAGGCAGTCCTGTGTTGGGGAAGGGAGGTCACTCAGTCATGCCTGAGGAGCATCCAGAATTCTGTATTTACTATTTGCAGTGACTGTGGGGGTTGACCATACCAAGGGTGGTGCGGTGGTGTGCCTTTGGCTGGAGATGGGGTGGCAGATAGGGGTCAAGAATTGTTTCACTTAATGTCAGGATGGAGTTGGAACTGTGCATTTTCAGTCAATCAGTATTTTAAGAAAGAGTTTCAATAACTCAAGGAAATAGTACCTAAATTCAAAGAGCTCCCAACTGCACCCTCTTCTGCTCATTTTCTATTTTCCTGGATCAGTGTTTCAGTAAAATAAATATACCATTGACCTTCCTCCATGGGTATCTGGAGGAAAACAAAGAAGCCATAAAAGAGTTTTTCTACTCTTGCATGAAAAGTGCTATATACTACAAAGTGCAGCTCTGTTTTATGGAGAGAACCAGAAGGAATAGTCTTTATGATGAGGTTTCTGGGAATTTTTGTAATGCATGTGGATCTGAAGATACAGCTTGGATGTGAGTTGTTAAGATCAAGACCATAGCAATAAAGATGCCACTGTTCTTTTGATAATGTACAGAACTTTGTACTTTTGTGTGTGGGCTTTCATTTTAAAAGATAAATATATTTTTAAAGCTTTGACAAATAAAGTGTGTTTTTTTGACTGCTTGTAAGTTAAAGCAAAAAAGACCAAATGTAATATAACAACAACTGTTAATTTGTATCATTTTGTCTTGACACCCTGTATCACTTTAAATGTTCCTGTTTGGTTCCTTTATGTTTGTGATACTGGTGTGCTGCTATTGTTCTTTTTTTTTTCACTTACTACTCTCTTTAAAATAAAATTTAACAAACAAACAAACAAAAAAGAACAAATGGCGTGAAACCCTTCATGTGTCCAGTGTTTTAGTGGACTCCCTGCTCATACTGAGAGCAAAGGCTCCTAAGATGCTCCTATTAGTATGTTTTCCCCCGAACCAAAAAAAGAAAAAGAAAACCAGAAAATTTCCACATGCCATATTCAAAGTTTTACATGCATGTATTTTTATTTTACTCTTTTTCTTATTATTTGTTTTATTTTAAAAGTAAAAAAATGAAAACATTAACAAACAGACAACCATTTACAAAGTAGCACAAAAGTACAAGCAATACTGAATTACAGACAAGGTGACAGGGAGTTAACAATGGTTGTTGTATTACATATTGATAACCTCAGAGTGGTTACTCAGGAAAACAAATAGGGACATGCAAGATTGATCAAATAAGTAATCATTAACTGTTCCTTTCAGTAAAGTGATAGAAGTCAGTAGTACAACTATGTTAGCTATCCTGTATATACACACATAATAATTTCCCCTTCTTTCTTTTCTCTTCCTTCATCTAAGTTGCTCTTACTTTTCAGCAGTTTCATTTCACAATGTCTGTCATACCTTCTAATTTTTATTCACTCTTTCAGGTTCTTACAGTAGTGAGACAGTATGTTGCTTACACATGCAGGTCTGATTTATTTCACTTACGAGTATGCGCTCTAGTTGTGACCATTTACCTATAAAAGCCTCAAGTTTATCTTTCTTTATTGCTGAGTAATATTCCATTATATAAAAATGCCACAATTTTTTTATCCATTCCTCAGTGAATGGACATTTTGGTTGCTTCCATGATTTAGCTATTACAAATTGCACTGCTATACACATGGGTGCACATGTATTGCTGTGATATGATGGTTTCAGATCTTCTGGGAAAACACCCAGAAGGGGAATATCTGGGTTGAATGGGACCTCTAGACCTAGTTTGCTGAGGAATCTCCAGACTGATTTCCACAGTGGTTTCACCAGTCTGCATTCCCACCAGCAGTGAGGAAGAGTTCCTATTTCTCCACATTCTCGCCAGTATTTGTTATCGGTTAATTTCTTAGATGAAATCTCAATGTTGTTTTAATTTGCATTTCTTGAATGACTAATGATGTTGAACATTTTCTTGTGGATTTATTTGCCATTTGTATTTCTTTATCTGAGAAGTGTGTATTCATCTCAGATGCTACTCTTGATAAATTTTCTCTTTAGATTTTTTTGGTTATCTACTATTTGTAACAGTGCTTTAAGAAGGATATACTAGATATATGGTATTTAAATATTTTGCAGTTTTCTTGGTTTATTTTCTTCTTAAAAGTCAAAAAGAAATTCCTGAAGATCAAAGGAATCTCTGTTTGCAGATTAGCCAGGAATAGAATTTGGGATCTGATCTTAGCAGAATTACATTTAGAACATGTACAAAACTCCCAGCTGGAATCAGAACATCAAATCTCTTACAGACATTTTCATCTGTGGCCAATTGGTAACATTCCAGCAGGGTCTGTCTTTTGAAATCTGGTTTCCTCTCTCCAGAATTAAATCTCAGCTGTGTCTTCAGTAGAAAAGGCTCCGGCATCCTGCCTGTCATGGTTATCTATCAGCTTTCCTCCAAGAAAGAAAGGAAGAATGTTTCTGAAAGTCTTGGAACAGCCAGTAAGGTGATTGTGTAGTTAAATACACATTCCCTATATCCTTCCCTAAAACATTTCCTTAGCCTAAAACTAACTCTCTGTCCAAACCTCATAGCATCAGAAATCTTCCTAGGAACAAGAAATCTCAATGGGTGTTCACTGTAACACAGTGTGATTTTCACTGAGTGTTTATAAGTGGCTTCTAAGGTTCATAATAGTAACCATACTGATGGTTTGTTTGCTTCATCAAACTCTGGTCTAGGGAAATAACTGAGGATTTTTGGTTATAAAGAAAGGCAGGTCAATATACTGTAGCTCTCCATATCATGTACATTTTCTGTAGCTACCCATGAAAGAAGCCATAGGAGACCAAGCGGGTGACCGGACCCTGCAGAGAACCCAGAGTCTGGAAGGAGATTTGGAGCCACAAAGGCTAGAAGCGGAGGTCTCAGCTGCTGGCACACTAACTAATAGGAAAGGAAGGCAAGAGTCAACTCTGAGATGTCAGAAGACATGTACTTGTAAGACATTAGTCCTTTTTTTGCGCAACATTCTTCCAATTTTATTTTTAGAAAACAATAGCACTGCCATAGGATTTTCAAATGGCTGTGGTTTTGGCCTTGTCATGAGATGATCCCCTTACGCCCCCCCCCCCCCCGTATTTGCAAGCCTCACCAGTAATTACCTCCCTCCTTGCCGGATAGATCTGCTTTGCGGTAGTGCAGAGGGGTAGGTGGTGGAGACCACCGTTACCAGAGACAATTAGCCATTTAGCCCGGTGGGAAGGCTCAGTGAACTCACTGAGGGTTTTACCCGTCCAGGTGGAATCCAGGGCTTTGGTCTCTAGGCAGCCCATTTAGCCTCTTTATCTCAGAATGACAAGTTTGCTCTTTGTGTCTTTTGGCTAAGGGTTTTCCCTCCTGGAGAAAATCTTTGAAAAGTCAGCAGGGTTCCAGCTGGAAGAAGCTGACCTTGGAGGAATAAGAGCACTTGCTTCCTTCTGTGACAGTGTCCTGCAATTTCTCCTGCTGCCCCTGGATTCCTGGCTGGACTGCTCCAGAGATGCGGAGGGAGCCACCAGGGCTGCACAGCACCTCTGCACGAGTAGGAGAACAGGGACGCAGTATATAGCCTGGGACAGCTGCGGGGGAGGCATGCCAAGGCCAGAGAAAATGAGAGGTGGGCTCACAAAGCATCCCTTCTCACAAAGCTGAGACGTAAGGCAGGCATACTGAAATGTAGTAACTCATGAAGGATAAAGTTCACCTGGATGTTCTAGGGTATCGATAAGCACCTGCAGGTACTTTCTTATTTAATGGACATTAATCATTTTTAAGTGGGAGAAAATGTAATGTGTACCATATATGTTCTACAATTTCTAATAGACATACAAAAAAAAGTAAAGAAATAAACAATGAATTTTGATGATATATTTTATTTAATCCTACATATTATCATTTTAACACACAATCAGTATAAAATCAATTAGTGAGCTATGTTACACCCCACCCACTCAGTGTCTGAGGACCTTGGCTTTCAGTGTGGACTTTGTAGCAGCATGTCTCAATTGGTCTCATCATATTTGAAGTGCTCAATAGCTGCTTGTGACAAATGGCTTCTGTACTGCAATGTCACTCTACAGCCTGCTTAGAAGCCCAACTGGTCTCCTCTATGAATGAAATAAAATATCTTATTTTTAAAACTAAAATCACAGAAGCTATTCTACCACTCCTGCTAGAAAGAGAAACCAACCAGCCTTATCAAATTAATAAGGTAGTGGAGACCACTATGAAGCAGCTCTGAGCAGGGCTTCTATTAACCAATCGGCTTTCCATGTTTACTTGTGAGTCTCTGGTCCCTCCTGAGGCCTGTAACGGTGGATGAAGCCATGAGGCCTCAGAGGACAAGACAAGGCCACAGCTGAGGACATTTGGCTCCAACCCCAATTAACTAAAAGGAAAATGCAGCTGCAGGAATCTCACTCCTACAGTGAAGGCCTTCCTGGAGTTAACATAGTTCTCCTAAATTAATATAAATATTTCGGGGCTGGGGATTTAGCTCAGCGGCAAAAAGCGCCTGCCTGGCAAGCGCAAGGTCGTGAGTTCGGTTCCCGGTACCGGAGAAAAACCAAAAAAAAAAAATATTTCTTGGAGAATTCTGTAAGGGGTTTCCCGTGTCCTGCCCAGATTCCTGCATTTTCTTCAGTATCCCCCTCCTTTATTTGAAAACCTAATAAATGCAGGCAGCCCAGAGAACTCCGGGTCTTAACCCAGATAATCTTAAATATTGTAAGAGAGTTGGACCCTCCTGGAGCCCTAAAATCATTTCAATTGTCTCATTTATTTAAGCTATCCACTCATTTGAGAGATTGTCAGTCTGATCAGCCTGCAATAACAAGGGTTATTAACCTGATTGTAAGGGCAGCTGGCTACTGGGTTTTCCCCATGTCTGAATCCATTCCAACAGGGCCCAGAGGTGGCCTTGGTGAGGCGAGTGAGCCTTCTCTACAGAAGCTTAGTGGAGATTTGTCACGGTCTCAGCCCTCAGCTCTTCATGGCATGTGGCAGGCTCACAGGAACACTGCAGTGCTTTCTCACGGACGGGAGTTTTGGGAAGTGAGGTTGGGAGGGGCAGAGTGTTTCTGATACCCAGGCAGCCCACAACCCCTCCCCCTGAACCATCCAGCAGGACAACTAAGTCAAATTGCTGTCTTTTCTGGCCCGCACTGAAGTTCAGGCCAGATGGTACGGTCTGGCGACCAGGGTCTGCATGTCCTGCTGCCTTGGCTAGAGACCGCTCTTTGTTGGGATCCCTGGACGGTTGGATATGGTCAGAGGTTTGGAATAAGGGATGCTGCAGTAGAATGAGAACTGACTGTTGGCCTGTCATCCTACTTTTTCTCAGTACTTACACTCTCAGTATTTTAAAATTCAGTTTGAAAGTAGTTGGGGGGAAGAGGAACCTAACTAGGTGAGTGCTGACAGCACTCACCCTATGCCATTGACTCAGAAAGCCCAGATAAGGTAAAACTTCATATTTGTTTTTCTTACTCTAGCTGGGCAAAGGTTTGGTTTGTAACAAAAAGTGTACTTCACTCACAAGAAACTTTTTAAGTTTTCCCATTTTATAAATAATTTTACAGAAAACTAGAGAACCCAGAAATGCATAAAAAATATGTTTTCATTTCACCAGCTAGTGTTTTATCAATGTGCCATTAACAGTTACTATTTTCTTGAGTTCTTTTTTTTCTCTGTATAAACGCAAATATATTTAAGAGTTGGGCTTACAAATAATTTTGCATGCTTTTTCATTTGCTGTAGCATGAGCGTTTTATTATGCTTTAGGTGTTAAATCTTTACTACACATTTATACAATATACTGTATTACAGTGTTCTCCTTTCCCCCTGTTTTTTGACTTGAAGCTTTTTCAAATGTTTCTTAAGGGGCATGGAGAAAAATTACAATTTCATTTGATTTAAATATCTTCATATAAATATTGCTATTTGACCTTTTTAGGAAGGTAATAAGCTATAAAAGAAAGATGAAATAAAATATTTTTTATTTCATGCACTTTGCTTGTAGTCAGGAGATTTTCCCTGGAATTGTGCTGGGCTAAGAATAAAGTAACTACCAGTTGTGAGCCGGTCAGTGTGATCTTTTCTTAGAAGACAGCTCTGGTGATATTTATTCTTAAAGTGCCATTTGATTCTCCAATGTACTTTTTCTACAAGTTCTCCCACAAGTGCTATGACATTGACTAAATTGCAAGAGACACATTTAATTATTTTTAGACTTATATTAGCAGAATTTAAAATGGCTCCAAAGTAAACAGAGCAGTATAATGACCGTCAGGGACCCATTATGCAACTTCAACCAACATCCACATTTAGCCATTCTTATTCGGCTTGTTCTTTACCTACTCCCTCTGTTTTCTGTTTGATATAGCTGTGTAACTCACACCCTGGTCTGGACATAAAACATCTCCATGTCCTCAGGGAAGTCCCTTCATATCTCTTCCTATGCACTTCTCCAGCCAATGGCTCTCTCTTAAGAAGCAAGCACTATTCTGATATTTTTCATCTTGGATTTGCTTTGCTTATGCTAGAACTTCTGATCAGTGGTATCATATAGGATGCACTCTTATGCATCTGCCTTCTTTCTGTGACATTCATCCCTGCGATTGCACATATTGGTAGTTTGTCTATTTTTATTGAACAGTATTTTATTGTAGAAGTGTAGTAGAAGAAAAATTTATTTATCCATTCAACTACTAAGTAGTATGTGGTTTATTCCCAGCTTGGGACTATCAGCATTCTGTATAAGTCTTTGTGCGAACATACACTTTTAAATTCCCTTAAGTGAATAGGCAGGAATAGAATTGTTGGGTGAAAGAATAGGTATATTTTAACTTTAAAAAGAACTGCCAAGCTTTCCACGTCTACCAACCATAAATGAGAGTTCCAGTTACCCTATGTACTTGCCAACATTTGCTTTTGTCAGTCTTTTTTTAAAGTTTAGCTACTCTTGTGAATGTGTAGTGATATTTTTGTGGTGTTATTTTGCACTGCCCTGATGACTAATAATGTCAAGTATTCCTTCTCGCATTTATTGTCTACTTAATCTTCCTGTGTGATGTACTTGGTTAAGAGATAGTTTTTTTTAGGACACACTGAACTAAACTTGCATTCCAGACAATCTTTCTTTGGTCATGTGTGGCACAGTCTGGGAGGATGTTTCTTAAAGTGGGTGCATAGGAAAACATCTGCAGGGTCACAGCTTGCTTCTGTGCTTCGTTGTAGATTTCTGCTCCTTCCATGGCCCCTCTTACGGCGCTGGTGTGAGTCATTTCCTGGCGCTTGCTCTCCGAACGTCTCCCAGGGCTGGGCCTGCAGTTCCCTGTGCCTTTGCTGTCTGATCAGGGTAGGTTCACAGGGAAGAAACCTTTACGAGCTCCTTAGTTTAGTGCTCCATAGCCTTAACTCATATTACTCAGCATCTCAAAAGCTCCATTGAGAACTCAAGCTCCTATTCTAACCCAGTCATGAGAACTAAAAATATCTCAAGTAACTCTACTTGGAATTGAGACAAGAAGGGATATATTTTGGGATTGCCAAGTGACACCAACATTATTCATAAAAACTAAAAGCGTTTGAAGAGAGGCTGTGATTTATATCTAAATCACTGTGCTTATGCTGTAAGCTAAATAATGTTCCTCAGACTACGGTAAAGGCTGGCAATTAATAGTTTCTAGAGTGTCTGTAGTCCACAGGCCACTCTGTGAGCAGTCTTGATTGAGGGTACCAACTCAGGAGCCAGACTGCTTGTGGTAAAGATTAAGTGAGTGAAAATACAGACGGCCCTTGTGACAGCGCCTGGCATATAGCAAGTGCAGTGTAAAGATTAGCTGTTACCATTGTCATCCCACAGATCATATCCCAGCCCAGACACTTTCACTTGTGACTAACAGAAACCCACTTCAATTTAACTTACACAGAAAAGGAACATGTTGGGTATGGTGCCCATGGGGTGTGGTCTAGATCTTCGCTTCCTTCTCCTGTGTTGGCTCTCCCTGTGGGTGATGAGAGGGCCACTGGCCGCCCACCTTACGTCTTACAGGTTACCAACTCCGTGGAATTAGAGTCTCAACTTCCTACTCTCCCTAGTTCTTTGTTACTATTTTCACTGGGTTAACTTGGTTCCTGTCACGAGTCCATCAGAACCATAAGAACCACACCTTCAGGAGAGGTCATTCTCTGGAGAAAAGTACAGGCTGTAGTTTCTGTTAAGTGGTTGAGGAAACAGGTTAACATTATTTACTAGCTAATGGGATGAGTATTGGTTTTAACGGAAGGTGGATCTTTTAGGAAAAGATATCCCAGAAGAGAACATCATTTTTTCCTTGGAGAAAATGTCATCTTGTGGAACAGATGGTTATTAGTGATAAACTAATAAAAATCATGATTTGGGTCTTACAACGTGATCTTACAACAGGCTATAATATGTTAGAAGTTATCTTCGTCTGTTTTCCGCTGCAATAACAGAAGACTAAGACTGAGTAGTTTATAAAGAATTGAAGTTTTTACAAATCACACTTCTGCAGGCTTAGCACTCTTAAGATCAAGGCATCAGCCTCTGGCAAGGGCCTTCTCGCTGTCCTCACGCAGCAAAAGGGAGGAGGAAGGAAGGGGAGGGAGAGGAGGGAGAATGCAAAGGAACTCCTTCCCCCTGCCAAGCCCTTTGTGGCAACATCAATCTATTCAGGGGCCTGGAGCCCTCAGGGCCTAACCTTTCACTAGGCCCAACCTCCTCACCTCCCCAACACTGTTTCATTGGGATGAAGTTTCCAACACTTGAAATTGGGATGGCACATCCAAACCATAGCAGAAACATACAGCAAAATTTTCTTTATAAAATTAGAGAACATATACATGGTTGGTGGGAATGTAAACTCGTACAACCACTATGGAAATCAGTGCGGAGCGTCCTCAAAAACCTAAAACTAGAAACTCCATTTGACCCAGCATTACGTATACCAAGTATCTTTCTGAAAGAGTCAGAGTCATCGTAATACAATGACACATGGATTCCCATGTTTACAGCAGCATAATTCACACAATTCACATATGTCTATCAACAGATGAATGGATAAAAAAATGGGACATATATATGATGGAGTACTAATAAGTCACAAAGGACAAATTTGCATCATTTGTAGGGAAATGGACAGATCTTGAGACCATAATGCTAAGTAAAATAAATTAGACAAAAAAGTTAAATATCACACAATTTCTCTAATATGAGAAATCTGAAATATAAACAATTTAAGAAGCCAAAAAAAAGAAACAAGATGGTAGACAACAGGGAGGTGGACTGTAGAAAAAGGAAAGGATCTGAGGAAGGAGGGAGAGGAGAGGGTTAGGGGAGGGTCAGCATGCGATATGCGTGTGTGCCAATTTCCCAAGGTGAGGGTAGTTGTTATGTATTGTAGACATGTACTAATAAAAAAAGTTAGACAGTATAAGCCAGAGGCAGCGAACGTCTTACCAGTAAGAAACTTAAGGAGGTTCAGTGTGGAAAGCTGAATGTAGTGGTCACAGACAGGTCACCTACAGTAGGGAAGGGAAGACACCGCAGCTTTGCCCCAGCAGAATGGGAAGGTGAGTGCATGCCCTTCCATTGCCTCATTTGCTGGGAAACTTGGTGCTGAGAGAAATATAGGTTCTTTGTGTGAAATGGTGGAGGAGATGATCAGGGTCGTGGATGTTTTCATTTGTGTCCTTAATACTTGCCAGGTTGAGAGGTTGGGAAGAAGTTGGTGAATGCAGGGTATGGAAACTTGGTTTATTTTTTCTGCAAGCAGATGGCTAGGGCATGAAAACTTGTTGGAAGATTGGATTTATTAAGCTGCTTTCTTATATCAAGGGCTTTCTTGGGATTAAGAGACTCTCAGAGACCAAATTTTTTTGGATCCCAGAGACTTACAAAATTGCTCTTCCTTACTGAGAGCAGACAAATCTGAACATACTTATTTTGAAACTGTGGAGGAAGAAACCCGCTATTTGGTGATATGGCTAAAGGAGTGCAGGTATTCATACTCGCACACTACATGTAAGTAGATACTTCTCACTTCCCATTGCTGAATGGTTCTGGGCTCCCCAGAATCACAAGATCAGACAAATTGCATGGCCATTTACTAGGAAAGAACCCCATTTGCAGAACAATCTCACAAACTTTGTGAAAACAATGTCACTCTGAAATTTCTGCAGTTATCCAGTGGAGTATAAATTGCTGTTATCAAATGTCTCCTTTTAGGATACCTTAATTTAAAGATGAAGTGTTTGAGTTAAATTCCAATTTTATCTATCAAGATGAAAGTATCTCCAGAATTTTGGAGATAAATATACAAATTTCAAATAATCCAGAAATGTGGCCAAATTTTAGGAAATGTTTGCATCAACTTGGCCTTGTAGTACAAACTGGAGTTAGGAAGTTAAATGTGTACCACACCAACAACATTGGAATTGAGGTGAGCCCATGCTAAAAATATTAAGTGATTTCCAAGCATGGCTTAAAACTCCTTATTATTCAAACTGTGGTCTAGAGACCAATATCAGGCATAAACTAGGAGCTTGTTAGAAATGTAGAATCTTTGCTTATCCTTCCTTCTCTCCAAACTACAGAATTTAAACAAGATCTCCAGACAACACCAGTGCATGATGAAGTTCTAGAAAAAATGATGTGTTTTCTTTCTTTCCTTTCTCCATCAGATATCAGACTTCCTTTCTCCCAGATACCCAGAATGACTACCAAAACTAGATTTTTTGTTTCCTATCCCAAATTTTCTGAATTAGTGTCTCTAACAGACTGGGATTCTGAGTTTTCTGAAAATCCTCAGAGGATTATGCCCAGTGGTCTGACTTGACTACTCTCACTGGGGTCTCTCGTTAGTGTTTAAATGTGAATTCTCAATGACTTGATTAAAAGTCATTCATGATTAGCTCTAGATCTCTGTGTACTTTTCTTTTTTTTTTTTTTTCCTGGTACCGGGAATCGAACTCACAACGTCGCACTTGCCAGGCAGGCGCTGTGCCGCTGAGCTAAACCCCAGCTCCTCTGTGTGTTTTTCTTTAGGTAAAGTTGATAGAGCTGCCTTATATTTTGCTCTCAAGATTGTGGATATTAATGGTTAACAAGTAATATTTTGCTGATGATATCAATAAAAATCCATGCAGCTTCCTCAGCTGCCTCTCTTCTACTAAGGGATTTCTGACATTGTAGTCACCAAGGGCAAAAATACTGGGCTATGTTGGGCTACCAGTTAAAGGTCCACCAACGGTTTTAACTATGATGGTGGCAGTCAGAATAAAAAAGGGGAGAAGTTAAAAATGTTGGGAAAATCGAATTTTGAGGACTTGATGTTCTCAAGGATATTAAGAGCTAAGGATAGTGATACCAATAGCTTAAATTCCTACCAGTGGATACTCAATAAATGCTCTTTGAAAGGAGATCCATTAATTTCCAAAACAGCAGGGACTGTATCTCTTCCCCTGAGTTTGCTTCCTGAGGTGAAGACCAAACACGTCTCCAAACACTTCCATGAAACTTCTTTTAGTGTGACTATTAAGATATATGTATTATCTTTGCCTCTAGGTTCTAATGTACACACATTTTATTAAAAGTTATTATAAGTACTTTGAGGAATAAACTATTAAAAGTACATAAAGTTAAATTATGGAGATTCTAAAGTGAGGAGAGATCACACTGAATATGTGTGTGTCTGGAACATCTTTGTTAAGATTTAAGATTATTGTGGAAAATGAACTGAGTTGGATGTTGAGGACATTTCAGATAGAGGAACCTTGAGCACTGACTCGGAAGAGGAGCAGAGAGGTGGATGTTCGTGGGCTGGGGCAGTCTGCTTTGGTGGGTGTATGACAAGGCATAATTAAGTAGATGTGGGGCTCAGGGCTTGTAAAATAAATTGAAGGTGTGATTTGGAGAGCACAGAACAATAAGATAGGGAATTTGGGTTTCGTTGTTAGCCAGTCAGGACTGGTGGTTTTAGAGAGGAACATGACCAGACCTCTCTCTGTCTCTGGGTGACATACGTGGTGAAAAGACTTTCGAGGGGAGAGGGACTGGAGGAAACAAGACATGAATGCACGAATGAAACAGCGGCTGTGAGAATGGAAATAAGGACACCAGTTAAAGGTCCACCAAAGAGTTTAACTATGATGGTCACAGTCAGAATAAAAAGGGGAGAAGTTAAAAATGTTGAGAAAATCGAATTTTGAGGACTTGATGTTCTCAAAGATATTAAGAGCTAAGGATTGTGAGATGACACAAATTAACTCCAATGAATAAGGGAAAATAGGGGCAGCATTAGTAGGAGTTGTAACATCAGAGAAAGACAGTTGGTTTTAGGCAGTATCATTACGTAGACAATGTTTAGTTGCCAGATGGAGATGTGATTCCAGACCCAGGAAGTTATCTACCCAAGTGTGATAACTGAAGCCATGGTGGGTGAGGAAAGCATCAGAAGAGGGAGCATTAAGGAGATGAAACAGTGAGGATGAGCGTTAGGTGCCTCCTACATAGTGAGAGGAGGAGAGAGGATCCTCGAGGAAATCAGGCAAAGTCAGAAAGGCAGAAGAAGAATGAAGACCTGCTATGTTTCAGAAATCAGGTGGAGCCTTTTAAGATGAAGCAGGTAATCAGGTGTTAGAGTCCAGTAAAACTGAGAAGGATCAGTATGAGAAAAGGTTGCTGGAGAAAGAAGACAAGGGGTACCTGATGACCATGCAGGGGAACAGTTTGAGGAGGGCAGCAGGAACTGAGTCAGTAATTTACTTAGTCAATAAGTACTTCACTTGTGAGGCAGGGAGCAAGACTCCTCTCTCAAACACTGGTGGTGATGGAAGGCAGAAAAAAAAAGAGGGAGGAGAAGAGAAATAAAATCTAAGTTTTGGGGTGTTTTAAATGAGATGGCTAGAGTTGATTAGAAGACAGAGAAGATGGGAGAAACGGTGGGGAAAACAGACAGCACCACATTGGGGTTGTAGCAGAAAATGCCCCCTCCCCCAGCCAGTCTGTTAGTTGCCCAGGTAACAGTTCCTGTTACAAGTTCCTGTTACTTCTGTCTCCTAAAAATAGCCAGTCACTGTGTTGCATATTGTAAAAACCAATCAAAGACAGCCCAGTACTCTGCCTCTGTGCTTCCCTCTTCCAGTTCCATGAAATCCTCCCTCCCTGGGCCTTTGGGGTCTGACATTTTGAGAGACAATTGATTCCCTGTCAATGGCCACCCGACACTGAATAAATCTGCCTCCAAATCCTGGGTGTCATTTTGGTGTTTCTGCTCACCGTTTCAGGGTAACTTAGAAAATAGGTCTTGGGAAGCCAGGAGCAGGTGGGAGAGGACTGAAACTGTTTCTCTCTGGAGACTGGCTGGTCTCAGGGATCGTTACTCCCTGTTCTCATGGATGCTGTAAAGTCAATCTGAGCTCACCAAGTAGCAGTGTGGCAGATGGTCCTGCCACATACCACACACTACCACACCCTACTCTGTGTTCCTAGAGATCCTCTTCTTTGCATCCAAAATCATGAGTACCGCAAAAAAGAGGGTTATTCTCTTCCAAATTGTGTATGCATTTAAAAAAAAATCACTAAGTCAGAAGTCCATTTCCATTTATGGAACTTTAGTGGGTGCTTTCATTTTTTCCCTGTGTTTGGTCAGCTTGTGTTATAATAGGAATCTGAGCTCAGAGTGGGAATAAATCCTACTTATTCATATTGGCAATTGTCTTGGGAAAGTGAACCAATTTACCTCAGCCTTAGTTCTGCTGCTGTGTAAAATTGAGGGTGGTAACTTCTTTAAAAGTTAGAGCATAAATGATACAGAGAGAGTCCCTGGAGCTTAAACTCCTATCAGTGGATACTCAATAAATGCTCTTTGAAAGGAGATCCATTAATTTCCAAAACAGTAGAGACTGTGTCTCACCCCCTGGGTTTGCTTCCTGAGGTGAAGATATCTTAAGACAGATATTTTCCTTAAAGATGTTTGTCTTGGTTACTTTTTTCTCGCTGCTGGGACAAAATACCTGACGCCCAAAATTAAGGAAGGAAAGGTTTATTTCACTTACAGTTCGTGGAAGTTTCAATCCATACTTGGCAGATTATAAAACAGAGTGGCACGTAGCAGAGGGCTGCATCTCAGGGCGGCAGCACAGCTAACCCACAAGCACTCACCAGGGCGGAATGGGGCAAGAATGCCCCAAGCACTCTTTTCCTGTCCCTTACATATGCAAACTATCCACTCCCTGCTGGTGCAGCTCTCACACCCATGTTCAAACTCTAATAGCCTGCCCCAGGGCCGCAGGAGGCTTTGGGGGGACACACAGACATAAACCATAACAATGTTTTTCTTAAAGGTTTACCTGGTCATATTAGTCTCTAACAAATCACTTTCACCTCCAGCAATGCTGCCTCATCTCTCTTCGTTTTTGGTGTCATGATCTTTGTGTATTGACTGCTCTTGAACAGTGCGTTCTGCCATTGTCACCAACTGCATGCTAAGAACTTCTTAACCTTTTGGGGAGTATTTTAACTTCAGGAGGGAGTGGTAGGAAGAAGGCACTACTCACCACTCAGGACTTAAACACTCATAGTCAGCTGAATTTTCACATCAGACTCTTAATTACCTACAAGGACTGCTGGTATTATAAACAGGGAAGACCTGCAAATGTAGTCCACAGAAATGTCTCTTCAGCATTGCTGTTGGGGGGCACACCTGCGGTTCTATGTTCTTGGAATCCTGAACAAAAAATTGAGCAGGACCCACAGAAGCAGGAGTGAAAGCATAGATTCACTAGTAAAGATCAGTCCATTCTGCAGGGTGGGAGCAGGTCAGTGAGGAGAGCTCATGTTCCCGAGGAAGGCAGCTGTCAAGAGTCCATACATGACTTCCAAAGGGAGGAAGCAACTGCTGGAACTGGTGTAGAAGTCACTGCAATCAGGAGAAGGCCTCTTTGTTTTTGTTGGAGTTTTGTCCTTTTATGGACCTTTGAGGAACTGTCATGGTACCCAAAGCCCATGGGGCATCGAAACACATGAGATTATAATAGTTAAGCTGAGATTATTTTGGGGTGTTCAAGGTCTTCTTTAGTGCATGTGTCCCAGGTATGTCTAGTTTTTAGAGCTAGATGCTCTTTGTGGTTTTTAGAGAGTTGTCTTGGGACCTTTAAAAGCCTACAGTGGCTGTTCCGATTGGACCAGACACTCTCTGATTTTGCAGAACTAGACACCTCTTTTACTTTTCACCCTGAGGCCCCCTGCTCCCCACTCTTGCTCTCTCCAGAGACTTCCTCCCTCTGCCTCCTGCCTCAGCATCACTTGGTGCCTTGTCAGAGTGCAGATTCTCATGTCCCCTTCAAAATCTTTTGAGTCAGAACCTGATGTCAACAAGATCCCCAGATGATTTACATGCACATTAAAGTTGGAAAAATACTGTTTTAGAGAAACTATTCTTCATAAGAAGGTTGTGAGGATTCAGTGAGAAATACACAGAGCACCAGGTACATGCAGTGGTACCCTTGGCAAATCACAAAGGGGAGAAAGAGTCCCTTCTCCAGGGCCAAAGATGTGTAATGCAGACAAAGAGAAAGGACAAACAAGATAGCACTCTGTACAGTACACAAAAGATTTGGGTGGTGTGTGTGTGTGCGTGTGTGTGTGTGTGTGTGTGTGTTTTGTTTTGCCAGCGGAAAGGAAAATAATAAATCAGAGGAAGGAATGAAAATAACTGGCACATAAGAACAAGAAAATATGGAATGGAGAAACAAGGTACTTAGGAATGAATAGTCTGAGGTAGTGAAAGAAGAAATAAACAAGGAGCAAAGGGCTCTAAATGTGTACAGTGCTGAAAATCTGGAGGATGGAAGCAAGACCTCTCCAGATTGGGGGAGGCGAGAGTGTGTAATAATGCAGGGAGAGGCAGCCAAACCCAAGTGGTTTAGCATAAGGCCAGATTGAAATGTTTCAGGGCCCCTCTGTAACACAGTGAGTTTGTGTTTTGAATTTTCACTCAAGGACATCTTTGTTCAGAAGAGTAGCAGGGTTTGGTTTTGTGCCCGAGTGACTGGCGTAGTTGGGAGGCAGATGGCCAGAATGGAGATGGTGGGGTTGTGCTAGTGTGTATAAACAGGCAGGAGAAGTGCTGGGCCTCAATAACAGACCCTCTTAGGAGTCCAGATGACAGGGTGGGTTCATGATTAATCACAGCCTCACAAATAGATGGGAGTTAAGGCCTAGTCTCTTGTCCTATATCGTGTGGATGGATGGCTGCCTGCCTGTGGGATGAGGTAGGGACATGTGGCTCTTCTAGGAAGCCTCTTGGTAGCAGGCAATGAAGGATGGTGGTCAGCATTTGGAAAAGGTGGACACAGGCATTCTAAGTTTTTTCTGTCCCACCTCAACCAAAGTCAAGCATCCTGGCAGGAGGAGGAGGAGGAGAAGAAGGAGGGAAGGATGAAGAGGAAGAGGAAGAGGAGGAGGATGGAACTTATCCTCTCTGTCTCCCAGGTTTCAGCGCCAGATGTAGGGAATGAACAAATGAGGTGGGGCAGAGACCACTTGACAGGCTTTTGTGGAAGCAACAAGGCCTACAGTTTAATACCTGGGTGCAGGCAGACAGGGCAATAAGCTCATCTGTAGGGAACAAAGAGAAGTGGGCCTTTTTAAAAATAGGGATTGAAAGAAGGCAAGGGACATTAGGAAGGAAGATGTTAATAAACATCAGTGGTTTTTATGGTTTGTGTCTGGGTGTCCCCTAAAGCCTCATGTGGTCATGGGGGTGGGATTTTTAGAGGTGGTGAAATCTAGAGGTTTTTTTTTTTTTTTTTTTTCCCCAGTACCGGGGATCGAACTCATGACCTTGTGCTTGTCGGGCAGGTGCTGTGCTACTGAACCAAATCCCCAGCCCCTAGAGTTTGTGATTGGTTCATTATCTAGTGCTGGGATTGGGAATGTGAGTGCTATACCTGCCGTATGGTAGGTAGCTTACATACAGTATAAAGGTGGAAAAGAAGCTTGCTCCTCCCTTTTGCTCTTGTTGCTTTTGCTGTCTTCTGCCACCATGCACTTTGCCCTCTGCCATGCCACCCTGCCTTGGCGCCAGCTGATTTTTTTTTTTTTTTTTGGTTTTTCTCCCGTACCAGGAACCGAACTCACAACGTTGTGCTTGCCAGGCAGGCACTTTGCCGCTGAGCTAAATCCCCAGCCCCCTACACCAGCTGATTATGGACTGAAATCTCTGTCAGCTGTAAGCTAAATGAAACTTTCCTCCTTTAACTTGTGGGTATTTCGTCTCAGTGATGAGAGCAAAGGTAACTAACACAGTGATTAAAGTTCTCTGGCCATCTTGCACCTCAGTGGGTAAAGCACTTGAGGTATCTCATGTAAATTTTCACATGTCTCTAGATGTCCAAGGACCTGCAAGATTCCATGCCCCAACCTCTGTACCTCTTTTCCCCACTGGAGTATGATAGGCTGCAAGGGCAACTTTCTGACATCTTCGCCCGGCTGTAGAAGAAAAGCAGGAGCTCAGGAGTGGTCAGGCTGACAAATTCTCCTCTAAGCTTAGGTTCCTGGGCAGGGCTCCTGGCTCCCAAGCCTGTGGCTCTTCTTGCCTTTGCCACGTTCCCTGCATACCTTCAGTATCTGTTCTGCCCTGGCACTAGCCGTAGAGAGGCCTGCTGACCCGAGGTGCATGAGGTGCTAGCAGGGACAATGCACCAGGTCCCTTGCTAGGCACCTGTGCAGGGGTTGGCTGGTCCGGGCAGTGGAGAGGCCCTGGAGTATTCAGGAGCCTGTACTGCAGGGCCAGGCAGGACCCGTGGGTTCTCCTGCTAGGCCTGCTGCCCTCTCCCGTGTGCCTCTGCTGAACACATGGTGATTTCTAGGCAGGCAAAAGGAGCAGTAATAAAGAGAGGCCAGGGGTGACTAGAAGAAAGGGGAAGTTGGGCTGGGGCTGAGCTAGTGCACAGGTGTGGGATTTGGGGACAGGGCAGGGAGGGGACTTCTAGGAGGTCTGAGGCTGTCCACAGCCCAGCCTGTGGGTGGGCTAAGTGGACGGAGGGGCTGCTCATTCCTGGTAGCTCACTCCCCCTACCAACTTGCAGGAATCCCAGTTATACTTTGAATCTGAGATGTCCCTTAAAGATCCATGTGCCTTTAGTCCCCAGTTTGGAGCTGCTGGGAAGTGGTAGAAACTCTAGAGGTGAGTCTGCTAGTTCCTGAGGACAGGCTGTTGAAGGGACAATGTGACTCGCATCTTTCTCTTTCAGTCCTAGCCAGGAGGTGAACGGGGTACCTTGTTCATGTGCTCCCACCCTCATCTCCTGCCTCACCGCAGGCCCAAAAGCAACCAAGCCAACCACACATAGCCTGAATTTCCAAAACTAAAAGCCAACTTTTCTCTTTCTATGTTGATTATCCCAGGTGTTGTGTTACAGTAATGGAAAGCCATGGCTACACCCTCCTCATTTGCCTGCTGCTTCTGCAGTTCCAGCTGTGGACAGCTGTGCCCTTGACTGGCTGCTCTTCACCAGCATGGTGGTTAGTTTTAGGTTCCAGCTGAGTGGACTCCAGATACCCTCCTAGCTGGTATGAAGTGTTATTCCAGGGTGTGTCTGTGAGAGTGTTTCCAGGTGAAGTGGTTGTGAGTCACAGGACTGTGCAGGAAAGACCCACCCTCGATGTAGCTGGGAACCATCTGGTCAGCGGGGGCCCAGATAGAACAGAAAACACATAAGAAAAGCACACTTGCTCTCTCTGTCTCTCTCCTAGAGCTGCCAAGCTGGACATCAGAATTCCAGCTTCTGCAGTTTTAGACCCCAGGACTCTTATACTAGCAACCCCCAGCCTTGGACTGAAATTACACAATCAGCCTCTCTAGTTTGGGGGCTTTTTTTTCTTTTCAGTACTGAAGATTGAACTCAGGTCCTTCACACTGAGCTATATCCCCACCCCTGTTTGTTTATGACAGATTCTCACTAGATTGATAAGTTGCCCAGGCTGGCCATGAGCTTGCAATTTTCCTGCCTCAGCTTCCCAGGGTGCTGGGATTACATATGTGCAGCAACGTGTCCATTTTTGTTCTGGGACTTTTAGACTGAGCCACACTCCTGACATATCCAGCTTGCAGACAGCCTGTGGAATTTCTTTCTTTTTAAAAAATTTAGTTTAAAAAATAAAAGTAGGAAAACATATTAACAAACGGACATCCATTTATAAAATAGCATAAGAACAATACAAACTATACAGAATTACAAAGTGGTAGGAAATTAGCAATGGCTGCTGTATTACATATTGATATCTTCAAAGTGGTTTCTCAGGGAAACAAATAGAGACATGTAGGATTGACCAAACAAGTAATCATTAACTGTTCCTTTCAGTAAAACAATAGAAGACAGTAGCACAACTATGTTAACTATCCTGTATATACATACATACAAAATTTCCCTTTCTTTTCCTTCTTTTTTCCCACACTTCAGTTGTCTTTTACTTTTGAGCATTTTCTTTTCATCTCACAATATCCATCATACCTTCTAGTTTTTATTCACTCTCAGGTTCTTACACTAGTGAGACAATACATTGCTTACACATGCAGATCTGATTTATTTCACTTAACAGTATGGTCTGTACTTGTGACCATTTACCTGTAAAAGCCTTGAGTTTATCTTTCCTTATAGCTGAGTAATATTCCATTATATAAAAGTACCACAATATTTTAATCCAATCTTCAGTGGATGGACATTTGGGTTGCTTCCACAACTTAGCTATTACAAATTGCACTGCTACAAACATGGATGGACATATATCGCTGTGATATGATGTTTTCAGATCTTCTGGGAAAATACCCAGAAGGGGAATAGCCGGGTTGAATGGGACCTCTAGACCTAGTTTGCTGAGGAATCTCCAAACTGATTTCCACAGTGGTTTCCCACCAGCAGTGCAGAAGGGTTCCTGTTTCTCCATAGCCTCACCAGCATTTGTTATTGGTTGATTTCTTAATGCTAGTCATTGTTACTGGGGTGAGATGAAATCTCAATGTTGTTTCAGTTTGCATTTCTCAAATGACTACTGATGTTGAACATTTTCTCATGTATTTATTTGCCATTTGTATTTCTTTATCTGAGAAGTGTGTATTCATATCAGCTGCCCATTTTTGGATTGGGTCTTTGAATTTGGCAGTGCTGATGCTTTTAATTCTTTATATGTTCTAGATAGAAGACCTTTGTCTGAGGGACAGTCAGCTAAATTTTTTTTCCCTATTGTGGGTTTTCCTTTTACTTTGCTGGTGATTTCTTTAGATGTGCAGAAACTTTTCAGTAGGATGAGATCCCAGTTGTTGATTCTTTGAAGTATTTCATGTGCAGTTTGGTTTTCGTTCATGAACTTTCTGCCTACCCCTATGTCTTCAAGAGGTAATTTTCTTTTTAACAGGTTCTACCTACCTCATGTGATTGTTTGATAATTAAAAATAATGTGTAAACTAGGCTTGGTGGCATAAGCCTATTCCCAGTTATTCAGGAGGCTGAGGCAGGAGGACTACAAATTCAAGTGAGTGGGGGCAAAAATAAAGGAAGATAAAATGGGTTGAGAATATAGCTTAATGTTTCCTGTGTTCAATCTACAGCAGTGAAAAATAAAATAAAATAAAATGAATAAAATAAAATAAAACAGGGCTGAGTTTATATCTCCATGTGAAGGCTGTACAACCCCATGAATTCCAGTTGCAGCAGCAGCAGCAACAAAGGGCTTGCCTTTATCAGCAGATCAAAGTGCCTCTGGGACCGACCAGTGGACCTAGGCCCTGGCCCCCAAACATCTCCCTGGGGGTCAACCTGGCCAACAAATACAGACCAGAGGAAAAACAAGAGGAGAAGCAGAGACTGTTGGCCAGAGCTAAGAAGGAGGTTGCCAACAACATGGATGTTCCCATTAGGAGAGCACCTATCCACGGAGCAGGGCTTAATCCTGTCCACAGTGGAGAACAAGAAGGCTCAACGGGTGGTGACCAAACACGACATGGGTCCCCTCCACCCAGCTGTCCTACCTGACTTGTTTGGTAAGGTGGCGTCCCTTACTGTATCATCAAGGGTGAGACCAGACTGGGACAAGGTGTGCTCCACTGTGCCTTTGCACAGGTTCATCTGGAAGACAGAGGAGCTCTGGCTCAGCAGGCAGAAGCTCTCAGGACTGATTCCAGCAGTGGAAATGGTAGGATCTGCAGCCAGTGGGCAGCCAAGGCCCTGGATCTAAAATCTGTGCCTCACATTGCCAACCTGGAAAAGGTAAGAGCTAAAGCATTTGCCACTAAGCTGGGTGAAATAACACACTGTTGAGTTTTCTGTACATAGAAATAATAAACATCATCTTTAAAACATAGTCTATCATCTGAACCCATCAAAAAAACGATGTTGAATCTCTGGCCACAGTTAATTTTTTAAATACTCAGATAAATATCTCGTACTGTGCCTTCACCACACTTCTCCTCATGGGTTGACTTGCTCACCCAGGACCACCCCGAATGGCTCATGCCTCTGACCCGAGCTGCGACACCTCTGGGGGAAGTGGGGCGGGGTGTTCTCCTTTCTGGGTCACTCATGGCTGAGTTGTCTTTCTGCAGAGGTGTCCTGGGGGGTTTTAAAGTTTAGCCTCTTATTTCCACAGGAGGTCTCTTGTGTAGTCCTGATGTGAATGGCTTGGAGGTAATTTTTAGGAGCTAGGCTAAATGTACGGAGAGACCTGTTTTCACAGTGGGGTAAAAATGGTCTAATTGCTTGCTTTTTATTTTTAAAGAAAGGACAATTCCCTTTTGCTATTTTGCATAAAGTGGGTAGTTTGGGGTTCATCCATATTGATAAGTGGTAAAGGACTATTCATGTGAAACAACTGGGAAATGACTTTTGTGACCACGATAGGAAGAGACATGGTAATGTGATATTGAGCAGAGTCTGGATTTCCATTTTTTCCCAGGGTTGGTCTTTCCGTCTAGGGAGACACACAAATGAGCTCAAGAATCCTGATGAACTGTAGCATTAGTATTCTGAGGAAAACCTTGTTCTGGTGGTCTTGGAATAATGATGTGAAGAGGGATATAGAGGAAGTAATTAGAATGCAATCAAATACCAGCAGCTATGGTCTGACTTCCTGTGTGGTGGATTGAGGGGGATGCTTCAATTCTTAATACCGCCAGCAAGGAATTGCAGCACACACACATGTCAGGCACCGGTCACAGCTGGTACGCTACTGGGGGTACTTTCAGGAAGGAAAATAAAAAGATTTACAGGGAGCAGAAATAAATAAGTCACGTTTCTGTCTTGTCTGTATTGTATCAGGCTGAGAGATGATTTTTGTAAAGTAATCCATTTCACTGAGTATTTCTTATTGTCTTTGCATGCACAGAGGAAATGCTATCCATTCCCTTTAAGGTTTTATTCCATTCCTTCAAAATTGAGGATGAAAGGCCCTTTAACCCTCTGAGGCTGAACAAATGCCCCTCTCACTCTAGGGGGTTACTGTATCAAGATAGATTCTCATATGCTAATCTCAAGCCAACAGACCCAATTTGGGGTTATTTTATCCACCACCGAAGCTTGATTTTCACAGACATTGGAGAAATAGATGTTTAAGTTTCAGAATCAATTCCATTTAATATCCCACATGACATTTGAAGCTTAAGGGAATAAATGAAATTGCTCATGAAAGACATAAGCAAATGAAGGAGGAGATGATTCCACACACTTGGAGGAGGGTGATGGGGTAAACTCAGGGTTTTGCCTTATTTGCACCCCGGCACTGGGCAGTCAGCATGCTTGTGCACCAGCATTCCTTGTGACTGACTCATATTTAAATGAAGCAACAAAACCTAAGGTATTATGAGGCAACTCAGCAGGATTAAGAAAAGACCTCTCTGAAAATATACGTCCTGTCTCAGAAAATATAATCAGCACTGCAGCGATTTTCTTATCAGCTACTGAATTGATTGTACCAGTCTACTACATTTCAGGAAAACTTGTCGATCCATTGTCCAAATCGGTTCCACCCACCTGTGATTTACTGTTCTTTTCCACTTCTGTTCCACTGTGGCTTGCTGAGGGAGATTTTGGTGAGTGGAGAAAATAGAAATGTTAAGCTACTAATGTTTTGCTTTAGCTTTCAGAAGGCTAAAGATACTTTCAGATTATTTTGCATTCAGTGGTCACACTTTGGCAGAGATAAACCTAAGGACAGCTCTTTCTGGTGTCAACCTGAGCTGACTTGGCGCCTTCCTGGAGGCAGGTGTGTGACAGCGGGCTGAGTAGAGCATGCCAGAGTCTTGATTCCTGGTTCTGAGGCGATACATCATCAAAGCATAGAAGTCCACTTAGGGCTTAATGTCTCTCTGTCCAACAGGGCACTGGAGTAATCATTTTCGTGGCAAGAAATAATGGTTTACACAGGAGCAGAGCAAAAAAAAAGCAGGCCCGGTGTAAACCTCTCATGTCCTCCTGTCAGGACAACCTAAACGCCTCCCTGCCTTTTTCTCCCTCGAGCAGGGCTACTGGTTTTGGCTAAGTACAGGTGGAGCTGTTGAAGGGTGGGGGAACTGAGTGTCTTTGAAGAAGAGAGGGTTTTGAGGGGTGAGGTGAGGATACAGGGAAGCATGAATGTGGGAAAGGGATGCTGAGATGGAGAGGACAGAGCTGGTGGAGAGGCCTGCCTGGTACCATCTCGAGACAGAGACGCGACCATATGATGATCACGCCTAGGCCCTGGCTGGTCCAAAGGCACCCGGCCTGGGAAAGACCTCTCACTCTGATGCCATTGGCCATTGAATCCCTGTTTGTTCCCAGAGCATTGCTGTGGGAACCTATAAACTGGGTTTATGCGAAGCTCAGGCAAAGCGAAGACAGCTCTCTCAGAAGTGTGGAATATGGCCAGGTTCTGAGGCGCCCCTGTCCTGCTGAAGTCCCTGTTTGGGAGGTATCATCTTGTTGGAATTCTCTTACTCCATTTTCCTTTTGCACTTGTGTCATTCCATCCAAAGGAGTCATCTTGTACAATTAAGGATCATCTAGTATTTACCTCATCTTCTAGAAGAGAAAGGGACTGGGAACTACTCAGAGGTGTCTCAAACTAATCTGGGTATTTATTGGAAGATAATGAACCCAGCTAGGTCTTGACCCCGGGGGCTCTTGTGCCTGACAATACGTCCTTTACAAGAGAGCTCAGGAAGATGGGCAAGAGTACTTTTCAAGTCTCGGAGCTGGGTAGGAGGAAACGTAGGTTGGTTTGCTGCATTTGGCTCTGAGTGAAGCATCCTCAGAAAAGTGGCTTCAAGTGTGTTCTGTGTGTAATAAATGACAAGGAGTCCACATGACTCCCACTGACTGTACTGTGTCATCCGAGTCTGCAGATGGAATTCCAGAGGCAGCTGTCTTTGCACGATAGATAGTCCCAGTCCCAGGCTGGGAGGCTTACAGGGTCTGGATGAGCAAACAGCGCACAGGCGTGGCCTTGTTCTGCAGATGAAATGCAGATGGAGGTGAGAGGTTTTAGCATTAGGTAGCCTGAATGTGTGCCTATTTCTCCTTAGCTGCAGACTTCTGGAAAGCTCTCTTTCCTGACAAAGCCTCTCTGCTCCAAAATAGCAAGTATTGCCACCGGCCACGTGGCCAGCTCAGGTGCTTGTGTTATTCCTGTGGGGACTAGCTGGGAGAGGAGCCGAGGTTTCTGAACACAAAGTTGGCTCCTAAAGGGCAGAGCCTAATTATATTCAGCACAGATGGGGAAAATCCTCAAGAATGTCTACTTTTAGTGTTAAAATGGTTGAAGCAATAGTTCATTTGGTCATTTTTTGCCCAGCAGACAACAGACTAAACACTCCTAAATCAAGCAATTATTTTAATAATGATAATTATATTTTTCTTTGAGTGATTTGAAAATTCTTTTTTATTTTAAAAAATTAAAAAGACTAACAAAGCAACAATGAAGAAAAAATCAAAACAACACAAAAACAACAAAAATGATACATGACCTCAAAACAAAATGATAGGAATTAACAATGGTTGCTACATTACATACTGTTATCTTCAATGAAGTTGCTCAGTTCGCCAGACATAAGAATGTAAGATTGATCAAACAAAGGCAGTAACAAGTAATAAAAAAAATATCAGCAATATATGTGCACCCATGTTTATAGCAGTGCAATTTGTAATAGCTAAATCTTGGAAACAACCCAAATGTCCATCAACTGAGGAATGATGGTATTTTTTTTTAAAAAGTGGTATTTTTATTTTGATTTGAGTTTTTTTCTTTCCTTTTTTTGATAAGGTTAGCTAGGAGTTTATCAATTTTATTTATTTTTTCAGAGAACCAACTCTTTGATTCATTAATTCTTTGTATTGCTTTCTTTAGTTTTCAATTGCGTTAATTTCTGTTCTGATCTTTATAATTTCCTCCCTTCTTTGGGCTTTGGGATTAACTTGCTCTTCTTTTTCTAGAAGTTTGACGTGTAACATAAGGTTGTTTATTTGTGCTCGTTCTGTTTTCCTCTTGCTTTTTTCTGGGTTCCAGTCCCATGGAGTACTGTTTTCCTTCCTTTGACTTTCAGTCTATGGATTTCCTTTTGAGTTTTGCTTTTGAGCATTTCTTGTATACAGCATATTGTTGTATTTTGTTTTTGTCTCTTGATCCACTCTGCCAGTCTATTTCTTTTGATTGGTGAATTGAAGCCATTTACATTAATAGTTGTTACTGATATGTATTGACTTATCCTTGTCATGTTATTTTCCCACTCTTGGTTCTGTACATTCCCCCTCTGTTTAATTGCTTACCTTGCTGTGTAGCTCTTTTCTATAGTTGGTCTTGAAATTGTGGTCATTTTTATCTCTTTGTAGAATGTCTTTCAGTAGTCTTTGTAGGGTTGGTTTGGTGGTCATGAATTTCTTCAATTAATCTTTGTCATGGAAGTATCTTATTTCTCCATCAATTTTGAAAGATAGCTTTGCAGAGTATAGCAATCTGGGTTGGAAGTTGTTTTCTTTTATGACCTGAAATACTTCACTCCAAGCTCTTCTTGACTTGACGGTCTGTGTTATTAGATATATTATCATTATTTGCCTATGCATTACGTTTTAAAAAATTGATTCCCTGAACTCCTGTGAAATCATACCAAAATCAGAACCTAATCAACATCTTACATCAAGACCCAAGACTCTGTCTTCTTTTCTCATCCTCAGAAGCATCCATTATTTCTTTTTTTAAAAAAAATTATAACAATGCATCATTTACTTTCATTCATTTTAAAACTTTATATAAAGGGTAGCAGTCTACACAAAGATTTTCTGGAACTTAGTTTCATCTATACTGTGGTATTAATTTTTTTTCTGTCTTGTTAAACATAGCTGTAGTTACTTATTTTCACTGCTGGATAGTATTTCATTATATTGATATATTACTATTTATTTATTCATCCTACTGTTGGTAGGTATTTGGTTGTTTTCAGCTTTTTAATATCATACTGTTTGATGCTGTGAATATTCTTCTGTATCTCTCCTGGTATATATGTATATTTCTTTTGGGTATTATATCTAGGTATGGAATGCTGAGCTGGAAATAATTAAAATAACCAACTTTAAAAGATAACTCAGTTGGTCTTCCAGGAGCAGGTTTTTTTTTTTTTTTTTTCCAAATTTAAGCACAAGTCTTTTTAAATTTGTTAACAGCATGCAACAAGTTTATTCTTTCTGCAATCTTGTAAGAATTATATATACTCTCTTAATTATGTGAGTGCCTGGTGGGTTGTCGTGTGAGCATCAGACAACATGCAGAATTTATTCATTTTTGCAGAGTGGCCCCAGCATACAGATGTTTCTGGCATTTAACTGAGCTGGAGAGGTGCTTATCTTTAGACGAAAGTCAGCGTCCTCTGGAGGTGGCAAGGGCTGATTTGGGTGGGTCAGGATCAGTAGAGTTGGGATTGTGTAATCCCTAATACTGCCAAAAAATAACAAGCAAACAAACAGGGGTCCAGTCCTGTTGGATGGAGAAGAAGGGGCTCATGTTCAACTGCTGATTCTACACATTTGAGTTGCCAACAGCTGGCACATATGTTGCATCTTTTGCCATTGGCAAATGGATCCCACACTGAGCCAAGATTAGTATTTAAACCACAAATGACCTGCTTTACTGTGTTTTTTAACTCAAATCAAGAACACTTTTTTCCTTCTATAAAACAAGTCCATGAATTGATGAATGTAGTTGTTCCATCTAATCAATGAAAATAATGCCTCTTTTACATTAAAGCACCTATACTATACCTTTGACTTATGAACTCAATTAGTTCACAAGGACTGGTTGTAACTCAAATTAGTTGTAAGTCAAGACTGTTTTCCCATAAAAAATAATGGAAATACCCACACTGCATTCCAAACCTCCCAAAGCACCCCTTAACTAACCTTTTCATAATAAAAAAGGGATGTGTAATTTAAACTCAGAAAGGGATGTGTAATTCAATAATTAAATTATTGAAACAACAATAATTTTCCTAGTGTGTTCACCAAAAAGTTACAAAATGTGCCTAGTTTATGAGAAACAATAATTTTATACTGTATTCACCATTCAAGTGGACATCTTCAGCTTGCAGGGAGGGAGGATGAAATGGAGGGTGGTTAGTGTTTGGAAGGAGAGCCCTCTTCCATAGGAACATCAGCAATCTGGCTCCCTGGTGTCCTTTCTGTCCTTGGAAGACTCTGTAGCCCACTAGGACCTGCTTCTGGCTCCTAGATCTCAACCTTTTCTGAACTAAAAACTGGTCTAAGGATGTGTGTTTCTGTCTTTTCTTTAACACTGTTCTTTTTTATTGTGATCGCTTTCTTTCCCTTCCCTTTGTTTCTTCTTTTCTAACTTTTGGGGGACATTTTGATAGCAGTGATTGTAGTGATTATATAAAGCACTGACGAAAATCATGTCCACAAACACGCATCAGGGCTCAGACTGATGCTTCCATATGCTTTTCTGGTATTTTGAGTCTTTGTTTACAACCACTCAAGTGGCTAGCATTTGGGTCTTACCTCAAGACTTTGGTTATAAGTTAAACCTAAAATTCCAGACATAATCCAAACTGTATGTGAGGCCAGTTGTAACTCAAGGGTCCACTGGCTATTTTGAAGGACAAAAACTTGGCCTTTTTATAAGCTACCTGGAAAAGTGTAATATTTTAATGAAAACATCCATAAAAAGATACCTGTTGTGAATCCAATATTTATTCTTAGTTCAGAGTGCAGCCCAAACTCATTTGGGGTTCATTCATACTTCCAGCTAAGGGTTGGGAATCCAGGCATGTCGGGGGCAAGAGCCAGGCTTCCTCAAGGCCAGTAGAAAACAGTTCCAGGCAAAAGCAGAACTAACAAAGTGTTGTTGACAACAGGTTTGGCTGGCAGTGGAAGGCACTTTGAGAGTCTTGACCCAAGTCTCCATGTCACCAACGTCCCCTGAGAGAAACTCAGAAACCCAAAAGGAGATCACATTTGATGTGTCCATTGTCTCCCGAGGTCTGGTTGTTGTTTTATGGGAAGCTGTCATCCCATGTTACCAGCTCCTGTTTTCTTACTACACATTACTGTTTGTCTTAGTTACTTCTCTCTCCTTGTTGAGACAAAAATACCTGACACCCAAAGTTAAAGGGGGAAAGGTTTATTTAGCTCACAGTCTGTAGAAGTTTCAGTCCATAATCAGCTGGGTCCAAGGCAGAGTGGCTTGGTAGAAGCCCATCCCAGAGGAGAAACAGTTTATGGTGGCAGAGGACAGAAAAAGAACAAGGCGGAGACAAGTCTCTTTCTGTCTCTTGTATTGTATGCAGATCATAGGGCAGGTGTAGCACTCACACCCTTAACCCTAGCCAGAACTATGCCAAACCAATCAGTGGACTGATTGAGTAATCACTCATCCTTAATCCCAGTATCACACACTCTAGATTCGGCCACCTCTGAAAAAAGCCCTATAACTGCATGAGGCTTTGGGGGAACATCTAGACACAAACCATAACACTGTTTAACAGAATAACCTTCCTTGGTGCCGACTGTACTAATAGAAATAAATTCAATGAGGTCTTAAGCTATTAAAGAGTCAAGTGCAAATGACAGGCAGGGAGTCTCCCAATCAAAAATGACTATCTGAAAAAGTAAGAAAGCTTTGTATTTTAATTATAAATTTTAAAAATTACTGATCTTGGGATTTTCTTCCAAAGCATTTTACTCTAGTTCTAACACTTCCTATATTCTGCACTTCCTTCACTGCTCTTTTCACTTTTGCTAGATAGAAGCAATGTCCAGTACACAAACATCTTTTGTTCCAAAAGATTATTCATAAACTGGATGTTGAGAACTGAAAATACATTTCCCACAGAATGTTAAAACATTAAAAATAGCACTTAGACTCCCAATAGACTCTGAATACAGCAAAACTCATGTTAATAATAACATAATTATTTCTTCAGGGAAGTAAGCTCCTCCTTTCAATTCTAAATTGAGTCTCCTCTTAATCAGTCCTGGAATGGGAATAATCATGAGTGGAGCATGGTAATGGGGAAAGCCCAGGGAAATCAAGACATTTTGGAAAGAAAAAGGCAATGCTTGGGATGGCTCTGCATTTAGGCTGCCTCAAATGAGGAATTTGGAATTTAAGGAGAAGATGTCCAGGAAGTATTTCTGAATTAATGAAAGAATGTTTAAATTATGTTCTATTTGGTTCCTAGGCTTCTTTCCCTCTGTTTTATTTTATTTCTCCCCCACCCCCATTTTCTTTTGTTTCTTTTGTTCCAGGCCTCGGCAGCCTTCTAGTTACTTCCTCTTCTTCCTCGGTTAATAAAACTCCACCCCATCTTGCTATGTAAGGGAGCAGGAGGATCTCAGGGGTTCTCAATCAGATCCAGGTGTTTTCGGGAATGCTGCTGACGAGGCTGTAATGCATCCCATTTCCACTTTCAGGCCCTTCACTCCTGCAATAGGCCTTCGCCTTCCCAGGATTACAGGTGTGGACCAACAGGCCCAGATTATAGTTGAACAAAGCTCAGGCTAGAAAGTAGTTGGTGTGTATCCTCATTATGTTGACTCTGGCCATGAAGTTGTGATGAAGAATGTGTAGAGAACTCTAGGATGATCCTTCCCAGGCATTCCCATGCCTCTCTAAGCCCCTGCTCGGGATCTTTCTGCCCCTCTCTGTCTTTCTGGATCAGGTGCCTGGCACTTTGCCTTTACCACTGCCTCTGAGCCTCCCAGCCATGGACCCTACTGACATGAGATGTTACAAACTTTTTCACGGGGTTAGAGGGAAGAATTAACCTGTATTAGTCCTCAAGTTACTGTACCTAATTCATAAGTACTGTACCTAATTCATAAGTTTTCTTCATTTGAAAAAAAGTCCATTGTTTTTCTTTTTCCACTGTTTAATATTTTGTTTTTGTTTGATTATTTTAGTTGTGGGCTTGAGCACAGTAGAAATGAATGGTGGGAATTTAAGTAGACAGAGGTCACTTACAGTGTAGGCAAGGTGAACATACTTTCTATATCCCATACTGGGACTTCTGACCTTTATCCATACATGCTTATGGGGACATTGGAATAAAAGATTAACAAAATGAGATAGCTTATCTCTATATTAGATATGTTTTATCTATATTGTTATCAAAATAGTCTAGGAATGCTCTAACTATATTTGAATTACCACCATTAGAGAGTCTTTTCTTTCTTTTAGGCCAGAGTTAAAATGCAGAGACTTATATAGTAAAGTCTTATTGTTCGGTCAGTCCCAACTGTGAATTATAGCAGTTTTCAGAGACTTTGAGCCATTAGACTCTTGACAAGCAGTTTGCAAAGAGTTGCTCTCGATCCAAGGAATCTTTAAAAAGTATAAATTTCCTGCGGCCCTGTTAGGTCTGGTTTGGGGATCTGCATTTTCATTCCTAATGGGATTCTGAGAAGAGTTGAAACTCTGCAGCCGCTGCTAATGCACAGTGACTCTCCCAGCAGAGGGTCACTGTGTGGGCCCCTTGAGGGAGCGGCCTGGGCCTGCAGGGACGGACAGGCCCTGGGGAGGCTTTGGCCGCAGGGGCTCCTTTTGAAATGAGGTTCTTTGTTAAAACGGGCGCAGTCTTTACAGATAATTTAGGCTGCTCTCTTGAAAGATAACTTCTGGTGCCAGTAGGAAAAGGGCGAGATTTCTTTCCATGTACGGGCCTCCTAGAGTGTGCCAAGTTGAGTATATTTAGGTCCTATGCTGGGCAGAAGGGCTGGGTAGAGAAGGAGCTAGCAGCCATCAGCTAGCTTCAAACTTGTGTGCATGTGTAGGAATACTGGAATCCACAGCCCACCAGGGCTGGCGCCTTTGTGATACCTCTTCCCTGTGAGACTTCTACCCACTGATTGTCATGCTCATGGCTTCTACATAGCTCTTCTTTAAGGCATGTGCCCTCAGAGTTTCTCTATCATAGAAATAGATTTCCCCAGGATGGAAATAGTTGGAGGAAGACGGTCTTGTACAAGTTTATTCTATAATCCCTCTGATAATGGCCCTTTGCATAGCCTTTCTCCTTTCACTTTCCCCTATAATATACATATAACAAAATCAAAAGCAGTAACAATCCTCTTTCTATATCACTTTAATTTTCAGGGTTTGCCAGGGCTGGGTGTAGATGGAGCAAAGGAATCATGACTTATAACAGATGCGCTATTCTTACATTACCTGAGCTTGAGGTACCAAAGGGAAACTTTGGAATCATTGACATCCTGAAAGTGTACATCTGAGGGTCTATTTTCCACCTTGCTTCTTCTTCCTACCCCATCTCCAGCCTACACGCAGGAGAAAGGCAATTGTAATGCCTGACAAGGAAGCGCTCCCCTGGGGAAGTCTGTCAGAGATGGTATGGTTCTGTCTTTGGCCCCAGCTGCAAGGGGAGAGTGTTGGTGGTGGGGTGGCAGTGGGACCCTAGAGGTGTTGCCCTTCTGCTCTTCTCCTGTCCAGAACTGAGTCTTTTCTTTTGTGCTTTTTGTAAACAACCCCTGGGGGCGCAGAGGAAGCGTCCCAAACCCTTGGAGGGGGACTACGGCCTGTTAGTCATTGCATCGGAGCGTCTGTCAAGAGTAGTGTTACATAGTTGGTGATTCTAAATGTTGAGTAAATGGTAATGACTATTCTACATTTTGGCTTTGGGCAATTAAAGATGGATTATTTTTCCTTTGTAATTTTTAAGATTATCTTAGCAATGGCCTCTGTGACCTTCTTAATCCCCTCAGAGATCAAATTTGAGCCTTTGGAGGGAGAATAATAGTTATTTTCACATAGAATGAATGAAGCCTCACAGCCTGTCCTTGTGGATGAAAGGTCTACCTATTCATTCTTAGCAGCAACTCTTGGCCCACCCCTGATGAACTGAGACTAGCACAGGGCCGCGGAAGTCACTAGCGGAGGCAGCTTTAGCCCTAGTCCCAGCCTCCAGCTGAGCTTCCTGGACCAGGGCCAGTTGCAAACACTATTTTTTTTTAATCTGCAGAATGGGATAAAAATACCACTTCACTTATGGTTGGAGACAAATGCATTAAGCAATTAGAATAGTGTCATGCTTGAAAGTGTGGGCTCCAGGTCCAACTGTCTGAGTGTGGGTGGACACCACCTTCGTCATTCTTACTTATATATTCTTGAGCAAGTGACTTAATCTGTTACTGCCTCAGGTTCTAGCACAATGAAACTGAGTTCCTCAGTTCCTCCCACATGGGGTTGTTGTGAAAAGTATGATGAACTTACATATACTGTATACACCAGAGCTTGGGACAAAGTAAGCTCAGGAAATGTTAGTTTTGAGTTGACAGCAGAGAGTCACTGGATGATTTCATTCAATGATCATTATCATTTTGCCAAGTTAAAGATGTACCTACAAATTTTACCTGTGATTTCTGTGGCCCATGCCTCAGGATAAGCTGCAACTACAATTTTGACCGTAGCATTTAGAATTTGCTTGCAGTTGAGACTGGACAAGAGCTTTGGAGGAGTCCACTATTATTTTCTTTCCCTTTAGTAGTGGGGACAGTTGAGGTTTTGTCTGTAAGCTGAAGTAGCATAGAGGGCTGCTGAGAGGCTGGGGCTTAGTGAATGGACTTTTGATCTAGATTGGAAGAATATGTATATTTTCTTTGGAAACTCCTTGTTTCATTTTTTCTTTTTATTTGATTTGTGTGTGTGTGTGTGATTGTGTGTGTGTGTGAGTATGTCACATGCCCTCAAACAGTATGATACTGATATTAACAGTTTAAAGTAGGCATTGACAAGCTATGACCTGTTGACCAAATCTTGCCTTTGGCCTCTTTGTATGGCCTATGAGCTAAGGAATGTTTTTTTACATTTTATTTTTTTATTTTATATTTTATTTTTTATTTTCTGGTACCAGGAATCAAACTCACGATCTTGTGCTTGCCAGGCAGGTACTGTGCTGCTGAGCTAAATCCCCAGCCCCTGTTTTTTGCATTTTAAGAAGGGTTCAGAGGAGAGGGGAAGCTAGAGCAGACAATGTGAGAAAGTTTCTCAACTCTGGTTTAAAAAATAATGATGTCATCCCCCCACCCCCTGCCCTGACTGTGAATATCTATCTTACCAGTGTCCTTGAAACTCCTGGGTATCTCTTTCAGACCACACGGTTTCTCCTCTCCAGAACTAGCCGCTTTTCTGAATCTTGTGTTATTTTTCCTTTACTTAAATGTAAAAGAATCATATACATATATAAATATATAAGATATTGTTCATGAAGTATGATAAAATATGATAAATTTTACGTAAAAATCATTACAGTAAAAGACACGCTGCCATAATCCCCCCTCAAACTACTCCCCCTTGCTTCAAACACATTTATCCCATCATTCTTGCCACCTTCTGAAACAGCTGCGGAAACCTTCTTTTGTGAGTGTCTTTTAGTGACTGCCTCAGTATCTTGAATTAGTTTGAAACATTTATGATAATTTCTGTCAAATAAAAACCTTATAGTGTATCTACATCCATCTCATTCACCAGCTGTGGCACCGTGTGACTTCTGGCTCTTCCCCAAAGTCAAAATGACCATGAAAGGTAAACTTTTTGAATGAATTCAGGACATCAAGGCAGCCAGGACAGCACAACTAAAAAGACTCATGAAGAAAACTTCCAGAACTGCTTTAAAAAGTGGCAAGAGGGGCTGGGGATTTAGCTCAGCGGCAAAAGCGCCTGCCTGGCAAGCGCAAGGTCGTGAGTTCGGTTCCTGGTACTGGAGAAAAACCAAAAAAAAAAAAAAAAAAAAACGTGGCAAGAAGGGTGGGATAAGTGTGTTTGAAATGAGGAGAATTTTTGAGGGACAGTAATGACTATGTATCTTTTACTGTAACAAACAAAAATTTTTAAAAATTCACGTATTTTTTTATCACACCGTGTATTTTATTTTCTTGCTCTACATAAACGGAATGACCCTCTATATTTTCTCCCATTCCATGCCTATTCTCGCAAGATTATGTTTTCTCCCTATTATTGCATGTTTTAACCTGCATGGAGGTGTACAGCTATAGTTGATTAATTTTCTTGCCACAGGCTTCCATATGTGCAGTTCCATGTACATTTACCTGTTCTCCTAGTGAACACTTGGGTTGTTGTCTGGTTTCTTTTTCCATGATGAACATGTTACCAGCATTCTTATTCTTACTTCATGGTGCACTTATATAAGAGATTCTGGACACATGAAACCATTAGGTCAAAAGTTAGTCATCTTCAGCTTTACAAGATGACATGGACAGTTTTCCAAAGTGATTGTATCCATTTCTTTCTAGTCTAGCTATTTAATACTACAAACTGATTTACTCCAAGGTGAGTGGCTGATGCCAACAATTTCACTGTGCTCATATTTTATGGGCCAAGAAAGTGGAAAGAACTTGGCTGGCCAGTTCCTGTCTACTTCATGGGACTGAAGCATAGTGTGCTGGGGATGGACGATCCACCGCTGGGAGGGCTTCTTCCTCACTCCTATGTCTGCAGCTCCGTTCTCTCCCCTCTGTCTCCACAGGGCATCTTATTCTCCTGGGCCTGTCCACATGGCTTGACTTCCTCACACAATGGTGGCTTCTGAGAAGTGTGACTTCTTATTCGGTGACTCAGAGTTCCAAGAACTGAGGTCCCAAGAGCTTGGAAGTGAACGCTGCTGGCCTTTTAAGACCTGGACCTAGGCATTGCATCCCATCACTTCTCCCACATTCTTTTGGCCAGTGTAGTCACAGTGCCTGCCCAGAATCCAGGGCAGAGGACGCAATACTCCGAATCTTGTTGGGCAAGTGCAACAGGTAATGATCTGTGGCTGTCATCTTTAATCTACCCCACAGTCCTTTCAATAAGGTATGGGAGATTGTGTTGCTACACATCCTGTTAACATTTATTGTCAAATTTCAAAATTTTTTTGCCAACCTGGTGGGCATGAAAAGACAGAATATTTTAGAACATCATTTATTGAATTTTTACTGTGCCATAGGAACAAGGATGAATGATGGTAATTTTTTTCTTCTTCATTTAAATCTTAACCACAGACATGAGGAGTAGATATTATTACTTTCACAGAGGTTAACTAACATGCCAGAGGTCATAGAACAAACAAATGCCAGAGTGTAAACTGGAACAGAGATTTACCGCACTTCTAAGCCTGTGCTGTTAATTTTTCCTTCTTATCCCAAGATGGGAGCTGGAATGATGGTTTGAGTAAGAGCTTGAACAATAAAGAAAACGTAAAACTATCAAACCATGATAACTAAGTAAAACAAAATAATAAGAAAACATGACTTAAACATTTTTATTCATCTATATGGGAGTGCCGTCTCTTCCTTCCTATCAAGCAATAAAACAAAAAATTTATTCTAGAAGAAAAAGTCAAACAACACCTCCTCCAAAATCTAAAACATTTAAATGATTGATAGGAATTGGTCTTACAGTTTTTAAAGAAGGATTGCGGATGACCTCAGGCTGTGTTGAGCTCAGGTGAAGAGACAGATTTAGTCTTTTTATCAAATCAAGGCAGCGCTGCAGCTTCTGTGGTGTGGAAAAAGTAACTTCCACCATGCGTGGGTTCCCAGGCTACGGGAAAAACCTGGAGATACACACAGATGTCTTATGGCGATGTGACCTAATACATTTTCTTGTCCTGTTTTATTCCTGATAAGGATTCCTTTGTCTCTGGGTAACATGTATCTTCTTGGATGTATCTCAGAAATAACTCATCAGTTCAAGACAAAATGCTTTGTGCAACCATGTTAGTTGCTTAATGCCTGGACTAATTTTTAATGAAATCAAACCACTTGGAATCAGTTCTTAGGTACAGTACTTCCTCCCCAAACTTCAGTCCCTCTCCGGGACTGAATTAATCTTCCCCATCCTGCTATTCTTAATATGTGCTTTACCAGGTGTGCTTTTCTTGTTCTGAGAACCCTTTGAAAAGACTCAAACTCATTTTCCTCACCTTCATTGCATTTCATTTAAAAAATATATTTAGGAAGAGTATCACAGCCATACTCTTCTTCAAGAAGGGGATTCATCCTTAAAAAAGCATGGATAAGTGATACCATTATGGTGCAGACACTATAGAGTGCACTTTTCCAAGCTAAAATGGTCATGGCATCACGAGGTGGTACAATCTTATGGGATCAGTGAGGTTTATGTAGTCATTGACTGACACTGTTATGAGGTACACGCCTATATTAAAAGGAATTGGCTCATGTGATTATGGATTTTACTTCATCTGATATATTGTATTTCATTTTAACCAGCTTCTATTTCATTAAAAATTAGTCTTTTCAATTTTCTGTGTGTATCCATTGCTTTGAATGTTGTTCACAGTGGTTAGTGTTAGAGCTTGATCTGTAATAGCTAGCTAAGTCTAAATATCACCTCAAAAGGATCAGATGTGGGTTATGTATGGGTCACTCATTTTTTGTTTCAGTGTCCTTTCATCTTCATGCATGGTTAGTGATTCACCAGTCTGGCTTTATTTTTTGTTGCCCTGTTATTAGCTGAAAGCTGGACAGAAAAACTTTAGTCATAGAGAAAATCTCCAGCTGCTATCACACACACACATGCACACACACACACACACACACACACACACACACTAATTAATGGCTTAACATACAAAATTGGATATTCTTTAATTTAAGAATTTCATGTAGAATGTAATTTAGAATCTATTAATATATTCATGGCTTAAAAATCATAGGACTAAAAGGAAGAAAACATGGCCTGGAGGATAACATGGTACCCACTTGGTTGTAATTCTTTCATGGTGGTCTCTGAAATCTCTCCCCTCCTGGATGATTTAGTAGCTTGCTTAGATTGTGAAAATGAGCTTTCAATTGTGGTGACCTTTGATGCAACAGTAAGACACAGATCCAGGGCGGAGTCTGCAGATGTTTCTTGTGGAGGTGGTAATGCCAGCCAAGTGTGAACATGTGTCCCTCTCTTCACTAAATCAAAGCCAGCAGTCATATGAAAAGATGTACCACATTTTGAGAGCATTACACTTAACTTTAGCATCCATAAGAACAGGGCCTTCGGTTCTATGTAGTGGAGGAAAATGTCCTGCTTTTCTAGGGTTCTAAAGGAAATACCATCCTATAGGGAAAATAAGTTAGAAAGTGGGTACAGTGGTACTTGTCCTATTTTTCTTCACTGAACCAGAAGAGTGTCCTCAGCAAGCTCTAAAATTTCTTCTTGCTCCAAAAGGTGATGGTTTTGGGTGGAAATGGAGTCTTTGGTGTGAAATATAGTCTTGAGTCTTGAGAGACTATTTTTAACTTCTGGCTTTGCCAGTTTATGACAGCTATGCCCCCTCTTTAGAGTGCAGGCGATGTTGGAAACAAAACAAGCTACAACACAACAAAATGTTCTCTGCAGGCCCCACTGGACTGATTTGGAGAAGTGATTTGTTCAGGGGCAGCCACCTCCAAGTCTGGTGGCTCAAGATCTCTTTGCATGGTATGTTCCAGAGGGGGCTCTGAGGGGTGCTGGGACGGGGGCAGTCTGAGGTCAGAAACACTGCTGATCTCATCTTGGAGTTTGAGGTTCTTTTTCCATTCTAGTTAGGCTGCCTCTCTCTCTCTCTCTTCCCGTTAAAATGCCCTGAATGATTTATTTGCCTTTTCTTTCCATTGAAGTCCTATTATGCTCACCTAGTATACATAATCTATACCTAAATAAATGACAGTTAAGAGCCAAAAAAGCCTTTGATCAATTTTAGAATGCCTTATATACTTTTAAGAATATAGATGACAGTGAAATATCACCTGATATTTATCAATATAGCTACTCATTTGTGTTTAAAATAACATACCCCAACTGATATACGAATACAGAAATATTACTTTTTTTACTCTAGTTTCTTGAAACAATTTTATTTAGATTTCTTGCATATTTTTACCCTGATTGCTACATGGATGACCTAATGCAGCTTTCTAGGCTCATGATTCTCATTTCTAAATTGTTTGAAAACCAGCACTTCTGAATCCCCATTAACACATTAATAAGAATTGCTGCTCAAATTGTAAGTACTTATTTGACTAATGTAGCTAAATTGGTTTCTCCTTGTCATCTGGGTGTATATTTGTGATCTTCCATTTGTGACCTCCAAAGTATAGCCACTTATGGTGCTGCTTTTAAGAGTTACTTTTAAAGGCTTATTATTTTTAACGACAACCCATAGTTGCAAATACAAATGTTAACCTTTGGGAACAAATGAACTATATCAGACTTAAACTTCTTTAGCTTCCTTTTTTTTTTATTAATTCCACACTGACATCTGTAAGGACCCTAAGCAAACATAGATTGATTATTATTTTAGGCTTGTGTGCTTTCCTCTTGAGGCATTGCTTAGTTAAAAAAAAATTGTTATTTGTGAGATTTTGTAAGGAAGCTGATGTAAGGCAATTCCATTTATAAGGGATAATCCCAGGCAAGTAAAAGGAAACACTTGTTTTATATTCTCAATAGGACAAAGTGAGTTCCCTAGCAAGTGATAGAAGGATGACAAGAATTCCGTGTTTTTGTTTAACGGATCCATTTTATTTGCACAATGTATGGAAGTACCCATTAATCTCTTCCCTTCTCCCACTTTCTACAAAATAGGTTGGTGAACCAGTGGGCTAAAACTTAGAGAAGCCATCTACACTCCCTGGCTGCTATTTGTGTTATGGACACAAACTTAGAAAGAGATGGGAGGAATATGTTTGGTATCAAATCCTTTTGAATGAACAATGAACATAGCACTTTGGACAGAGACTGAAATTGTTAGAACAATTTTAAGTGTTGAAAAGATCATGAATCAGGAAAGCCAGAGGTGACCTGCAGGTTGCAGGAGATGGTTCTCTATAGATATTTCAGTGACTTTGGACATTTCTTGGTTCAGTCCTTGCCGTCATTGTCCTCTCATTTTCATTGTAATTGTCACTCAGTACCTACCTATGGTGCCAAGAGCTGCTGATACGGATTTACACAACTCATTTCTCTTGACTCTCACAGCTAATATTTCAGCTTGCCCGTGGTAGGAGAGTTTGGAGAGGAAAGTAGTCTGTCGCTGTTAACTGCCGTGCACAGCGGGGTAGCTTGTTTTCAGCCCCATGTCCATGTTGCATCAGAAAGTTTGAACTGAGTCTTATGCACAGTGACAAGGGAAGGCAGGAGTTTTCAGACTCCTTCATTCTTTCGATCTTCCCCTTGGATACAGGCCCCATTCCGAGTATGTGTTTTCCTCAATCTTTCTTTCTGCTTCCTCACTCTTGCTTTCTTTGAGGATTCTGTCTCCTGTTTAGGCTAACTAGAGACAGTCATATCATGGGAAGGGTCTAAGATTGACATTTGAAGACTTGGCCTTTATACCTCAGTTTCCCTCTTAAGAACTGTGTTATCTTAAGCAAATCACACAAGCTTTTTAAGCTGCAGTCCTCTTTCCTGTGTTACAAAGTATGATTGAAAAACAGTGTGTACTAAAAAACAGAATTATTACAGTAAAGAGCACATTGTCATTAATCCCCCTCAAAATACTCCTCCCCACTCGAAACACTCAACCGACCATTTGTGCTACTTCCTGAAGCACTCGGAGGCCTCTTCTGTTGTCTTTAGCTGTGCTGTCCTGGCTGCCTCGATGTCCTGACTTCTTTTTTTGTTTGTTTTTAATTTTAAAAATAAAAGGAGGAAAACATTAACAGACAGACAACATTTTACAAAATAGCAAAAGAACAGTACAGACAATACAGAGTTACAAACAAAGTGGTAGGAAATTAACAATGCTTGTTGTATTACATATTGATATCTTCAAAGTGGTTTCTCATGAATACAGACAGAAACATGCAATATTGATCAATTAAGGACTCACTGACAGTTTCTTTCAGCAAAGCAACAGAAGACAGTAGAACAGCTATCTTAACTATCCTATATATACATATCGATGTCTTGACTTCATGCAAAACTTTTATCTTTGATGGTCATTCTGACTTTGGGGAAGACCTTGAAGTTGTATGGTGCCAGATCCACTGAATAATGTGAATGAGGACCCACCATAATGTTCTTACGAGCCTGTCTTTCTGTTGGATGACACTCGGCAGCAGCATTTACTGTCTATTTTTATCACACCTCTTAAAAATACAAAAAAGGACTCCAAAACTGCTTCAGGAAGTGGCAAGAACAATGAGATAAGTGAGTTTGAAGTGAGGGGAAGTATTTTTGAGGAGGATTAATGGGAATTTGTCTTTACTGTAATATATTTTAAAAGATTTTTAAGCACTCACTGTACCTTTGGATCACTGCTTATAGAAGTGGCTATATGTGAATTTAAAAAAATATATATTCATTGAGGCAAAGGAGTTTTGCAGTCCTGCTATCATTTGCACTGGGGTGTGCCATTCAATCTGACTGTGGGAATTTCAGCTCTAGAAGGCTGGCGAGGGAAGCAGGACAGGTTTGAGGAATGGGTTGGGTGCAGGACTACCAGTGGCCCTAGAATAAACTATGGGTGGGAGATGATGTTTGCTGCCCTTCTGCATTTGCTGCATTCTCTGTTCTCAGCTTATAGCCACAGACTCTGAAACTTAGTCCTCAGAGGTCTTTAGGCCCAGATAAGGCAGCCGAGGCCTGGAGAGGTGCATGGTCCTGCCCAAGGTTTTGTAACTCGCCAGCACTGCAATTGGGGCGAAGACATTTTTTATCATCCATGGTGGTAGAACTGGCAATTACAGACCAGGCATGCAAGTATCTGTGTTTAGTCTAAAGGAAGCTCGTTAAATTCCACTTCCTCCTAAGAGTTTCTAATGGTAGCTTTTAGATCCCCTAGTGCTTGCTCCTTCTGTGAATTGCAAGTGGTATGACTGCGGAAGAGCTTTCAAGCAGGAGCCCTCTGACCCCAACCCTGCTCACCAATAGCTGGTGAGGATGCACAGGGCAGAGATCCTAGCTCTCTGGACCCTGAAAAGCTCTGACGAAGCTCCTTCCACAGAAGCGTGGAAAGCTCCTGAATGATTCAGCTGGGTGGCTGAAGTTGTCACTGGTTTTCACGTGGAGATTCTTGTCTGAGAGCTTAGCATTTTCACGATAAAATGTTTCAGGCCTGCAATAAAGCATGAACAGAAGTAACGAACACTGTCTGCTCACTGCAACTTCTCGATGCTTTTGTGTTTTGTTTTGCTATATCTGTTTCACATCACTTTTTAAAAGAAGTAAAACACAGTCAACGCCTTTTAAATCTGTTTTCTGAGTGTTCTTTGCTTTGCCTGAGGAAAATGTTACTCTGAATTTGGCATTGATACTTTTTTTGGCATATTTTATACTTAAGTATCTATACACATATGTACTTTGCCATAAATAGCATATAGCCAGGGTTTGTAGGCTTTTAAACTTTATATAAGCAGCAGTAGACTCTACGATTCTGATACCTTGTTATATTGTTTAATATTATGTTTTGATTTATCTACATTGACATAGCGCATATTTTAACTGTGACAGTGTGTAATGTGGGGCTACATTTACTACTTATGTACCCATGTCCTTTCATTGCTTAGTGTTTTCACTGTTGCCGTATTTTAATCTCTTTTCAGTCATTTCATTTTGTGATGCCTTAAGAGTTAATGTAGAGAACAACTGGGATGAGGGAAAGGAGAGAAAGAAAGAAAAGAAGAAGGAAGGGAAAAAATATATGGATAGATAGCTGGGAAAACTGTACTGCTGAAGTCTAATAGCTTATTGAAAGGAACAGTTAGTGCCTAAGTTTTTTTTCTTTTTGACCAATTTTGCATGCTTATATCTGTGATCTGAACAACTAATTTGAAGACAATATAACAATCATTGGTGAATTCCTACCATCTTGTCTAGTGAAACTCTGTATTTTTTTTTTATTGTTTTTTTGTTTTAATTTTTTATTCTCTTTAATGGGTTGATCAATCTTGCATTCTTACATCTGGTCATCTGTGCAACTTCACTGAAGATAACAATATGTAATGTAACAGCCACTGTTAATTCCCATCATTTGGTTCTGAAACCCTGCATCATTCTTTTTGTTTTTGCTTTGTTTTGTTTTTGTCTATGTTATTGGCATTTTGCTATTGTTCTTTTTATTATTATTCTCATTAAAATAAAAAAATGAGACCCCCCCCCCAAAACAAAGAGTTAATGCAGAGGAGGGCAGCTCCCTGTGGCAAGAGGAAAGTACAGGTCACCACACGAGATGCAGAGATGAGCATGAGGTGTTTTGAACGGAATAATGTAGGATTCTGTTCTGCATGTGTTAAGGGACACCTCTAAGCTTTGTGTAAACACATTTAAAGTTGACCTCTGAGTGACTTTGCGATTGTATTTTTAAGGAATTTTTTCTTTTCTTTAACAAATCACCCCCTTCTCCACTCGTGTGTATGTGCACAAGTGTGTGTGTGCACTTGTGTGTGTATGAGTTTGTGTGTACTTTACAGCTTGTGATGAGGCCCTGTTGGACTGAATCGTGGCCCAGAAACTTTGGGCTGCTTTGTTGTCTCTTCTGTGCACAGTGTTGAAAATCAATAGAGGGTGTGGGCCGTGGGAGTTGTTTATCAGGGAGGAATGTCAGGAAAGACCACTTCCCCTCTCCTGCCTCCCTTTCCCCGGCGCTCCCCCGGCTTCTCTGAGCAGTGCGGCTTTCTCTCCATGGTGTCCCCTGACTCTCTTGCCCTTTCCCGGATCTGTGCACCGCACTGGGTGACTCTGGCTGCGATCTCTGCCCACTGGGCTCGGTGAAGGTGGGAGCCAGTGTCCCAGCACTCTGGGGAAAGCGATTTCCAAGAAGGCCTGGCCTGGGGTGGAGGAGGTGGTAAGAAAGATTCAGCCCTCCCCACAGTGACTGTGTCTCACCAGTGTAAGTGCTGATCTCTTTTTTCACATCCCTGAGAGACCTTGGGAGAGCAGTGTCCCTGGGAGGAAAATTGGTGTTGTGGCTGGGGATTCAGCTGACTCAAGGCAGGAAGCTTCAGGAGCGGAGAAGGTCACAGAAAGGTCGAGGGGGAGGAAGGTGGGGAATGAGAGGGCGCAGATGGAATATTTCAGGGACTAAGCTTTTGGATAAATACTCCCACCCCTACCCTTGGCTTATCAAGTCTTTCTAAGCTTTTGAAGTTTACTAATCTTGCCCTCAAACTCATGCACTCTAATTGATGCAGAGTGGATCTGGTTTTAACTGTTCCATTGTCCCCAGAACAAGGCAGATGAACCTTGAGGGGTTTGTTATCAGAGACGCAGTTATCTGTGGAGGTCCTGGCCCAGCTGAAAAGTCAGAGTAGAAGGCAATGCCTTCTCCCGTCATGGTTCTTTAGAGCTGGCTGCCTGGGGAATCCTCAGCGTGGAGTGCTTGATGTCTCTTCTAATACTTTCTTCATGAAACTTCATTGGAGACGCTTCTTGCTGAATTGCAGGATGATCTTTGTCCTGAGCAAGGTTTTACTTTTTTTAAAGGCAAGGAAAGAAATAGGTTCTGTGGAGTGAGTTGGGGCTGAGTAAAAGTAGGAAGACAAGTACACTCTGCAGGGTGAGAGTGCCCTACTGTCCGAGAGAGAATGCAGAGCTCAATGGCAGCTGTCTGTTTTATAACACCCACTCCTCAGGTTGACGTCAGGTCTAGGCTAGTCTGTTGAAAACCTGCTCCCGTTCTCCAGAGAAGTCCATATGCAGGGCTCTGGGAACTGCTCTGTGTGTGTGTCTTGGGGTTTTGTAATTAACAAGTTACATCTGCCTTCCCAGCCAGCTTTGCCATACCCTAGTCTCCTGCCTCAAACCCAGGTCTGAAATGATCCGGACAACATATTTGCTATGTTGCCTTGCTGCAGTGTGGGCCACACGTCTGTGCATGGTACAGAGTGTATGGGATTATGTTTTAATTTGGTGATGCAAATATGCCAACCAATTTAGGAATCGCTTATCTTGTAACAGCATTCTATAGACTCCACATGGCTTATTTTATTTTATTTTTTTAGGTCTTTTTGAGACAGGGTCTCGATATGTGGCTCAGGCTGGACTTGAGCTCACTTTGTAGCCCAGGCTGGTCTTGAACTTGTAACGATCCTCCTGCCTCAGCTTCCCGATTGCTGGGATTACAGGCCTGCGCCACCACACCCGGCCACAGGGCTTATTAAATAAAATTAGAACTCCTTGGATGTTTGAGAAATTTCCCATTCATTCAGTATTAATTAGGTATCTGCACAGTGTGTGCCAGATATAGTGTTAAGTGTCGGGAAAACAATGGGCTGGTGTAATGCAGTAGTTAACGGGGTAGAATTTCTCCTGAGCTAAATGCTGTAGGAGAGGGGTATGTGGCACGAATGTTCATGACATTGTGGGGATGTGATGAATCAGAGAGGTCAGGAAAGTCTTCTGGGAATGGACGTAGAATCGTGCACATGGAAAGCGTCTGCCACTATTCAAGGTGGACAAAGCCTGCGGTATTTAATCTTTGGCTGCCCAACAGAGACGCATTCATTTTCCTTTGGGAAATACCCTGGATTTTGGCTCTCCTTCGAGATCTCTTCTTTGGCCTGGAGACAAAGTTGTTCAAAGTTGTGGGAAGTCCAGGCCTTACTAAAGAGCCAGGCAGGCACTCATACCTTCTCACATCGTTTAACATAAAACTCCAGCAAGCAAGAGGCAGCCGGGTGTCCAGAGTGAAATGGGCCTTGGAGTCTTGGGGCTGCTGGGGTGGTTGGAATAAGGCTTAGAGCTGTCTGTGTTGCCTGCGTCAGATACATGTGTCCAATCTCTAGAACAATCTGATGCTTGTGAGGCTTCATGAAGATACATTCAAGAGAGAGAGAACAGCACTGGTACAATCCTAGAATGTTCGTGGTGGGAGGGTGGTAAGGGTGCTACTGGAGAAGGGCTGAGCTCAGATCTGGTGCTCTGTTTGGCCAGTGACAGAGTGAAGCACTGGTCAGATTTACCCAGCAAGGCTCATTCCTTCATTCGCTGCCCTGGGGCTGGGGCCACAGCGCTGACCCATTGGACAGAACTCTTGTTCTCATTGAGGTGTATCCTAGTGGGTCTCCAGCCTCCACCTCGCAGCCCTGTTTTTCTTTTAGCATATTTCCCTAAAAGTAAGACAAAGTGTTGTATTAGTTTTTGTTCCAAAAGATGCAGTAGGGCTTGTTTTCAGGGGATACCTTATTTTTTCATGTACAACAATCTACATTTATTTATATATGAAATTCTACAGTTATTCCTGTATAAAAAAGTCTACATTTATTCACATACAATCACGTCATCATCTTCTGGAATACCATCACAGCTCTGCAAACTCCAAATCCTGGTCAGAATTTCTTGTGGCTCCATTTGCTATAGAGCCGTTGGCCCCAATCTCTCATATCCAGCCATGGAGCTCTTCTTCAGTGAGTAATTCTTGTCCATGTAGCCTGCTTGCAATTGCACTGGCAACGCAGCTGGCAGAGATTGTATTCTGTGAATTCTTCACCCAAGTCATGACCTCTTGCAGGCTGGGCTTCACAAAGTTTCCATTCAATCAAATGTTAATTGAAAATTTGGGAGACAGGAGTGGCAAGAAAAATGAGGACTCTAAGAATGACGGGCCACACCAAAGTCACAAAAAATTGCAGGCACCAACGTTCAGAAAATGTGTATTTATTTCACATAAGTGCATTAAATATGTCTGTTACAAACACAGGATATACTGAATTATAAAGATTCATATTAGACACAATCATGTTCATTCCTTATCAAGTGCACAAGTTATTTGTGTGCTGTATTTACACTCTGGTTGTTCAGCAATAAGTCTCAAGTTCATCTGTTTACATAGGCATTTATTTTCATCCAAAGGCACAACCTGGGTACTTAGAAATACTTAACTTTAAATTATATTATCATTTAGATATTGATGTTAATATTATTTATTTATATTTAATTAAATATTAATATTATTATTTTATAATTCAGTAAGTCCACCGTATATTGCAACAGATGTACTAAATGCATCTGTCTGGCTAATGATCTTAACTGGGGCTTATTCTTAGGGTAGGGCTTATATCACAAGCATCCTGAAAAATCATGCTAGGCCTTATTCCAGTTAGGTCTTATTTTCAGGGAAATACAGTATGACATAATTTTAGACCCCATTTTTTACTAGGAGTGCATCCATTCTCCTTGAGGGGAGGCATTCTTTGTATCAGTGACTCCTCGAAATTTAGACCCAGAGTGCTAATAATCAAGCAGATTTCCATGAGAACCATCTATAGCTGAACTATACCCACATTTTCCTTAATTAACACATAGTTGATTCCTGAAAAATTGAACATGAACACCCCATGGCTGATGTTTTTAGACTTCTTGTGTTGGCTATTGTAAGCTTTAGGTGCAGGATTGTTAGGAAAACATTGATTTTTATATTGCTGTTAAAAGATTGCATCAATCTTGCCAGACATTGTGGCACACACATGTAATCCCAGCCAGCACTTGCAGGCAGAAAGATTGCCACGAGTTCAAGACCAGCCTGGGCTACAGTGAGCTCAAAGGCAGCCTGAACTACATAACAAGACTCTGTCTCAAAAGAAGAAAAAAAAAAAAAAAAAAAAAAGAAAAAATTGCCTCAAGCTTAATTGCTGTTTTTCTTCTTTTTAAATTGCTATTTCTGTTTAATATTTTTAGGGTGAGGATAATAGACTCTGATCTGGAGGTTGAAAAATCATGTATTTTTCATCTGGGACTATTATCTTCTTTTTAGTTGATTTTTTCCATTTTATTATTTCTGTGCAGGTTGTGGAATTAGATACTAATAGTTTTTTATATCTATAAATGGCTATCCCTGAAATAGTATTTATTTGCTGAGTAATTGTCCCTAGTTTTAAATTAATTGGCTGTTTTGACTAGATGACTTTCCCAGTGGTGCCACACAAATTTTAATGGCTGAGGACCCTGTTCTGTCAGGACTAGACACCTGGATCTTCTTAAAAAAAATAATAATGTATATAGTACTGCTGTAGTACCTGCTATGGGGATGTGTTTACTTTCATGCAACTCATTTTAATTTTCTCAGTTTTGTTTGGAAGCATGTGGTATTATTTTTTCCGTTGAAAGGAGGAGGCCCTGACAGCCCGGAAAGTACAGTACCAGTAGGTTTAAAAATCACCTTTTGTTCTATGATAACTCTAGCTCTGGCCTGCAATCCCCAGTCTTCATTAAAGATGCAGACCCCCTCTCTACCCCACTGTTTGTTGTGCAAAATCACATTGATTTTGCGATCTCTCCACAGAGCTGATAATGACTTTGGCCACCAACTGGTTCCACTGCCCTCCTTCTGTGACTCTTTCTACCAGACTTTCTGGGGAAATCAGAAGCGTCAGGAAAAGCCCCAGCACACATCTCACCCGGCTTCAGTTGTCTTTTATCTAAATCTTTCTAATGATATGCTCCTAATGAGCTGGCCTTTGCAGTTGAGACCCTGGTTTTGTTGTGCTGTGTATTGTTGTGTTGACTCCGAGGGAGGTCATTTAACACTTGAAAATCACACCTACCCCCTTCGGGGCTCTGGACAGTGGCCTATTTCATCTAGTTAGGCTTTTTGTAAGGAGTGATGGATGTGCGGGTGTAACTCAGAGGTCAAAAGTTCTACTTCCTTGCCGCCCAAAGTGTGGTCCACCAGGAGGCACGTTGGAAATGCGCGTACCCAGCCCAGCCCCAAACCCACCGAGACAGAATCAGCATTTAATGAGATTGCCAGTAAGGCTCAAGAAGCAACATTCTATCCTACAGTCCAGAGAGAGGAACCAGGATTTTCCCCTTCTTCGTTACAGTTTCACAGCCCCATTCCAAGCGGCGAGGAAGGGTCTTGACTTTGGTTATTTCACTCATTAATATGCATTCCTGTAAGTCTTATAAATGAGATGGAGTCCTCCTATGTGTTATACACCTGTCCTTATTTCACGGAATATAATGTCTCTGGGTAGCTTATGTTTATAAAAAAATTCTCTCAACAAACCATCAGACACCTTTAAAATAAAAAAGTAAAATAAAAATTCTGAAATGTATGTGTGTTTCACAGTGTGACATTATTTCTCTGAGGTTTTCAAGTATTATCCTTGCTTTCCCATGTTTCATATTGGTTGAAAAGAATTGGTTTCTTTTCATAAGCTGACTACGAAGCAGCTGCTTTTGATGTGAGAGTAGAAGCAACATTGCCGAGCCAAATTATTTTTCTTTGATGTCCTGTGATTGCAGCTTGATTCTGAGTAGATGTATTTCTTATCTAAACAAGCCAACAGTTAATACTTCATTGGGAGCATTCTGCTGTTGTGATGTTTGGAGTAGTACTCTACTTATAAAAACTACTTATTTATTTTTCAAGTGGGAAGGCATATATTACATCTTTACCCATATTTTACAGTTTTCAGGATCTAAGTAGAAACCTTCAGGTTTAATTTGAAACGTAAAAAGAGAATGGCGATGCATGCATGAAGTGGGCCGGACAAAAGCACATAGCAAATTGGCATAGTCTTAGAGCCTGAAAGGTTTTTAGATTTAGAAAAAACTTAGTGGATAAATTTTCTGAACAAAATTCAAGTTGCCTTTCGGAATATTGCTACGAATCTTCGGTGCAAGCATTTATGAAGTACCTACTGTGTACACAGCTCAGGGTGGTCATGGCCCAGGAGAACATATGTCCTAGATCTTCTGGAACAGAATCACTTTCGTTTTTTTCAGGGCCAAACCATGTGTCTCAATTTTTGCTCCAACACATATGTTCACAACAAGGGAAGCAAGCGAAGCAGAAGCTGGAGGCTGCAGCCTGCAGGAAGGGGCCCGGATGCCCGCGGTTCCTTCCTGAGCCCAGCCCTTCTCCCACCTGGTCGCGGAGGAGGCATTTTGGAAAGCACACCCGGCAGGGAAAGGTTATGCACGTGGCAGGGCTTTTAGGGACTTCCTTTTCGCCTACCGCCTGCCACCCGCTTCATCTCTCCTCACCCCAGGAGAGTTCAGCTCTTTGTAAAGCTCAATTATAAGCCACATTAAATAAATCTCCACCAGCTTTTGAACTTTGAAGATGTTTGCAAACAAATTGTGCAGTTAGTGAATCTGGTATCAGGCAATAAAGTATACACAATAAAATATCTTTGTGGTTTCTATACCAGACTAACAGTGCAGACTTGCCTGATTATAATAAACAATTTAGATTAGCTAGAACAGGCAGTTTGAGGATGGCATTCCTGGTTCATTTAAATTTAAAGAAAACCACAAACATCTTTTTATGCAATGTACACTCCACTTTTTTCCCCATCAGTGCCCTCCCAACACCCCTCCCTCAAAACCCCCCAAACCTGACAACCCCCATAATTAGTTACAAACAACAGTGATGCCTGTTCTGAACTTACTCTTACATTAATTTGGTCACTAGGGTCTCTAGTCGAGGTGCTGATGCGCAGAACATGAGGGATGAATTTGCTTTTGGAGTTCATGGGCTCTTTGCTTTCTCACCTATTGCATGTCTATAAAGTCTGCCTATAGCACATGCACTTTGTGCTGTATGATTTTGGGTAAATCACTTCTACTCTTTGAATCCCAGTTTCTTTATCTATGAAAGGGCTCAATGGGACAGATTCCACGGGCTTATTATATCAAGTGAAAGAATATATATCAATATAAGTACACAGCTTCAAAGGTTATTTTCCCTTAACGAATGCCTTTAAGATTGCTTCATGACATGCTGTTGGCCCAGCTTCCCTATTTCAGCTTATAGGTTGTGTGCCCACCTCTGCCACATCCCGGGAGATGCTCTGCAGAAAGAGCCGTAAGCCATCCATCCATTAATTTGCTTATTCATTCAGCATATGTTATGTACCAGGCATTAGTAATCTAAAACAAATAAGACAGTCTGCCTCTGAGGGACCAAGCGAGCCTCTCAAAGCTGTTTTGCCAAATGACCCTCTTTTACAAAGACCTCTTTTATGATCTCGTATTTCTCACTGGCCACCTGGAATTAGCCTGTGCTTCCATTCTGAGATCACTGGCCAACTACACTGACCAGAAGACAATTTATAAGAACCCTTGCTTTCTCTTTACTTAAATTAATTTTAATTCATATTGATGATCATTGCTTGTGGTCTTCAAAGAGAATTACCGCTATGAGAATTAAAATACGCACCTTTTAGGAAAAGACACAAACCTACTCTGCTCTGTCTAATATCTAGTAATGCCTCTGGCAGTGTTTTTGTTGGTATTAAACTCATATGGCCTGGCATATAGTAGGCACCAAATACTAACTTAAGTGCTTATGGTTCTCAGAAGGCAGATAGCAGATTTGGTACTGGCTGTCTAGGAAATCAGTGTTTGAATAAAAGAACGCAGGAGCAGTGTCATTTGCCAGCTGTGGGTGCTGGTTTGTTTGTCTGTTTGTTTGTTTTTTCCCCAAAGAGGCATTTGCTGGTATGCTCCTTGGACACTTGCAACGGACTTGAAAGACGCAGGCCTTGGGGCTTCTTGAGACGTTAGCTCTGGCCCAGGGCTGGTGTGCCGCCCGGGAAGTGGTAGTGAGACTCCTCTGGGCTCCTGGGTCCCCCGAGAGGGAGGATGGTGCCCAGCTCCCGGCCTGGTGCCAAGGACTGAAGGGACTACCGCACGTCACATGCTGGGCAGGACAGCCAGTAAAGGCGGCCGTTTTCATTTCACCGGGGCAGGTGTGGGGCCCCAGGAGGCTGGAATTTGGGGTGAATGGCTTTGCCTTTAGAGATTAACATTCCCATTATTATCACATAAATCAAGTGGACAGTCTTTGAGGGTTTATGGCCCTTTGTCTCCCTGGGGGCGCCTAGCCTCCTCCAGCTGTGGTTCTTAACCCAGGGTCCTGAGGAGTCCTCCACCCACAGGCTCCCGTCAGAGGAGGAGGGGGAGGGGCGGGGAACAGCCCTCCCCCGGAGGTGGACCGTGAGTCTGGGCTGCTGGGGTCCCTGCTCCCCACCCCCACACAGACTTAGCTTTCCGCTCAGGCTGCAGAAGGGAGCTGTTTCATCTCTGCTGGGTCAGAGGTTAATGGAGATAAGCAGCGTCTCCTGGCGGGGGGGTGGGGCACTCAGGGAAGCCAAACGCTGTTGGAATTGAATCAAGATCTTGAAGATCTAGCAGACTGATACTCTCCTACCTTGGAGAGAGAGAGGCCTGGGAGAGAAAGCTGCCGCCTGCCAGCGCATGGCTGGGAGGCCAGAGGACCCGTCAGTCACAGTGAATGGCGGGGGTGAGACAGGATAATTGCCCCTGGGCGGGTCAGAAGTCTGAGATCAGTGTCTTCTCTGTAGTCACTTAGCCGCTTCTGCAGTGCTGCTTTGATGTAAAGGCAGCCCCTCTCCTCTGCGGTCCGCTGGACTCCCTCGTACAGGCTGCCTCTGTGGCTGCTCGCATGGGGCCTGCCGCCTGGCTACATGCACCTTCCAGAACCGCGGCTCAGACGCAGGTAGCCTCTGTGACGCATGCAGGGTTTCGGCCTGGACAAGGCAGTCGCAACAGGCCAACACAGGTGGCTCTTGAGGGGAGCATGTTTCCAAAGGCCCCACCAACCTTTCTCCTCTGGAGAGCCCTCCTCAGTCACAGCGCATAAACTATCTCTTTCTCTGTGTTCCCAGAGTGCCTGGTGGCATTTCCTGTCTGGGGCTTTAATCACTGACTCTCCCGCTGGCCAAACTTCCTAGCTTCTCTCCCTCAGTGTTCTAAAAGGGGCTGAAACAGTCTCTCTCCTCCTTCCCTGCCTTCCTCCTCCCCGCCCTCCCTTGCCCTCCCCTCTTGCCCTCCTCCTTTCCTCCCAACCATGCTTAGTCAGTACCTGCATGTCAGTCACTTTCAGTGCCAGATACACGGCGAATCCTTGCCCTGCGGAGACGCACTGTCTTGCATACTGGACCACTCCCTCTGGGCAGCAAGAGCCACCTTCCCCTTCCTGTGTCTCTGCTATTCCGTGCAGCAGCTCTAGCCTTGCTGGAATGCTTGCTGAATGATAGATGCCCCGCTTCCTGGTGCATCTGTGCGTGCTGCCAACGCAGCCTCCTGGGAGCCACCAGGAGAGAAGTGAGAGTATCAAGGTGGGCACTGGGGAGAGCCACACTGTCCCTTCAGCTGGACGTGGCCAGCTGGGGACGTGAGCCCTGTCTTGCCAGTCTTGTTTTTCAAAAGAAGCTGGGAATTGTAATTTTAATGTGAGATCTCACTTTTAGATGTTGGAATTTAATTCAGTTAAAAGACCCGGGAAAATCCATCTGGGGCCCAGATGAAGAGCACAAGCTGCCCGTGAGTGTTCCCTGAGCAGACACTTGCTGCGGTGCTTGTAAAGAGTGCAACACCGCATCCCAGGCTGTCCTGAAAACAACGTGCCAATCATGGATCCCTCCATGGCCTGTGGCTGGAGCCACTGTCACCTGCCCCAGAGCCATGCAGCTGCCTCCCGACACCTCCCTGTGGAGGCAGCCGTGTCACCTGCCTGTCTGGTTAGCTCACCCCATGCTCTCCATAGACCTCTCATAAGGAACCCTGGGAAGGAGACCTCCAGGAGTACCAGCACTGGGTCTCACGCCAGGTCTTTCATTCAGTGAGGAGAGAGACAGGCCTGGGTTTGAATCTTGGCATCGCCAGCTACTGGGTGTATGACTTCACTTTTCTGGCCTCGGTTTCTTTATTTGTCAAATGCTCATAATATCTGTCTTGCAGGGAGGTGATGGGAATTAAGTTTTATGTTAAGGTTATAAATTATATAGAAAAAGAGTGAAGCTTAAAACATATATAATCCTCTTGTTTGGTCCTTAGCCACTTGAGGGCCAGGGCTGGCCTTGTTTATCTCATGATTTGAGTAATAGTAGTGAGGTGTTGAGGATTGAGGAGGAATTGAGGGATAGGGGCAGGAGCAAGACTGGGAGATAAATTGCAGCTCGGAGTTTGGGCTGGCTGTGTGCCTAGCGATGGCCTTGAATGTTATCAGTGTTTTCCTTTTTAATCAGTGAAACCATGGAGGTAGAAAGAAGCATGTTCTCTCTATCTCTCCTGGGTCTTGGCTAGCTCTATATTTCGGCAGGCTGCGTCATTCCTGCAGGGAGGCCGAGCGCTTGCTGGGGTTGGCTGTGCGGAGGGAAGCTGGCAGAGGCTCTGGTGTATTCTCTGGGCATGTATTGGGAAGTGAGATGCTTAAAAGTTTTGTGTAAATTGCAGAGTGAAGACTTGGTACATGAGAGATGCACCAGATGGGTGATACTTTGCTATATCTCGAGTTATCGTAGTGTGAGTGTGAGGTGAGTGTGTGAGTGTGTGTGTATGCACATATATTCTGGCTTTCTGAGACTGCTGAACTGATGTATGTCTGTTAACGTAAATTCACCACGCAGACGAAGGGAACAGGACCCTCGTTTCACAAGCATTTCCCTAAAGCCTGCCGTGTTGCTGCTCTTGGCACTCTGGCTCTGTAAGCTCCGTGAGGAGAAACCCCACTGAGCTCATGGCAATGAGGCTTTACTCGCTCAGGACTAGCAGGGACACAGGGTGAACAGCACAGGTGCGAAGTGGCAGGTGGCTCCCAGACGGAACGCTAGGTAATCGCTTGCTTTGTCTCAGCATCACGGACTTGGAGCGAGAGGCAGAACGCACTTCGGCTTTGCATGAGTCCCCAGGATGATCCTTTGTCCTGCCTGGGCCTCAGCTGCCCCATGGGCAAACCACAGGTGCAGCCACTTGTCCTGCAGATTCTGGGCAAGCCACGCAGATGGTACGGCCACCGCTCCAAAGAATGGGTGACTGGAATGGGACACAAAGTCTTAGCACCTCTGTCTTCTGAGAACTCTGTATGTTTAGGCATGTGTTCAAAGCTGGGGCGATCCCAAGAAGGTGCGCTAATGTACAGCAATGTCACTTAAATAAACGGAAGAAAATCTTTCCATTTTTGTCCCAAGCTCCAGCCACACACCCTCTCTAGAAGAAGTCTAGAAATACGATGTCAGGGCTGAGAACTGCGAAGGATGGGAATGTGTGGGGCTGACCAGTCCTCAATCCAGTCAGCAGCAGAGATTACCAGCCTTGGAGCCTCTGGGGCTTCCTGGGAGCCTTGTCCCCTGGACACCACAGCACAAAGCACCTGGCTTCTGGGCCCGTCCTTGTGTTCCCGCGCTACCTCGGCTGGGAAGGGCAAATGGAGCAGTTGTGTCCCCAGAGCCCCTTGGGCCTCCTCATGGTGACTTCCTGCTCTAAATCAGCCACAGACAGCTGGTCCACTTGAACCATGGGATAGAAAAATAGACTGTCTTGCTAGACAGCACCAGAGGTTCCACAAACACAGTGGGATCAGAGGGCGGGGGTTTACCCAGGCACTAGCCAAACAGGCCTGGCAGCCCTGCAGATGTGTTTGTTTATTTTCACAGTGGCATCACCGGTCTGTCCACACTGAAGGGGAAGGGGACGCCCCCGCCTGCGCCCCTGCTCTGCATGTGGCTGCCACTTACTGCTCGGCACCGGAAAGGCCACTGACCTGCAGGCTAATTTATTTATTTTTGTAGCACATAGACTGTCTGACATGTCTAAGCCTCGAAGCTAATGGGGTGCCGTCCTGTCAAGCAGGGAATATTCAATAATTGGGTTTTATTTGGTCCAAGGCGTATCTGACTGAACAAGAAAGGGAAATGTTATAGTAACATTTGCAGGCTGTCCTCCCTCCTGCCTCCACCTGCACCCTGCTCCAGTCTTTTTTCAACCCACAGTATCTGACCTGCTTGGAGGAAGAGGTTAAGGCCAGCTGTGAGGTGAGCTTTTCTTTTGATTTGAATCCTTCACTTCTAAAATAACTTTTCCAATGTTATATTATGAAAATTTCAAGACATATTTGTGTGTGTGTGTGTGTGTGTGTGAGTGTGTGTGTATGTGTGGTGCTGGGGATTGAACCCAGGGCCTTGTGTATGGAACACAAGAACTTTACCACTGAGCCACATGCCCAGCCCTCAAAATGTATTTTTAAGTGGAAAGGCTTTTACAATGAGCACCTATGAACACACTACCTAGACTCTGTCATTACCATATTCCCATACTTGTTTTATCATACAATCCACCCAGCCATCTTAATTTTGTCACATTTTAAGTAAATTGCAGACATCTGAACACTTTCTCCAATTGCTTCATAACGTATACCAGCAACTAGACATCAATTTCTGTTTGCAGTTTTTTCTTGCAATGCAAAACGTACATAGAATGGAATACACAGGTCTTCAGTGTATGCTCCCTGAGGTGGCAAATGGATCACCTGTGGAACCGAAGCCCATCAAAATATAAAACACTGCCATCACCAGAAAGTTCCCTCATGTCCTTCCCTAGTTAGTGTCCATCTCTATTCTGCAAAAGCATCTTCCTTTTTGATTATTTGCCACCATAGGTTAGATTTGGTTAGGTTAGGTTTCTAGAACTTGATAGAAATAGAATGATATATTATGTTCTCTTTGGGTGAGCTCTCTTTTACTCAGCATAATGTTTTTGAGGTTCATCCATGTTCTTGTCCGTATCAATAGTTTGCTCCTCTTTATTGCCAAATAGTACTCTGTTATTTATAAGTATCACAGTGTGTTCATGCATTCTTCCATTTTCTGGGCATGTGTATTCCCAGTCAGCTGTTATTTAAAAAACAGTTCCTGTGAATATTCTTTGTTCAAGTTATGCTGTAGATATGTTTTATTTCTCTTGCATAAAATATTTAGAATAGGACTTGCTAATTTAAAGAGTCTATACAGACTTAACATTTATAAAAAATAGTTAATCCTTGTATTAGTTAGCTTTCCTGTCACTGAGACACATTACTTGACACCTACAATTTAAAGGAGGGGAGGTTTAATTTGGCTAATGGTTTCAGAAGATTTAGCCCATAGTCATCTGGCACTGAGGCAGAAATATGGTAGAAGGATGTGTTCAAGCAAAGATGCTTCTTTCATGGCAGCTGAAATGCAGAGCAGTAAATGGCATCAGAGAAGAAGGGGTGAGGGACCAGCTATAGATCCCAAGGTCATGCCTCTAAGCCCACACAGACACACCCAGAATTGTAATTTACTAATTACCTGGGTGGATCCCAAGTTAATCAGGTTGATAATTTATCTTAACCATTATAGCCCTTTCTTTAAAAAAAGATATTTTGACATTTTATACTCTCCCCATTAAAGGGAAGAGAGTTCTGATTGCTCCACATCTTTGTCAATATTTAGTATTATTAGTCTCTAAGTTTCACCATTGTGGTGGATGGATGGTGGTATCTTATTGAAGCTTTAATAAAGTTTTAACTCTGATAATTGCTTACCAAATTTTTCTTTTGCTGTAAATCCTGAGACTTGGTCTTCAGCTTTAGTTTTCATTGTCTAGAATTAGATTGGAGGATATGGATATTTACCTTAGATGATTCTGAGGCTGAGTTAAATGTATACTGTTTGAAATTATTCTGAACTTTGTCTTTTAGTACCAGTCTGGTATGAGAATTTCTGTTGTGCCCTTTCTGGTGGAGTATATTTTAGGAAGTAAAGGATGTGTTTTCAGGAAGAGGGTTTGATAAAAATAGAACATTGGGAATGTAGTGTTTAAATGAATGAAGGTGGCAAGTAGGTAAGTTTTCAGAATTGTGTATGTAGCATGTCTTGCAAACAATCTTGCTGCAGCACTTGGACTGGCATTTACATGGCTCCTGAAGATGTCTGTCAGTTTGACCCTGAAGACATAGGGGTAGGCAGAGAGTTCATGAACAAAAACCAAATTGCACATGAAACACTTGAAAGAATCAACAACTGGGATCTCATCCTACTGAAAAGTTTCTGCACATCTAAAGAAATCACCAGCAAAGTAAAAAGAA
>NW_004955466.1:12503203-12637234 GCF_000276665.1 Chinchilla lanigera
AATGTCTGTACTGATCCTTTGCTATTTTGTAAAATGTTGTCGGTCTGTTAGTATTTTCCTCCTTTTATTTCTAAAATTTAAAAAAAAAGAAAAGATGTCTGTCAGTTTGAAATACTCAGAATTGATTCTTATCCCACTTGCTGGCCTCTTCAGCATTCTGGCAGTCTGTCCTGATTGCTGTCCTGTCTTTCTGGCTGCTATTGCTTCGGATGCCCCTTTTCTAACTCTGTCTGCTTTGCTTCTGCTTCCAGCTCTGGTTTCTGGGCTTCAGATCTCATATGTACATAGGGGTATCTCTCCTGAAAGGAGAGACACATCATTGGAGTAGTTTTCTAAAGTACAAGTGTCTTAGTTACTTGTTGCTGAGATACCCAAAGTTAAAGGGGGAAAGGTTTATTTAGCTCACAGTGTATAGAGGTTTCAGTCCATAATTGACTGGCTCCAAGGCAGGGTGGCACATGGCAGATGGGGAACAGTTCTTCATGGCAGCAGAAGACAGCAAAAGCAACAAGGAAGAGCAAAAAAAAAAAAGAGGGGGGAAACAAGCCTCTTTCTGCCCCTTTTATTTTGTCCAGACTAGTGGGATTAGGGTGGTGCCAATTCAATCAGTGTACTGATCCAGCCATCACCCGGCCTTAATCTTAGCACACTTAACCCCAGTACTACACCATGAATCAATCACACACTCTAGATTCAACTGCCTCTGAAAAATCCCCATCTAAAAGTGCAGGAGGCTTTGAGGGGACATCTAGGCACAAACTATAACAGCAAATATAGTTATGTATTAGCCAGATTTTTGTCATTGTGACAAAATGTCTGAGATAATCAGCTTATAAGGAGGAAATCTTTATTCTGGCTCATGGTTTCAGAGGTGTGAGTTCATGGTAACTTAGCTCCATCACTTGGGTTCTGTGAGCACACCATGGCAGGAGCATGTGGCAGAGCAGGTGTGCTCACCTCATGGTGGTGGGCAGCAAAGAGAGAGGGAGGGATGGAGGCCCCAATATCCCCTTCCAGGGCAAACTCCCAATGACCTTCCTTCTTTCCTTCCTTCCTTCCTTCCTTCCTTCCTTCCTTCCTTCCTTCCCTCCTTTCCTCTTTCCCTAGGCCTCACCTCCTAGAGGTTCCACCACCCCAACAGTGCCACAGACTGTGGCCAAAGCCTTTAACATGTACTCCTTTTGGGGACACTTCACATCCAAACTGTTGCAGTCATGATGATTTCATATCTCCCTTACCTGCAAGGGAAAACCCATAATAGCAAATAACTTTTTCTCAATGCTCACTCCCACCTTAAGCTCTTTACATGTGTCATAATCTCATTTGATTTCCACGTCAGTGTCTAGAAAGGAGATCATTTCTTTGTATCCATGTTTGAAAGGGCAAACAGAAGCTTAGAGAGGTGAGGCAATGACTTACAACTGTGTGGCTGGTGAGGTGTGGAACTGATATTCATACCCAGGCAGCCTGACATCAGAAGCCAAGCTTCTAAGTTTCAAACTGGACCTTAGCCAGCTGACAGCAGCCTGTCTCCCAGCCTCCCTGCGATTCTTCCTATCTCCCCCTTACCTCACTCCGTGCTTTAGCCTCACTGACAGATTTACTGTAACTTGAAACAAGCCAGGCTCCTTCACAGCTTCTCTTTTTTTGTCTTCAGAGCGTCTTGACTTGGCAAATGCTGCTGCATCTGCCTGGTGTATTTGATCCTTCCCCGCCTTTTTCATCAGCAGAACTCACTCCTTTGGAGCGGGGCCAAGCATCACCGCCCCATGGAAGCTTCTAAATCAAGAGCGGTTCTTGCTCCTCCTCTGCTTTCCCTGCAGCCATGTGTCTCCAGGCTGGTTCTGTGCTTCAGCCTGTGAGCTACTGAGATAGGACCTTAATTTCCTTATCTTGTACTCTGGAAGTTAGCAAGTGTCTGGAGAATTGTGTCTACTAGATTTCTTAGGTGGGGTTTCCTGGGAAATAGACAGGGAGAGCACTTTTGGGGAGGGTTGAGGGGCACAGACTTGGGCAAAGAGAGAAGTTGAGTGGCCTCAGACACCTCAGCAATCTCAGCTGATCTGTGGGGATCTCTGGAGATGGACTGTCCTGGGGGTTTGTTCCTCACCGAGGTGAGGAGACAGGCCCTCATCCCCTAGGGTCTATGAGTCACAAGATGTGGGCCGCTCTGGGGAAGGGACGCAATCTTAGGTGTGCAAGAACAATTCTGGGAGGGTTAAGCTTTGAGCCTGCAGTACCCCAAACGCTACTGACAGCTTAGGAAAGGATGTGAGTGCTTTGTTCTGAAGGGGAACTGGGCATTGCACCACTGCACACTAAAAGAGTAAATCTGAGGGCTGGTGGTAGACAAAGTGGCACAGCACTTGCCTCACGTGTGGGAAACTCTGGGTTTAATCCTCAGTGTGCGTGCACGTGCGTGCGCGCGCGCGCGCGCGCGCACACACACACACACACACACACACACACAAATGAATTCATGAAGGAAACCTGTCTTCAGCAACCCCACACAGATCATGTGCAGCCTACACTTCACAGAGCAGTCTTTAAGAAGAGGAGAAAAATTTTGCAAAAATTTGGAAAAGTGTTATTTGAGGACCATTAATTGATCACATCTGGGTGAAAAACAGCTCCTCATCTGCTGAACATTGCACATCTGTCCCTGGGACAAGCCTGGAGGACCGAAAGTGTATTTCCCTAAACTAAAAATGGCTTTTATTTTGCTCTGGGATCTGATGAGCAAGTTACGTGATAACAAGTGTATGGCAGGTGTGTTTATTGCCATTACTAGACCCTGAGACCATGAATGTGACTTTAGTGCACCCGTTTCCTTTGCTTACTAAGGTCATTAGGAGTAAAGAGGCCTGCTCTGGCCTCTCTACATCTTCCTTTCTCAGATAGAACCAGTGTGTGGGGGGTTAGGCTAGCTTTAACCCGGAGAAGCTGTACCTTAGCAGCACCACTCCACCCCCACTCTTGCGTCCTGCTGACCTGACCCTAGGATGTGTTTGGTTGGTTTGCAGCCTGGCTAAGGCATAATGAATTTGCATCCTGGTCCTGTGGATGGGGAGGGGCAGCAGCAGCTCTTTGGTGAAGACTCCAGCCCTGGAAACCATAGGACCTTTGACCTCAAACTGCCCTGTGAAATCTAAGCGACCTCTGGAGAGACTGAGGATGCCCGAGCCTGTTAATGGGTTCCATCCCTTTGTGGCCCATTTCAAATTGTGGTCATTGAGAGCATCATTATGGGGTTGTTTACTGACTGTATAAACACACACACTCCATTTATCACTCTGAACGTAACAGGTGCTTCTCAGGCTGCCAGCTGCAGGTACTTTCAAGTGTCCAAAATAAGGAAAAGAGAGTTTTTCAGGCTCAGCTCTCTTCACAAAGAACTGCAGAGACCTCAGCATCCTTTAAGTTCTTCCTTTGGGCTCAGGGGAAGGGAAGTTGGGGAGGGGGATTCTGTAGTATCTTGCATGCTGTTCTTTCTCCACATTTTACATAGGAACCTGTGTTCCCATTGAAAATGCTGTGGATAGCTCATATACCTATGATAGTTTAGTGATGCTCTTCTGTGTCTTTTTCACCTTGGTGGAGAGAAGTCTTCAATATTTTATATAAGTGGCCTCATGCATTTATTCAACTTTTAAATTTCATGCCTATTGTTCTAAGCATTCCGTTAGATACTGGGAGTTTAGCTATACATAAAACAGGTAAAAAGTCCTGTTCTCATGGTGCTTGTAATCTAGCCAAGGGGAAGAGATGTTCTATGAACAAACTGATGCAACTCAGGTAGTGTACCTGCTATAGAGGAGAGTGAATCAAGAGAGGGAATATAGGGCAAGGGCAGGTTGGTGTTTTTAATATAAACAAGGTGGAATTAAGCTGACATTGAAAGAGGTAAGGAAGTGAACTATGTGACCTCTTGGGAAAGAACACTGCAGGCTGTGAAGGACTTTGGACTTTATTTGGACACAGAGAAATGCCATAATATAACTTAAAGTTTAACGCAACTGTGGAGTGTTTTGTGTGCATAGGTGGTAGGGGACGGGGGAAAGGCAGAGTGGGAGACCAGCTGGGGGGCCCCTGTAACTGTTGAGGGGAAGGATGACAATGGCTGTGGCAGGGTGGTGAGAGTGGACATTTAGAAGGAAGGTCATGGAATCTGGTAATGGATTGAATGTGACTGGGAGAAAGAGACAGCTCCAAGGATTTTGGGTGTAACAGTTGGTGAAAATGGAAAAGCCATTACTGGTATGGGGCAACCTGGAAGAGGTTTAGATTTGAGTGGAAAAACAAGAGTTTCATTTTGATTTATAATCCCAACACTCTAAGAGGTTGAGGCAGGAGTTCAAGCCCAGCTTGGGCAAATTAGAGACTTGATGAGACCCTGTCTCAAAAGTAAAACAAATAAGAAAAGATCTGGATATGAACCCAATGCCAAGGTCCTGGGTTCAATCCCCAATACCAGGAAAAAAGAAAAGAAAAGGTATTGTGTAAAAGGAAAGAAAAGCTTGAAAGTAAGTAAAGATGTTGGAGTTGGAGAAATAAGTTTGAGAGCCATTAGCATACAGATAATAGTCTAAGCCAGGGTACCAAATGAAGTCACCAGGAAGTGAATGTATAGAGATGGTAGTCAGGTCTGAGGGTGAAGACCGGCAGCCTCTCATGTACAGATCAGAAGAGACCAAAAAAAGAGAAACCACGATGGTCTGTATGGAAGTATGGTGGAGAAAGTGTTTCAAGAAGAAACAACTGCTTAGACCAAATATTCCTGCTGAGCTGGGTTAGATGAAGACTTACTAATGAACATCAGTTCGGTAGCAAGAAGGTCTCCAGAGGCATCGTCACAGACAATCTCGGAGTGTGAGATTGACAGCTGATTGAGAAGAGCTCGGGAAAGAGTTCAAGACAAGTGGAAAGAACAAGCACATGCACATCTTTGTTGTAGTTTTGTTGTGAAAGAAAAAGAGGTGATGATGTAACTACAGGGGAGACTTGGGGTCCAGAGAAGCAAGTTTTAGAAAAAGGATGTAACAAAGCAAATGAAAGGTGTGAATGGAAATGACCCAGTAGAGCAGAAAAAAGTTAAGTAGGAGGGAGACTCTGTAACTGCAGGACTGTGTCCTTACATTTGTGAGGAAGATCAGGGTTCTCTGCACCGCAGAAGGGCTGGCCTCTGCTAGGATGTGGACGATGTGTTCATTTTAAGGGACAGGCAGTGCAGGGGCACAAACGCAGGAGAGGACTGGCCCAGTGCTGGGAGAGAGTGCAGGTCTTCACCTGATTGCTTCTATTTTCTCTGTGAACTAAGAAGCAAGTCAGAGGCTGGGAATGAGGATGCAAAGTGAGGAGGATCTGAAGGGTGGTGAGAAGACATGAGAATTTTCAGAAAAGTCACAGGATAAATACAGAAGTGCACGTATTACAATTTGCCACAGAGACAGAGCAGGTCTCTCTTGAGAACAGGAAGAGACTCATCAGTGACATGCATTCCCCAGCCATGTACCATTCTTACCAAGATAGACAAAAGAGTGCTTGAAGCCCTGGGCTCTGGCCGAAGGTGGCAGAGGGAGTGAGTAGCCACATGCCCACAAGCGCCATGTACAAGGTGAGCGGGAAGCTGTGTCTCTACTAGGTGTTTGTGTGTACTAAGCCACAGAACACAAGCCTTCCAGTCTCTGAAATTTGTTCACAGTGAGTGGAACAAAAATTTGAATGACTTTATTCAAAGCCGTGTGCCACCAAATGTCCAATTCCTGGCATGGTCATTGCCCAGCTGTAGTCCAATCCTGACTTAGGTGATGTGAGTGCGGAGTTGGTCCTCATTCTGCAGCATCCTTCCTCCATCCCTGTCCTTCCTGAAGCTTCCAGTCCTTTTCTCCTTCCCACACAGAACCCTCTGGGGGCTCCTGGGGCATCCTTTAGCTCCATTTCTACAGGGGTCTGAATGCTAAGACCTCTGCTATCAAGTTGCCACATTATTTCATTTTCTTAGTGTGAGTGGATCCTCTAGTTGCTGGGAAATGTGAAGAACAAACAGAGTGGATTATTTATTTACATTGTTACAATGGATATCCACTTTTACATTTGTATAGTGATAGACTTAGGAGAGTCAGAAAGTTTTCCTTTGTTTTGGAAATGTTTGTCCCCAGTAAGATTTTATTTTCAATGTAGCCATGATATCTCTATTCTGTGAACAGAGAGTAAGGGAGTCATCACTCAGAAATGACCCTTTTGCCATTCTGAAGCTAAGCATACTGTTTTTCTTCCAAATTAACTGGAATTTTCTGTAAACAATGATAGTTTTACAAAAACTGTCTTTCTCATTTATAGTGCCTTATATCCAATAGACAGTAATGTGAAATTGGAATCACAGACACTGCTCTTCTGCTATTGCCCTGGGGTTAAACACCCCAAGTCATAAAGTTGTCACTGTGATTTTTTTCAACTGTCCTTAAAGTTTCTCTTTCTATGTGCTCAAGCAGCTAAAATCTTGTGTGCATGTTTTCTTCTAAGGTTTGGAATTATGCATTTTGTTGCCATATCGGATGTTGCCAAATCTTTTTCTAGATGTTCTTGTGTTTGTGCTGGGCAAGCTTTCTCTTCAGAAACCCAGCTCTTTCCCAAGTGCTGGAAATGAGGCCAAGCTGGCTGAAACTGGTGCTGCTCTATCAATCAGTGCAGTTTGACTCCTTAAGCTGACCCAGCCGGGCCTGCAATCTCTCATTGCTAATCCTCCTCTGTCCTTGGAATGAGCCCGACTTTGGTGATGACTCGGTTGCAGGCTTTACATAGGCGCTGCTGCCTGAGTGAAGTCAGAGGAGCAGTGGGAAAGGGAGGGACAGAGTGATGAGTGACTGATGCGGCCCTGCCCAGGAGGTGGAGAGGAGGGAACTCCACAGAGGGGCTGGTGTCAGCGCCTGGATCTTGGGCTGCTGCTTCTGAGGACAAGGCGGCTCTGCTCCTGGCCAAACTTCAGAACTAGGAAAACACTGTATTTAGAGGCCAGAAAAGAGGTGTTTCTCTGGATCAAGGGCGATCTTGAACCTTTTCTGCTCACACTCACGCGGGCACTGTGCAAGGTAAAGCCACAGTTCAGTGTTGAAAGAGGGAATTATGAAAAGACCACGATCCATTTAAGCAAGCGGATGCTGTCAGCTCCTGTCGTCCCCGCCTCCTCTTCCTGCTGTCACTCCTGTTTTCACAGCGTAGATGGCTCGCAGATTGGAAAGGACTTCCAGACTGTCTGGAAGAAGGGACTGTCCCTGCATGTGCTGGGTGTGGGAATTAGGGGACAGAGACAAATACAGATGGAGATGAGGAATAGGGACAGGAAGGGCCATAGGGGACAGCCCCAGGTCCCACACAACCTCACGAATAGCTTTTCGCGGTACCTCATGTGCAATCTAACGTTTCTACCACAGCTGCGTTCCTGCACTTGCCCTGCTGTCCTGGCTTGGGGCTCTCAAAGTGCTCTTTCTAGCCACAGATCCCTCTGACAGTCTCTACTACACTTTGATGCCAGCAGACATCTCTCAGGCACTTACCATGCCCCAGAGATGAGGCTCAGTTCTGAGCGCAGCAATTTCGTGTAATTTCTACAGTTGTGAAACAGGAGTCATTATTCCCGGTTGACAGAGGGGAAAAAAGGCACAGAAAGGTTAAGAAACCTGTTAGCGTTTCACAGAGAATGAGCAGCTAGATCAGGATTTGATTCTATATCTGTTTGATTTTAGAAGCTGTTCTATTTTATCTTTGAAAAGTTTTTTTTAAAAAATCTTATTTTATTCTACTAGATCTGAGTTTGTGAGGGAAATGGCTAGGTCTCATATGTTACACTTTTCCCTGGCACATTACAGCCATATAGTAAACAGTTGTTAAAATGATGAATAAAAAGTAAAGTAAAGTATAATTACAGGCCCCAGATGTTCACTGTGGACATGTGGATGTTTTGGTATGGTTCCCATTCTCAGGGAACATGATCCTCAGCCCTTGCACAGTTTGGTTTGAGCAGTAATTTGGATGACAGACTTGGGGCAAGCCCCCTGCCTCTGAGATCTACACCCACATATCCAACTACCAACTTGACATGGCCATTTGAGTGTCTAGTGCGTCTCCTAGATTTAACGTATATTAACTTCCTCACCTGTTCCACCTTAGGCAATGGCTGTGCCAACCACCCACTTGTCCAGCAAGACAATGAGAGGCACCCTGATGCCTTTCTTTCCTTCATTCCTTATTTCCAATCCAGTTAATTGCGAGTCCTTCAAAGAACATCTTTGGGCCGTGCACATCTTGTTCTATTATTGCACTCCAAGACAGTGTTGTTCTTCATATGGATCCTGCAGTAGCCTTCTTATCTAGAGGGTACATGGTTCTGAATATAGCTTCTGAGTCTTGGTGGATTCTCATGAACTCCTGTTAAAGGCAAAAGATGTTGTGTCAGAAAACTATAGTTGCACATAGCACAAGAAATAAGATGGCTTCACTTGAATTGGTTCATGTTAGTCAGTGCGTGTTGGAGAAAATGCAGGCAGGCCTTGATGATCAGAGAATACTTTGCTTCATTAAGGGAGGTTGCATGTCGGTCCCCAGGTTGGGAGTTCACTGTGAATTCCTGGAAGAGGATATCTTGTGAGTATCTGCCTCAGCTTTTCTCAAGTTCCCAGATATTGTGAAACAAGACTGATGGCTCAGAAGCTTTCCTTAGGGCACCTTAGGAGCTTAGAGCCTCGGCATAGGTGTGTGGGTTGCTCAGGGGAGTCTGAACTGACCTGCTTGTTTTCCTTATGTCCTAAAGTAGAGACTGGAGACAACTCTGGTCTCAGAAAGGGCATAGACTTTTTGGAAAAGAGCTAGTGGAATACCTGTCTGAACAAGCAAGGCCACATACACGCTGCTCACCCGTGGACAAACCTTTCCCCCACCTCCCTGCACACACATAGCTCTCAGGCCCTCTGGAATCCTGGCAAAGCCTGAACAAAGAGCAATAAGAAGCAGTGTTTTTCATACAAGGCAGAGAGTACAGAGCCAGAGCCCAAGAGGTGGGGGCAAGGGAAGCAGGGCCCACAAACGGAGAAGGAGGGTGAGTGGAAGAAAAAACATAAAGCAAATCTTACCCATTTCATAATTCTTAGGCAGGAGTTTCTTCTTCACACCAAGCACAACTTTTTTGAAGACAAGGGTTATATTTGGGTCATTTTGTGTCCTTCTCTCCACACAACGCCTTATGTAAACTTATCAGACCATTGCTGCATTTACACACAGCCTCAGAATAATCACACAGGCTCACGTGAAAGATTCTAGGCGCATCTCTGTGCGAGCCTGCCATCTGGGCTCCCGGGAGGATGGAAAGTAATTTCTACATCAGGGTGGCTCCAACATTATTCATATCTGGTGTGGAGAAGATTATCAAGAGGGAGAAATTTTTGCAGTGAGTCTCTCAGGGGCTTCTTTGAGGAAGGTGTTTGTAACACATTTTGCTGACTTGCTTCTATGAATCCCAGCAGTGCTGGTAATTTTTCATCCAAAAATAAGAAGTGAAAATGAAGCAATTTAGTTGTGAGAACATCCTTGCATTTCTACTGGGTGATTCAAATTGTAATTGGTTATGAATAAATTTTTATCCTTTGCGTTAGGGTATGAAGAAAAACACACTCTGATGCTTTAGAACAAGGTCTAAAACATCTTAGCACTCGGAGGGCAAGGGAAATTCTTTAGAATGGCTTGGTCACTATTCTGGAGAACATAGGAAACTTTTCATTCCCTAAAAAACACTGACTTTGACCTGTTCTTGGCCTGTGTAGTGCAAATCCTGGATTTACAGAGGCATTTGGAGGGTCGTAATTAGCTTTGAGCTCCTTGTGAGTGGGATGCCAGTGTTCCGATTCATGGGTCTGAAGTTTGGGAGGGGGCCAGCTTTCAAACATTGTATTTCTCTATTATTCTTTAACAATTAAAACAAAACCAAAAGCAAACTTTGAAACAAGAAGACCAATAAGAGAAAGGAATTAGAATAACAACAGCTAGTGCTTATTAAGTGCTTATTAGGTTCCAAGAACTATGTTGTGTATTAAATTATTGAATCTCCACAACAACCCTATGCTTAGAGATGAGGAGGTCTAGAAAGCAAAGTAAAATAAACTGCCCAAGGTCACTTGGTGTAGCTATTCTGAGGCCAAAGCAGATCTCTTGCCCAGGTGATACTGCTTATAGTTAGTGCCACACTAAATGCAAAGGAGGGGAAATGAGGCTTTACATTTGTGCTGAGCTCTGGGTCCTGGGCCGCTGATAATTTTGCCCGGCTAGAGGAAAAAAGCTGAAACAGAAATATCTATCCTGTATCTTTTGCTGGCTCAAGGCCAGGCTGATGGAGCCGGTTTGAAGGGAGCTTGAGATTTTCCCTTTTCATGGCCAGATCTGTTTTTGATCGAATCTTCCAGCTGGTCTTGATTTACAGAATGGTGCTCAGTTTTCCAAACAAGCCGTGCTCTGGCACCTCAGAATTCCATTCCAGCGAGGGCTGGTTTGCCTGTGCCACAATTCCCATGGTTGGAGTATGTTTTCCCTTCTTTTTTTTTCTTTAAAAGTGGAGCATAAGAATTCGCTTTCATTGTTGCATGTTGTAATATTTTCATATGCAATTTTCTCCTTCAGCTCATTGCTCCCTACAAAAGAGTTTTTGGCTATGATTGTAGTATTATGTTTGTAATAAAAAACAGCTGACTTCATGGATTTTTACATTTTACCTTATTTTCCAGCTGGGTCTGACTTTGGCTTGTCATGTTAGGTGGAGGAGGAAGTGGCTCAGCATGCGGGGGTGGATGGTGTCTAAGCATTGCATGTATGGCCAACATTAATAGTAAATAGCTCGGGAGGAGAACAGATAGGATTCTCCTGGGGCAAACCCCACTGAGCTGAAGAAGGTTTGTGGAGGGCAACATAAAAGAGGGAAAGGAAAAGATGTAAGGGAATGTGTGGGCTATGATACCAAAGCCACCTCTTTTTTGACTGCTTGTTATATGCCAGGCACTGTGCTGAATACTTTATATGAGTTATCTATCTAATTTTCACTGCAACTCTTGCACCTGAGATGATTGAAACCAGGGATTGAAACCAGGGAGAATAAGGGTATGATGTAAGTAGGGGAGGGGTCTTCAAGCTTGAAGCCAGCAACTGGGGTACTGGTCATATTCTGCTCTTTCTTCCACTGGGCTTTACTGCATATATGAAGCTCTATCTGAAAACCCATTCAAAGGCCTCGTCTGGAGGAGATCTCAGCCAGGGTCCACCCCTGTGGTTTCCTGAAATTTCCCTGGGAAGATGAATATTGTCTGTGATGGACACCCCTCCCTTAGTCTGAGAAGATCTCTTATTATAAGTGCCTGCCTTTTAAAATATGCATTCTCTGCACTTCTCCCTCAAACACCTGGGGGACTGAAAGAGGAAAGTGTTCCCTTTTATAGGATTGTCCTATGTGAGAAGTATTTGCAAAACTGGAGTCATGGAACATGGGTGGCCTCTGCTGTGTAGTGTTTTATAGTAGAACCCTGGAAGTTCTTAGTATAGTGAGTCATTGGGTGAACTTTTGGTCCATTTACTGACCAATAAGGTCAATTCCCTGTGAATTATTTGTGCTTGTAGCCGTATAGATCTCTAATTGGCTTTCTTGTCTTTCTTAGATAACTTTTCTATCTGTCATTGAGTAGGTGAAGGAAGGTGTCCCAGAATTTTGTGTTGACTAGGAAGGAAATAAAGAGATCTGCATTTTTCTTTTCTTTTTCCTCCCCTTCTTCCCTCCCTTCCTTCCTTTCTTCCTTCTTTCCTTTTGAGATGGAGTTTTGCTATGTTGCTCATTCTGGCCTCCAACTTCTGGACTCAAGTGGTCCTTGTGCCTCAGCCTCCCAAAAAGCTGGGACTACAGGCACATGCCACTATACCTAGCTAAAAAGGATAAATTTTCCTTCTTGCTTTCTGGTTCTGTGTGAATGACCCCTGGGGAAGCTGGCTTACTAAATTCTTAGCTCCTATAGCCTACTGGTCTTACCTGTACCTCCACCCTCTTGATTTTTGGGTTTAATCTTAGCAAGTAATGTTAGTTGCTTTTACTTTCTTGTCACTGGGAAAAAAAAATCCTGGTACCTGCAATGTAAAGGAAAAGAGGTGCGTTTGGTTCATGCTTTCAGAGGGGCCAGTCTCCAGTTGGCTGGCTCCAAGGCAGAAACGACAAGGTGGAAGGACCAGGTGGAGAAAAGCTACTTAACCACGGCAGCCAGGGAGAAGAAAGAGGAAAGAGCTGGGGATGAGGACACATAATTCCAGGTCATGGCCCTAGTGACCTGCCTCTTCCAAGCAGGTTCCACCTTGGAGCAACCCACTCAGCTCTGAACTCATGGGTGGATCAATTCACAGACGAGTACCTCAACCAGTGATTCAATCAGCTCCCCAAAGCCCCACCAATAAATACAGGAGACTTTCAGGAGATGGTTTAGATATAAACTATCACATTAGGGTATCTTATATAAGTTACAAGGGAGATTTCAAAGTTAGAAAAAACGTGTGCAATTTTAAAATTTTTCCTCTGGTTTTTCTTTTGTTTTCCTTTGTGCTGTGGCAATGACATTGAAAATTGATGAAATTATTCTTGGCTAAAGCCTATACTGTAATTTTGTGTGATTATTCCAAATTTTGTGCAATAGAATTGAATTTTTAAGGTGGATGTATGGGAACTTAATGGTTTGCAGTCTGGATTTCTTATAGAAAGAAACTGGAATGATTTTTATATTCTTTTTGGCTCTTTCTTCATAGGCTTAGGCACAGATTGACCATATTTTCTTGACTTAGTGAGTTATTTTCTATCCCTTTCAAAGTGTTTATGTCTGCTTCTTTATTTCTAGAAAGGAAAAGAAAACATCTTGATTTTTTTCCATCATGAACAGCTCTTCTTTAAAATAAACATTAAGTCTGATGCTGCTCCTCAAAGTGGTTTTTCCATTGGCGAGATTATCGTTCTGTCTTTAGGGTTGGGGTCTTCTCTCCAGGGCCACCAGGTACTTCTTCCTGAGTAATATGTTTACGTTTTGGTAATCTGTTCACTGTGGGTTGTTTAGGCTACAGGCTTGAGGTACAAAGGGCAAGGCTTTTCCCCCAGGCCAGGATACCTGTGTGTATAACATGTTCTCCCCAAAATGAAAGGAAGAATTTTATCTACCAGATATTTTCCACGTTTGAGAGGGAATCCCAGAAGGCTACATGCTCTGTTTTCTTTAAGAAAAGGTATAGTGACATAGGGCAACACAGTATGTTCTCCACAGTGAGCTTTCCAGCCAGGTAGCTGGAGAGGGCTTAAATTTGGGGGGTCACACCTGCCTGGGGAGGCTGTGGAACAGGCTCACAGGTCAGTGGAGGTGAATAATGAGCAAAATTATGGTGAGCCACCCTAAAGACTGAAGGAGAATAGGAGGCATTTTAGCAGTTTTACTGGGTGTGGAATTTCAAAGACAAATACTGAAACCTAAATATAATTTCTGGAAAACTTTCTAGTTGGTATCCTATGTAAGACTCCTGGAGGACCCATTTTAAAACATCATGTAAAATATACACCATATTGTCCAAAGTTTATGTAGGTGGTTTTGTATATCTTTTGCATGTAACTCTCAGCTGACACTGAGCCACATGGGTTTTGGAATTATTTAGGCTAAATTATATATTAACAAAATATAAAATATTGTTTAGTAAAATAGCAACTTCTTAATGTCAACTGATCACAGTAGTGTAGCACTGAAAGATGCTTTTCTGGAGGACTGAAAGTAATAGAAGTAGGTAGGACAAAGAATGGTAAACCAATCTCTGCCGATTGTCAGTTGTTAGGCATATTCAGTTGAGATTTTGGAGCAATGTAATAAGTATTCAATTGACAGAGCTGTGGGCAGGGGTAAGGGGACCAACAAGGGGAGTCAGTGAGGTCAGGGACTAGCAGCACTGGGAAGCGAGCTCCCGGGACAGAGCGAGGAGGACAGGAAGAATATTACTGGGCCCATTAAGGACTCACAGTATGGAGGAGGAGTTTGCACAGGAGCCGTTGTGAAAGAGGAAGCAAGCTACTGCTAGAATTTTGGTTGCGAGAGAAATATCCTCTTCTATCCTGCAGTTACACCCACTGACTGAGCTCTATAGGCACCAGAGCCCAGAGAACTTAGACAGGGCTGTCTGTGTCAGCTAATGGGGACCTAGGTGGCCACAGAACAGAGAATGGGCATGGAGTGACCTCCAAAGGGAGAAAAGCCAGCACTCTGTGTCTCGCTGTAGTGAATTTTGACTCTTCTTGAAGAACAGCACTCAATTTTGGAATCTTTCTGGACATACCCAGGCTCTGTCTAGACAGAGCTTTCAAACCATTATAACTCTAGATAACACAACAGTCACAACACTTCCTAGTTTTTCTTCTGTGGAAACAATTTTCAAAACTTCTCCGACCTTAATGTATGTGAATCACAGAACACAGTAACAGCAAACAACAGTAGTGCTGGTATCAAAAGAGGGAAATTTTCACTGAGAATTTTGGCCTAGGGTGGTGTAAGAGAACCCCGTGAGAAGTTGGTGTACCATGTAGAAAAGCCCCTCCGAACAATTCTGAGAAGCTTATTTGCTACTCTAAGAGTTACTAGACTAAAAGCTTCACTCAGGAATTTCATGATGACAGAATCTTACTCATTCTGACACAGAGGTAGAACTTTTCATCAAAATATTTGGTCTTCTGTATGTGGCAGTAGAGGAAACACTTGGGAATTTGGATTTAAATCTTATTCTGTGTAGTCCTGGACAAATAAGTAAAGGTCTCTGAGCCTCAATGTCTTAATCTCTAAACTTGACATAACTATACATTCTTTCTGGGGTTGTTAGACGAATAAGTTAACATCAATTAAAAGTGCTTTGTAAATGGGAGAATGCTGCATGCTGGTTACTTGTATTTTCACTACAATCAGATGTGGTAAAAGCTGTTTGTTCCACAGAGTCAGCCACAGACTGAAAGAAAGACATCATCATCTGTGGGAGCACCCCGCTTTGGCTTCGTTGCCTTACTTCTTTACCAATAAAACATAGATCTTACTCTGATTTTTGAAATTCTGAATTTAAGCGAAGCTGCTCTTTGAATTAATGAAACTCATTTTCTTAATTACAGATACATCTTGCTTGTTTTGAATTTTACAACCTAACACTTCTCAATAGCTACTCAACTCTTTTATTTCAAACTTCAAAATACATTTATCATAATGAAAGTAAAATGGCTGTGTTGCCACATAATGAGATTATAGGAGAATGTACTCTTAGTGTGTCCTTATTTCGTTAAATTACTTCTATAATTACTGAGTCAAATGTTCTTGAACTCAAACACAGTTGGCCTTTCTTAGAATTTACTCCCTTTTGCAAAAGTATTATAGGTACTTGTTTATTGAAACAATAAAATTGGGAAGTTAAAGAACATTGCAAATGTGAAATGTCTTCCAAAATAACAGTTAACCTTTGTGACTATTTTTGTGCCATCTTCTCCCCTCCTCACGTATATAGTTTAATAGCTGTAAATGTTTTCATGTCCTACTTTCCTCCTACCTTGATCATGAGTATTCCACATTGCTGGTACGTATTTTTCATTGAGTTTTAATTACTGTATAACAGCCAATCAAATAGATATATCTTAGCATTAAACTTATTCAAGTGACTTTTCTCTTACACCCTAATATATATTAAATCAAATTGAATAAGAATAAAGGGAGTTAAAGAATGAAAGAGAAACTTGCCTCCCTCTTCTCATAATTTCCTCATGTTTTGCCTGGTTCATTCCCATGTCCCATTAGAATTTAACTAACTTGTCACTGGAAATTCTGACATTGTGATAGACACACCTCTTTTGCTCCTGACCACCCACACAAAGCTGCAGTACAACTTCGGCACAGGCCAGTGAGTCAGAGGAATATATCACTGCTGGAATTTTTCTAGAGGAAATCTGAACTCTAGAGTTTGAGTTGACAACTTTTTTTAAAAAAATGCAAATCCCACTCACAAAAATTGATATAATACTGGGATTCCAATTTTTTTTTTTTCTGGTACCAGGAATCAAACTCACGACCTTGCGCTCGCCAGGCAGGCACTGTGCCACTGAGCTAAATCTCCAGCCCCTATAGTACTGGGATTCTAGGTGGCTTGTTTTCATTATTTGAGGAAAATTCCTTTTTTCCAAGATATCTAAAATATTGTTGTGAATTCCAAGAGTCAGGAAAATTTAGGAAATTGAGAGTTTCTCTACACAGGAATTTTACATGTGATATGTCAGCCATGTTCTTCCATCCTAACAACACAGTAGACATGACTAATCAATCTCTGCAACAGCTTTAGGCTCCTTCCTAGGATAACATTGCTGTAGTCATGAGCAGTGCCTCAGAAATGGCTCAACAGAACAAATCTGCTCATCATCAAGAGCTCATTCAATCACACAGTGAAAACTAGCTCCCAGTAGACTGGGTCTTACTAAAGAAATCCAGAAGGCAATGACATACAAGCCAGAATTTCTATGTACTAAGTTAAACGATAGTACAAAAATTACAGAATAGTTTGCAGTCATCCCCGTTTTAGGGTCTTCTTTCTGGTGAGTATCTCTGTACAAGTACCTAAGAGAAAGGCCTAAATGTCTTTTGATCAAAATACTGTAGTGTGAGGAGAAATTTTGTATGTATGTATATACAGGATAGATAACATGGTTGTTCTTCTATCTGCTGTTTCTATGCTGAAAGAAACTGTCAATGAGTCTTTGGTTGACCAGTATTGCATGTCTATATCTGTTTTCATGAGAAGCCACTTTGAAGAAATCAATATGTAATACAAATACCATTGTTAATTCCCTACCACTTTGTTTGTAACTCTGTATTGTCTGTATTGTGCTTGTGATATGTTGTAAAATGTTGTATGTCTGTTAATGTTTCCCTCCTTTTATCCTTAAAATAAAAAAAAAATACTGTAGTGTGATGGCAATGACAGTAGACATTTTTGCAAAGTGTTTTCTTCCATATGGGGTTCTTCTTTAAGCTTTCTTAAAATTTTAAAGAAAATTTTAAAATTTTAAAACCATTAAAATTTTAAAATTTTAAAACCTTTAAAATTTTTTCATCAAAGCCATCTTTGCCCAGTGTCAGGCAATTTTAATTTCTTTCAGTTGCATTTTAGCTATTTTCCTAATGATATTTGTGGATTCTGTAGTTCCAAGAGCAACATCCTTATAAGGTATCTCATAAGGCTCTCTGCTTCTATAGCTGTTTAAACTCCATTATATATTCATTTCTATTGACTCCATTCTCTCAGAAGGCCTTTTCTCAACTTGATAATTTCTAGGTGTTTCTTACTGTAGCTTCCAACAATGATTTAATCAAATCTTGGTTCCTTAGCTGGTGTGGGACAAATTGCTTAAACTATAAGTGTTTAAATTACTTGTTTGAAAAGCAGTGTTGGGGAAGTTGGAAAGATTTACAAAAAACAGTCAGTGTCTAAGCTGTAAATGTATTTGCAGAGAACGGGGTAAAGATGTTCTTTAAATAAAAGTGTTATATTTTCTACCAGATGGGGAAAAGTACTGTCTTTAACAGTCATGAAGGGCTGTGTTGGGTCTATGGGTTGCTCTTAACTCCACCGAAAGCCAGACCTCTTGGTTTGCCAAGAGCAGCTACTTTACACTAAAATGTTAAAGAGCAGTTGGGGGTGCTATAAATTTTCTGGGCACACATCATTTCCAAACACTCCCTAGTCCTGCTAAAGGGATATTACTGTACCTCTCTAACAAGTGGGAGTGGCAAGGCATGATTCTTGGAGAGCTGCAGATATTACACTACATTTATTTCCATAATCAAAAGATAGTCCTCACTATTTTATAAAAGTGGATAATAAAACCTTTAATATTTTACAATTTTTTTCTCTACTTACTTCTGGGATACAGTTATAAACTTACTATTGTTTATTACATGAAGGAATCCATGATATGGGAGTCCTTATTTCACTTCCAAAGAGCTTCAAATCAGATCCAGAATTTAAGGAGAAAAATCATTCACTTAATCAGTGATGATAGAACATCAGCCAAGTGTCTTTCCCAAAAAAGGCCAATTTTACATTTCCTATGGGGTCAATTCCACTAATAGCACTTTCTTGTTCAGTTAGGTGGAGACATAAATCACTTGCCCGAATTTCAGAGCTGGGAACACTGAGCTGCAGACAACCAGAAGAGAAGCTTGCCGTGCAACCAGTCACCGGGCACAGTGTGTGAGGCTTAAAATGAGGCCATACAGTAAGGGTTTTGCAAAGGTGACAGGTCTAAAAAGACATAAGGAGATTTATATTTAAATAAAATGTTTTTATATCTTCAGTTTATGCCAAGTTGTCCAGGAAGTGGTGGATCCCTTTTCTCAAGCTACTTTAGGAAATATATTGTCTGAAGACATTGTTCCTGATCACTGTACCACAGTAGAGGGTTTTTTTTTTTTTTTCATTTTTAACTCAGTAGCATCTTAACACGTTAACATCTTTGAGGGAACAATTTCAGCATCTGAAGTTGGACACATACCTTTACTGTCCTCTCCACATGTAGTGATGCCCAGCCTTTCCCTTGTCACTTTATCTCTTGCCAGGAAATTCCAACACAGTTTAAACACAAGTTTCTCAATAAAGTCCAATTTACGCAGAAAGCTCCTCTGAATTTGCATAGCTCTTTGATCACTTATTGTCTGGGCTAAGCAGTTGAACCTGATCACATGCCCTTTATCTTGCTTTTCAAAGGTTTAATGTGCATATGGCTCTTCAATAGCATTAGTTAAAAACAAGAGTTTCTAATGTCTCTTTAACACACTCTTGTTTCAGTTATGTTTTATGATAGTTACAGAAACTACCCTATTAAAATAAGGTAATCAGATACGTATGAAGCTAATAGTCTATCAATGGGACAAAATATTTGAAATCTGGAATATTACGCAAAATTAAGGATATATTGTTTCTATAGTTATGTTACCACTTTGCACTCTTGTTCTAGCACTACTTCTATCTGCTTTGCTTGATTTTGAGCAACCTGAGCTTAATAATAAATGTTTATCCTTGTACTGTCAGTGTCTACTATGGCTGCCAACAGTGTTCGCCATTTTTAGCTTCTGTGCCAGACACTGCACTAAGAACTTTACATTCATCATCTCAGCTAATCTTTACAGACTTTATCTGATAAGGTCCACTTATCTTCACTTTAAGAGTGCAGCATTATCAATGTATAAACAGTAGACACAGAAATAATTTTAGAATAATTAATAAATCAATAGTGAACCGACAGTTGCCCAAGACATCCATGGGAATGTCTCTCTTGTATCAACTAGAAAGAAAAGTTAGAGGCTCCGATCCTCCCCCAGCACTGTCTCCCCTATTTTTGAAGTAGAGTAGGCATTGTGGGAATATGAATGCTCACTTTGATTCAATAGTTACTTACTAGTACAGTATATTGCTTTCTGTGTGGCATTTTTCTTTTGAGCTAGTGTTATGGCTTATATTTAGATGTCCCCCCAAAGACTCCTGTGCTCATAAGTGTGGCTTTGGGAGATGATTGGATCATGGGGATGTGATACTGGATTAGGGTGCATGATAACTGAATTAGTCCACTGATTGGTTTAGGATAATTCTGGATGTGGATAATGGGAAGGCCCACCCTGGGGATGAGTGGCACCAACCTGTAGGTTTGTAGCCTAGATGGGATAAAGCGGAAGGAAAGGTAGCTGCTTGCTATTTCCTGCCTGCAATGCTATGGACTGATTCTACTCTGCCATGCCACCCTGCCTTGGAGCCAGCTGACTATGGCCTGAAATCTTTACAAAGTGTGAGCCAAAATAAACCTTTCCTCTTAACTTGTGGGTGTCATTGTATTTTGTCCCAGCAATAAAAAAAAAGTCTAAGACAAATAGCTATTGATTTGTCCTTGTTTACCAAGTCCTCAGTGATAGAAATGCTCAACCTTCCTGTATAAAACTAAAGAATTGTTGCTCCAAGTTCTTTGAGGGAACAATTTCAGCATCTGAAGGGGAGAAGAAGAAAATGACAAAGGAGAATTAAGTGGTATGTCATTGTTTTATGCCTTTGACCAATAGGGTACTGAATTCATTTAGTGAAATATAAATACCACAACTAAATGAAATTAAATCTTGGAATTGGAAATTGAAATTCCATATGAAAAAGAAGGAAGAAAAAAGTTTGTAAAATGAACATTTCATGTCTTTTTTGAGTGGAAACTATTTGATCAACTTGACAAGTATATTAGGGAATAGAAGTTGCAAATAATTTAGTTTTATGGATATGATGGCCAATTATTAATTTACTTTGCTGGAAAAAACAAATGACACATTTTAAGAGAACAGCAGCCACAGGCAGTACAGTTCTTGTTAAATATTCCTTGGGATTACTAAATAGGGAAAAGATTAAATTTTGAAGCAGCACAAAACTCTACCATGTAGTGTGCTTAAAACTCTGCATGAGCAAGGACCTGTAAGATATTTTATGACTTCACAATACCCGATTGAAGTCTTGTATACATCATGGTGTGACTTGGTGATGCTTGGCCTACTATGTTGACATCTCCAGAGAGGAAAAAGGGAACAAGTCACAAGATGCCATTTCCTGCTCGTTGGAAAGTGGCTAGTCTTCAGGCATAAGGACACTTGTTAACTACTGCAAAAAAACTGCACATAGAGATCTACAGGTTTTTCTGAGATGTGTTCTGTTTGAGGTCATCTTGGCTTTGGCTGGTTACTTTCAGCTTTTGGGTGTCAGTATGGGCCCTCTTCAGAGAGTTTTCATTGTCCTCTCAGGTTCACGTTCCTTTTTAGGTTCAGCCTCCTCTGAACTTTTCTTTAGCATACCAGTGACCTAAGCTCTAAAGTGAAGTTCTCAAAACCCATGACTTGTGTTACAGATGGTGATGGCCGCTGTTTCTGGAAGTCAGCCGGCACTAACCCAACTTTGCACAAGTTGTGATCTGCTCAGCTGCTTAATGGTGTCAAAACCCAAGCACCTGTGATCTCAGCACTCTGGGAGTGTGAGTCAGGAGGACTGCAAGTTTGAGCCTAGCTTGGGCAACTTAGAGGCTTAGTGAGACTTTGTCTTAAAATGAAAATTAAAAAGGTCTAGGGATGTAACTCAGTGCAAAGGCCTGGGTTCAATCCCCAGTACTGCAGCCAACCAACTAACCAACTGACCGACTGACCAACAAACCAACCAAGCAAGCCAACCAAGATACTTTGTTTGGTTGAGTTTTGCAGATGACTGCAGCAGACAAGTCCTGTGCTGTCCCAATGAGGAAGAACATACTGTAAGAAAGTACAGATCATTTGTGACTGCTGATCTGGGGAGAGAGGTGTGGCAGTGAAAACTGAGGCGGGGTGGGGAGACCATCTGCTGGAAGAGGAGATGGGTGTGGGGTTTTTGTGTTGTTTTTCTGGTTTTGTCCCTTTGAGACAGGGTCTCACTATGCAGTTCAGACAGGCCTTGAGCTCACTTTGTAGCCCAGACTGGCCTCAAACTTGCAACAATCTTCATGCCTCAGCCTCCCAAGTGCTGGGATTACAGGCGTGCACCGCCACACCCGGCTCCAAGGTGGGTGTTTTAAGAGCTCAGGTTAAAGGATTGTAGATGACCCCCTCATCCACAGTGTTCCTTTCTGTGGCTTTGGGCCCATGCTCAACCTTGGTACAAAAATATTAAAGAAAAAATTCTAGAAATAGACAATTTGTACGTTTTAAAATGCCCACTGTTCTGAGTAAAGCACCATCCTGCCTGGGATGTGACACATCCGTCCATCCAGAGGGTCCGTGCTGTGCACACCACCTGCTGTCAGTCACTTAGTGCCATCAGGTTATCAGATGGACTGCTGTGACAGTGCAGTGTTTATGCCCCAGCCACCCTTGTGTCACGTCAAAGTGGCCGCAGGTGCAAGTTTGGTGGTGAAGTTGGCGATTTGGATAGGAAGCTAGCGTGTGCTTCCTTTAGGCGGGAAGGTAAGATATGGAAGAGAGGGAGGGAGAGAGAGAAAGAGGGAGACAGAGAGGGCACATTCATGTAACTTTCATTACAGCATATTTTTATAACTTATATTTTATTCCAGGCATCCACCGGCGGATATCAGAACATATCCCCACTGGGTAAGAGTGGATTATTACTATACTTATTTTTGGTGGCATAACTGCCTGAGATTACAGAATAACTGAGAATAACTTTTCTTCTGATTGGAAATTTGTAGGATTAAATTTCGGAAGAGAGCAAGAGAAAGTTGCATTGTACCCAAGAGTAAAATCCCATCTCTACCTTTGCAATGTCCTAAAATATTAGCATTTCTAAAATATACACTGTATTTTTTCTTTCCCTTTCTTTCTTTTCCCCTCAAAAGGAAAAGAAAGAAGTGAGCAAAGAAGGATAAAATAAAAACTGAGCTTTGTGAACAGGGAGGGGACGGGGCTTTGAAAAGAGGGGCAGGAGTGAGAAAGAAAAAAAAGGCATCAGGATGTATCATGAACAGATACAAATTCCCTATGATGAATGCGGTCATTACGTATGCCTAAATTGCACCAATAAACTTAAATAAAAAAAATAAAATAATGCCATGTAATACAGCAAGCATTGTGAATTTCCATAATTTTGTCTTGAGGTCATGTGTCAGTTTTGATGTCTTTGTGTTGTTTTGATTTTATCTTTGTTGTTGTTTTGTCAGCTTTTTAAAAATTTTTAAAATAAAAAAAATAAAATACACACTGTACTGTCTCATTTAGAAGTGGGCTGTCCAGAAACAAACTCCTTGAACTTAATTCCGCCTCTGGCACTTAACAGCCCAGGAAACACGGGTAAGTTATTCTACCTCTCTGAAGTTTGCTCTCTTTAACATGGGTTTAGTGACTGCAGTTCTGGACATTATACACGATAGTTACTGGAAATACTCATTGAGCACAGTGCCCAGGGCACGCTGAGGAGGGGTTTTTCAATTCTGCCTCCAAAATTTTGTTGGAGTCACTCTCGTCTCTCCATCTCCGCTGCTGTGTCCCCAGCTACTCTTCCTCCTCCGCCCTTGCCTTCTTATGACCCCGTCACTGTCCACAGTCAGAGTGCTGCTTAAATCCATGAACACTTCTTTCCGTTTCCTGCAGGATGAAGTTCATGTTTCTTGTGTGTCTCCAAGATCTTGGTGGTCTGGCTCCTGCCTGCCTCTTTGACCCGACTCTGCACTGCTGTGCTGCAGCTGCTCTGGCCTGTTTTCTAGAATGAGCCAAACTTGGTCTTGTCTCAGAGCTCTGCGTCTGCGGCCTCCTCTGCCTGAAATGCTTCACCCTTGTGTCTGGCTCCACACCTCATTTGCATTATCTCCACGCTACCTCTGCGAGGGTCTCTCTTCCCTGCATGTTGTGACTCTCTGTCATGCCTTTCTCTCTGATTAATTCATGAGATTTATAACCTAAATTACCTTCTTAACTTCTTGGTGTGTTTGCAGTGCTGGGGATTGTATCCTGGTCCTTATGCACGCTAGATGAGCATGCTGCCACTGAACTGCGTCCTCAGCCCCTTAATTTTTAAAAATTAAATTGTTTTATTGTTTCCTCCATGTTAGAATGTAAATGCCAGCCCCTCCCTAACATTAGTCCATTGTCTAGAACAGACTGGCATGTAGGAGGCATTCCATAAATGTTTGTTGAATAACTGACAAATATTAGTTGTTGCTATTGACACAATCATATGATGCTATGCATCGTGTTTGAGTCATTGCTCTGTTTGGAGTGTGGCTCAAGAGCAGTGTATTCAGGACCCAGCAAGGCTATTCCTTTGCTCAGTTTGAGTTGTTGAGTACCCAGAGCCTGCGTACTTCAGTAACTTTTTCGTCATGTCCTTCTCTCCTCTGTTTATGAAGTACAGGATCTATAGATTCGGAGATGTACTTTCATTTCAAAATGTACTCTGTATTGCTGGTGGGTGGCTTTGTGACAGTGGCTCTGATTTCCACATCTGACTGGAAGCCAGACCTCCTGATGGGTGACCTCCTCATGTTGGGCCATGTGAGCTCAGCCATTTCTGGACATGATTTGAATTTGGAGGAATTCACTCTTTCTGTGTTACTGAGAAGGCCAGCACCTCTGGGCTTTTTCTCTCTTCTTTCCATTTAGGGGAGAAGTTTCAGATTCTTTTCCATATTACTTTTATCTTGGGGGAAGCTAAATGTATGCTCTTTTAGGCTTCTCTCTGCTCTATTGTGCCTATATTCAGTATGTCTAGCAGACACCTCAGAAATTTTGGTGGGCCATTTTAAAAACGTTATCCATCAATTAAGAGAGGTCTTTCTCTGATTTAACTATCCAAAGAATGGTTAGCACACATACTGGCTTGAGAAACTGAAGTCCCTGTAGGAATGAAGACTATGCCAAAGTAACAGGGAATGGGTCCCTGGGGACCAGCTAAGTGGAAAGAAATTAAAAACATGGCTACAAAGATGGCAGATCTGTCCTAAAGTGGTCATGCCAACTGCGCCTAATGCTTTCAGGGCTCCACAGTTATCTGGCCATTGCTTCTGAGTACATGTTCTCAGGGTGCTATTCCAGTGATTGAACAATTAGTGTGGATGGCTCAAGGTGGAACAGAGAGGGTGCCATCTTTAAAACTGGAGCAGAGAAAGGTGCTAGGTTTATCCCTTGATTACTGGATGATGAGAAGATAGCAAAGATCTGGGGAAGGGAACTAGGGGAGTTGGGGTGGGGAAGTGAGGAGCCAGGGGGGAGCTCAGAGCAGGAGTTCTTTCCCTAGAAGTGTACAAGTGCGGCCATGTTTTGAAATACTTGTCAGTATTTTGACAACCAGCATGGCTCTACTGGCTTTTATCAGCTGCTTTTGAGTGCCACAAATTCCACTTTTGTCTATGAAACTGCATCTACCATGCTGGCAGTCACAGTTTGCTTCCAATGAAGTCTGGCACTAAGGGCTATATTTTTGTTCATCTTGTTACCCTATTCTTTGTCCTATGAAGATGGATGCAAGGTTTTGGATACAGCTGAGCTGACTAGAAAGAGTTACTGCTGTAGAAGGAGAAGCTACTGGGGAAAATGGGTCAAGGGGAAAAGCGTTAGCTATCAATCACTCATCCCAGCAGAGATTTCAACAGAAATTTAATAAGTTGGTCTCTGTAGTGGCCGCAGAACTCTTAGACACAGTTGAGACTAAAGAGGAGTATAGATGGAGGCCAGCTGCTTTTGATAAATGACTCAAAATGGCTGAGTGTTCCACAAAAGGAAAACTTCAGGACTTGAAGTATACACAGATGATGTCATGAGCCTCTCAAATGGATGAAGGCTAAGGGATCAAAAGCAAAGACTGATGCCAGAAAAAATCTCCAAGTTAGGACTGAAGGATGCAGTTACTCCTTTCCACAAGAGATCCAGTGGCCTTCCTCCTCTTCAAGGCCTTAGTTTGTGGCACTATTTTACTTTATTTAGCTTTAACTAGAAAACACTGAACGTTCTTGTACTTTCCTTGCCTAGTGGATCTGAAATACTTAATCTAATTTTTCTGAGGAGAATGATTGCCCGGAGATCATTAACATTGTAACTGGAGATTAACAAGACTACTGGTAAACCTCAGATACCTGTTAACATGTGAAATTCTACATACCTGTTGAGCTCTACCAATATCTCATGGTGTATGAATGAATCTGGGTAAAAGGTCTAATTTGGGCAGATGGGGCTCAATATGTCATTTTTCAAAGGACTTAATTTTCAGGTAGGTTCATTTTACAAAGTAGGTAATAAATGATATGATCAGTCAGTGTGGGAATATGTCAGAGCCTAGGAAGACTGAGTGCTATTAGAAAAGTAAATGCCCCTAGACATTTGTGCACTCCTTCTTCCTCCTTAGATGCTCAACTGTATTGTAGGAGAACAAATTACAGGAGATAATTTAGGACATGTGATCATCTACCCATTTTAAGAGGCAGGTCACACTAACTCTCTCCTGCCTTAGCTCATTTGGAGGTAGGATGGGGTTGGTTGAAGTGCGTAATAGTTGATGAATTAGCCAAGAGACTAAGTGAAAGGATGACAGTGTGGAGGCTCAAGATACATGGTTTATTAGATGTGCAGTGGTAAGCTGGGCAAGATTTGTTGAAAAGGAACCAAGCTAAACAATCACTGAAGTGCTCTCTTCTGTCCATATCCAGAAACAGCAATTTAGCTTTCAGGAGACATGGAAAAATTGTAGCTTGGACTGGTGCCCAAGGCTTTCTAAGGTAGTGTAAAAAGGAGTGTGTGTTTGGACCACAACCATTTCCCAGAAGATGCAAAGAAGGCAGGGAGTCTTGGGAGGAGCTCTTCTTATCATAATGGAATCTGCCTTCACAGTGCCTGGTGTTTGGGGAGCAAGTGGATTCTAAGTTCTTTACGCTGAATCAGGTTTGAGTAAACTTGGGACAAAGGCATGTGGCTTCCTGGATTTCCACGATGGCTACTTCCTTGCTCTGTTGCTAGGTGCCCCACCCTCACCTGTTGATGCTTCACTGTTATCCTTGGATGGGATACAGGGGTGAATTGAAGTTTCAAGGGACTCATGTGGATCTGATGTCAGCAAGAATTGCATGGGTGTTAGCGCCCGATGGAGTGGGACATGGCCAATGGGAAATGGGACATGAGCACATAGTGAGTACTCTGAGGTGAAATTCCTCTGTATAGCCTGCTGGGAAAATTTCCCAGCATGCCTGCTGTGTGACCTGGAAGGTCTGAGTGACGTGTGCATGTCTGGGAGGTGGCAATGCTCTATCTCTTGCCTCCTTTGCTTTTCTTGTTTCTTACTGTCTCAGTGAGCTGACATCTCTTAAATAAAGTGTTTGAACTTTTAATTCTTGTCTCAGACTCTGCATTCTATAATACTGGGCTTTTGTTGCTAGACTAATCATTAAATATGTAACCAGTTCATAAAGAGATTGACCTCAGCAATATGTGATATTATCCTTTTTAAGATTAGACTGCTATGATTTGAATGCTCCCTCTAAAGCTAATGTTGAACTTTAATTGTCATTAGGAGAACTTTAAGTGGTAATTAAGGACCTTTAGAAGGGGATTAGGATTGGTGTTATCACAGTGGGTCAGTAATCTTGAGTGTTATGTTATCAATTCAGCCACCTCTTGCCCTCTCTGTCTCTCTGTTGTGCATGCTCACCTGCCCTTAGGCCATATACAACGCAGCCAGAAGTCTCTCACCAGAGGCAGCCCTTGATCTTGGACTTCCCAGCCTCCAGAACCATGAGCCAAATAAACTTCTATTGTTCATCAGTTATTCAGCCTGTGATATTCTGTTGTAGAAGCAAAGAATGAACTAAGACAGATTGAAAACTGATTTCAGCCCTTTTTGTATTTATAGCCTAAATTTATTAGATAATACTAGCAGTTTTTCTCAAGAACAGTATGAGAGAATTAAACTCTATTATCTTTTTTTTTTGTTTGTTTGTTTTGGTTTTTCTCTGGTACCAGGAACCGAACTCACGACCTTGCGCTTGCCAGGCAGGCGCTTTTGCCGCTGAGCTAAATCCCCAGCCCCAAACTCTACTATCTTAAGGGACCTATTATATGTATGCAATGAATTAATTTTTTTTCTGTGCACTTAGTATTTACCATTCCTGAAAAATTGTGGAAGCAGTCATCCAAATCATTTCTGTCACTAAATTCTCTTCAGAAATCCTGGGATTGATATCATAATATTTAATTTATAATATTTTCATCTGTAGTCCTTACTTGGCTAAAGTAACAAAGGAAGTGAATACGCAATTGTTATTTACTAAGTAAATATTTTAATACCTTTCAAGAGGTGGTTCCTAGGAAAATAGAGAGGACTGAGGCTTGCTGTTGGTCCTGCAGAGCTCAGAGTCAAGTGGATATCAATGTTCCCAAATATCATACTATGTTTAGGGTGACAGAAATATGTGGAAAGTGAGCTAATATTCTCTTCAAGTGATACTTTTGCGCTATACTTAGAATACGCTGCTTTATTGTATTCTAGAGAGTGTTACTAAAGCTGTGTAAAGAAACTACAATGTTATTCAGTGGAGTATTTGCCCAGCATGTGGCAGACCCTCTGTTCAATCCCCAGAAGCACAAACAAAAAGCTGTGATGAAATTTTCTTGATCATTCATATTGCAATAATTTTTCTGGGTTCTCGGAAAATAAAAAGCTTAGTTCAACATGATATTAAACAGGAAAAGAAGTTGAAACTTGCTAAATCTTCTAGTTTTTATTTTACCAGTAAACTTACTAATAAATTTGTTTTAGGTTTAGTATGTTATTTTTTGACTCTTTTCATGAAGAAAAGGGTAAATTACTAAAGACAAATGCATGGGAATTTATAAGTGTCTGTGTCTCAGTTACTTTTCTTGTTGCTGAGACAAAATACCTGACATCCAAAGTTAAAGAAGGAAAGGTTTATTTAGCTCACAGTTTGTAGAGTTTTCAGTCCATATCTGGCTGGCTCCAAAGCAGGGTGGTACATGACAGAGGGACAACAATTCATGGCAGTGGAAGACAGCAAGAGTAATGAGAGAGGAGAGAGACAAAACTCTTTCTGTCCCTTGTATTGTATGCAGGCTACCTACCCTAGCACTCACAGTCATAATTCGAGCATTGGACCATGAATCAGTCACAAACTCTAGATCCAGCCACATATGAAAAGCCTGCTCCCATGACTGTATGAGGCTTTGGGAGCATATCTAGACACAAACTGTAACAGTTTGCTTCCAAAATATTCCTAAATGTTGGTAGACCAAAAGTTTGTTGCCAGGATCTAAAAGATATTTGGCATATGTATCTTTTGTCAGTGAAGCAAATCTTAAAAATTTTTTGCTAAGTGAAGAAAAGCCCCTTTAAACTGTACTCACATGTTCATATTTGAATATGCTGCCATATTTGAAGAATATTTGAAGTCACTTAAGTGTGCAATGTTGGAAGATATTCTGAAGCATTTGAAATGATATAAGCAGCTGTAGCAGAATCTTTGAGGAGACATGGTTTGGGAGAATGACCACGAGCATAGATTATGCCCTAGGAAGGGTGAATTTTATGACAAAGACTATGTTATTTAAAGGAAAGAAAGCAAAAACTAGTTTCTGTCATATTTTTCAGATAAAGATTACAATTTCTGATATTTATGTATTAAAATTAAACCACAGAAGTAATGAGGGTAAATTATGGCTTATATCTGGCTGTACCCCTAAAGCCTCATGTGTTTGTAGGTAAGGCTTTTCAGAGATAGCTGGATCTATGGTGTGTGAATATGGATTGTGTGATAACTAAATAAGTTTACTGATTGGCTTAGGATGGCTGGGTGTGTGATAACTAAATTAGTTTACTGACTGGTTCAGCATAGTGTGGATAATGGGAAGCCCCATCCTAGGAATGGGTGGCAACAACCAGTAGACTTGTAGCCTGGATATAATATAAAGGGAAAGATGGAAGGCAGACTCTCTTGCCTCCTGCCTGCCCTGCCATAGACTGTTTTTCTTTTGCCTGCCAGCCTTGGACCAGCTGACTGTGAAGTGGAAACATCTACAAATTGCAAGCTAAAATAAACCTTGAATTAATAAACCTTTTCCCCTTTAACTTGTGGGCATCAGGCATTTTTTTCCCAAGAATGAGAAAAATTAATTCAGGTTTGGTTCAGATCTGTTATTTCTTTGCTGATTTTTTGTCCAGTTGACCTATCTCTTTGTGTTAATGGGGTGTTAAGGTCCCCTGTTACAATAGTGGTATTAATTATATGGGTTTTCATGCCTATTAAGATTTGTCTTATATAGTTTGGAGCTCCGATATTTGGTGCATAGATGTTTGTAATTGTTATCTCATCCTCTTGCAGTTTTCCCCTGACTAGTATGTAGTGACCTTCTTTATCTCTTTTGATTGTTGTCGCTTTGAAGTTTACATGGTCTGCAAACAAAATAGCTACCCCTGCCTTTTTCTGGGTTCCTGTTGCATGGAGGATTGTTTTCCATCCTTTGACTTTCAGTCTATGGATTTCCTTTTGAGTAAAATGTGTTTCCTGTATACAGCATATCATTGGATTTTGTTTCTTAATCCACCCTGCCAGTCTGTTTCTTTTGAGTGTGAATTGATACCATTTACATTTATGGTTATAACTGATATGGGTTGGCTTATCATTGTCATATTATTTACTTGCTGTTGGTTTCCTACTTATTCTACCTGTTTAATTGTTTGCTCTGCTTGAGGATTCCTTTCTATTGTTCTGGAAATTGTGGTCATTTTTTTCTCTGTCTAGAATAGCTTTTAGTACTCTTTGTAAGGATGGCTTGGCACTCAAGAAGTTCTTCATTTGTTCTTTGTTGTGGAAATACTTTATTTCTCCATTGAATTTGAAGGATAGTTTGGCAGGATACATCAATCTTGGCTGGAAGCTGTTTTGTCTCGGGACCTGTAATACTTTGCTCCAAGCTTTTCTCAGTTGGATGGTTTGTGTTGAGAAGCCTGTCGTGATTTAGATGGGCTTTCCTTTATAGGTAATCCGTTACTTTTCTCTAGCAGCTTTTAATATTCTGTTCTTCTGCTGGAGATTTGGGATCTTGATTATTATATGTGTGGGTGTAGTTTTATTTTGGTTGTGGTTGGTTGGAGTTCTACATGCCTCATTTACCTGTACATCAGGTTCTGTTTCCATGCTTGGGAAATTTTCTGCTATTATTTCTGTAAATATTCTTTTCATGTTGTTTGTGTTGCCTCTTGCTGTTTCATTGACTCCTATTAGTCTTACATTACTCCTCTTTGCCTTGTCTTGCAGCTGTTGAATTTATTTTTCCTGGTTCCTTGTTGATTTTAAAAGATCCTTTCTTCCATGATCACTAGCTGCCATGCTGTCTTCAAGATCTGGAATTCTATCTTCAGTTTCATTCAAGAGGCTTTTCTAGCTTTCAGTGGAAGTTTTGATTTCCTGGATGTCTCTTTTAATCTGTTTCATGTGTTCTAGTTCATTCCTATATTGTTCGTTTAATGTTTCTGTCCACTGCCTATGTTCATCTATTTTTTTATATATTTCTTCTTTAGACGTGCTGAGCAATTCTTTCATTATTATTGTCATTTCATTCTTTACCTGAGAGATTATTTCTGATCTGATCTCTTCTATGGTCTGATGGAGTTATTTCTTTACTTCCATTGCAATCATTTCAGCAATTTCAGGTGTGTGTTTACCGAGTTCTTCTATGTGGATGTCTCCTGGACTTGTTCTGAGTGGGGTGGAGTTCTGAGACTGCATTTTAGTCCTTCATCTTGTCATGTTTGATGCAGGAGGCACAATGCTCAGTCTCCCTCTTCCCTGGCAGTTCAGCCAGGTCATTAGTGTCCCTAGTTTTCCTGGTGATGATACTTGCTCTTTAATGACTGCTGAGATGTGCTACTTAGTCTGGGGTCTTCTGGAAGATGGTAAAGTGTACCTAATTCTCCCAGGTCTCAGACGCAAACTGTGATGTCAGCTGATGGCATCTGATCCAGTGTCCCCTGACAGCTCAGGGCACGAGTATGACCCAGAAGTGGGCTTCACTGGTGGTGCAGTCACAGATCAGTGGTCCTGTGTCCCCAGGCAGTTCAGGGCACAGGCAGAACCTAGACATGAATTGCAGGGTCAACAGTTCATGACCCACCTGATTCCGTGTCTCCAGGCAGCTCAGGGTGCACACAGGAGCTAGTTGTGGACTGCACTGGTGGTGATCACAGGCTTCCTGTGTCTGTGACCTACAGGAGGTTGGGGCACAAGTAAAGCCCAGTTGCGAACCGTGGTGCCAGCAATTCATGGACTGCCTGCCCTGATGCAAACCCTGGTGTTAGCAGTTCATGGGCCTTCTGGGTCAGGATCTCCTGTCTGCACCAGTTGCATGGAGGTCGGAGACTTAGCTTTTCTTTTAAATATGATGACAACTTGTAAAAATTAAGAGATGGAAATAGAACAGATATTTTCATTGGAACAAAATTTTATTCTTAAATGTTAAAATGAAAAATTAAGATTTTACCATAAACCTTGTTAAACACTTGCCAGAAACTCTTTATTTTAATGTCATAGAGGGGGAAATAGAAATCACAACCTTTTAATCATGATGACATAGACCGTATCCCCAATCATCCATGGAACATCTTTTTCCCCATTTTCCATTTTCATCTCTGTCAGTAAATGCAGATCTTCCACATTTTGGACCCAACTCCATGTCACAATTGGAAAGAACTACAATCCAGATCACATATTTATTAAACATACAAATCTTCCTAATAGTCACTGTTTTCTTTTAGGCAAGTATGGGGGGGGGACCTTATTTTTACTTCTGGAAATAACTGCACAAGTCATGAAAGCAGTGGAAAATCATTATAATGGTTTTAATTTCTCTGTGACATCAGATCTCTGTAATTTCAGAGTTAACCCTAAAACTGATCTATTGGTAAAAAGTGAGTTTTGCATTCTTCTTCCTCCTACAAGGCATTCTTATTTGTCAACCCCTCACTAACTTTTTGAATGTAGACTGTAGTAATGGGAGTGCAAGCAGTAGGTAAGCTGTTGGACTATTTTGCTTCTTAGTAATATTCATCCTTCTGAAACTCTCTGGCAAGTAATTAGGAAAGAGCTATCTGCTGAGTTATCTGAGTGAAAAAGCTAGAGCTTTCACTGTGTTGGGTCAAAGCTTCTGCTCTTCAGGCTGCATGGTTTGCCTCTCTAGTCAGTGAGCCTTGCCCTTAGACCAATAAAGAGTTCACAGCATAAAATGTTCAGGGCTCACTTGGTCATGAGCCAGGCTTAGCTGTGCCTGCAAAGCAAAACAAGTCCCCAGAAAGAATGTGTAAACAAGGGTCCACTGACTAATGGCTGGTATAAAATGATGCCTGGAGTTGGACTTGCCCTGGAAATGTGTGCAAAGGAGCAGAATGATTTTGCTTGTGTTACACTCCTTTCCACTTGAGCTTTCTGGAGGAGTATCATTAATTTGGAATTCATGTCTGAGATAGGATTGGGCTACCCTTTTTCAAGTATTTTTTTTCCCTCTCTCCAGCTTAATCTTCTTTTGAGTGCCCCTGTTTGAGACCATTATGAAATTATTTCTTGTTCTGGAAAGAAAAAAGCACAGTCCTGTGTACACCTTTGATTTTTTAACATGGAAATTATCACCCCTGAGATTTGATCATAGCCAAAGAAAACTTCTAGTCTCCCATGGGAAGCTGAGGACAAATAGCAAGCACAGGAGACATAAGGCATTCAGTGAGCCAACTTTTCATTGAGAACTATTGACTCATTGGTGTTTAATAATTATATTAGTTATCTTTCAATGAGCATATACTATTTGCCAGCCATTGTCATAATGGTTTTAAAACAACAACCTAAATTATATTGAGTCCTTACTATGTACTACACTTTGTTCCAGGTGTCTAACACCTAACTCCTATAATGTTCTTAACCCTATGAAGTGGGTGATATTATTTTCCTCACTCAAGAAGAAACCCCTATGGGGCTAGGAACTGTATTTCACTTATAGCACCCAGTTTGTACTGCCTGTACAATAAATAGGTGATCCTTTTATACAGTGTGGGGGGTTTGATGTATAAATCAGGCTTGTGAATTGTGTTTTGTGCTGGTGGAAATGGAGCACACACATGGACTCCATAGTAAGGACTCCCTCATTTTGGGGTCCATGGTGCATGAGCACATGGTCAGCTGCCAGAGATGCAAAAGGTGACTTGAGGAGAGCTCACGATCCCTTTGTGGCAAGCTGACCTTTTTGGGTTCTTCTCACCCTCAAGGGGCCTTGCTTTATTTTGAAGATATCCTTACTTGTTCCAACAATGTATTTGCCTTATATGTCTTCAGCATATTTTCCTGAGATTTCTTAGATATATTTGAAGCAGCATCAAGTTGGGCAGGAGCAAGGCCCATGGAGAGTGTCTACCTTTTGACTTGCACATACACCTTAGCATTTGTTCTCTTCCCAGGGAAACAGAATGACCCGGTTACTATTTTTATCATGACATGAAATGATTGGAAAAAAATGTTGTAGGTCATAAGTTATATTTAAATTAGCAGCCCAGCTCTGGGGTCAGAAAAGAGTACTGTGTTTTGGGCTGTGTGTATACTCCTCTGAATTGTGGGCACTACTAAGAATCTACTCATTGCCGTCAGGTGGGGCATCTCTTGACCTTACATACTCCTTATTAATAGATTCTTGAAAACCTGCCGAAGATCCAGAATAGGACAATGGAAATGATAAGAAACAGGAAAATAAGGTCTGAGAAGAAGGGTTAAATGTTCTCTGCATTTAGCATGCAGATATTTACAGGTGGAAGCTCATTGCAGATGGCCTGAAGGAGCAGGGGCTTTCAGTAACTGCTTATAGAAATAGCTGATATTTTGTCAGGTAAGAGCAACCCACTTCTAAGCTGAAAAACCCCCTCAGATGTGGATGTTAGAGATTGTTACTAGTTCAAGTTGAAAATAAAAGAGGAGGGGCAGATTGCCAAAGAGTTCTTTCAAAATTTGAAGCTACCTCCATGGGGCAGCTGCAGCAGAGAAGAGAGAAAGGTGGGCGAAACTGCACAGGCGAGTTTAGGACGGGAAAAGAAGAAAAGGCAAACCTGAGAGTCGGGGCCAGCCTCTGGCCTTTCCAGCTTGGATGCGGGTCTCTGTGTCGCAGTTTGAATGTGGATCTCGGTGTTGGGAGTCAGGAGTCTAGCTGTGCAAGGAGCATGAACCAGCAAAGGACCGGGTGTTTGGGGGTAGACAGGTGGAAGGTCGAGAGTATGATGGAGAAAGAGACTCTTCCTCATGAAATGCTTTCTATGGAGAGCGCCATGGTTTTCAACCATTTAATGAGTTTTTCTTTGACTTAAAAAGTAGACTGAAAGTCACTTGTCCAGGACTACAGGTGTGCTCAGGAAGCTGAGGCAGGAGGATTGCAAGTTTGAGGCTAGCCTGGGAAATTTAGGGAGACCTTGTCTCAAAATAAAAACTAAAGGAGACCAGGGAAACAGCCCAGTGGTGCAGCACTTGCCTAGCGTGTGTTAGGCTCTGAGTTCAATGTGCAGTACTAGAAAACAAAAGAGTCACTGGCCTGAATGCCAAGGATCAGAATTATCCTGGGAGTAAAAGATCCCTTATGATTTTTCTGAGACAGGATCTCACCAGGTAATCCAGGCCAGCCTTAAACTCCCAGTGTAGTCTAAGATATCCCTCAAAATTTAGATCCTCGCCAGGCATGGTGGCTCACGCCTGTATTCCTAGCACTCAGAAGGCTGAGGCAAGAGGATCACTGCAAGTTCGAGACCAGCCTGGGCTACCAAGTGAGCTCAAGGCTGGCCTGAACTGCATAGTGAGACCCTGTCTCAAAAAGATAAAAAAAAAAAAAAAAAAATTGAGATCCTTCTGCCTCAGCCTACTGATTGCTGGGATTACATGAGCCAACATGCTAAACTTTTAATTTGCTTTTCCAGCACTGATCCATCCCTCATTGGCGTTGCTTTCTGATGATGCTGATCACTGCTGGTCATGTGTCCCCTGTTTCACTCGCCATCCGCCTGCACGGCCCGTCTATTCTCTGGAATTCGTTTTCTTCTATTCCCTCAGACAGCATTTCCTTACTGTCCAGGGCATGTTTTTTTTTTTTTTTTTTTTTTTTTGCATTGCTGTCCTTTGTGCCAGACAGAGCTGGCTGGTCTTCCTTTGTGACCCCTCTTTGTTCATGGTAGAGGGCACTAACTCGATTTGTTACTGGTCTGCTTCTTTCCTTAGGCTCTGAGTCCCTTCAGCTGGGGCTGCCTTAGTGTCTCTGTGTAATTCTGTGCTTGGTGTATAACAGGTGACACAATTGTTGTTTGGTGAGTGTATACATGTAGAAAGAGGAACTCTGGAGATAGTTAATCAGGGGTCTTTGATTTAAGCCGCACATAAAGACAACAGTTTTGGAATCGTAGATGTGTGAGTCTGTCCAGGAAGCATGCGTAGTAAGTGTGGCTGCTCCTCACTTATTGTGGGGGTCCAGCCCAGTAAACTACTGGGAGATGAAAAGGCACTGAATGCACCCAACTCCTCAGCAGCATAGCTTGGCAAGCTAACACGTCGTGGAGTATGGGCTGCTTTCCCTGGTGACAGCCTGGCCGCAGCTTGTGGGGAGGACTGCGCTACACCATGCCAAGCGGGGAGAGATCAAAGTCTGAGGTAAGTTGCTGCTGAGTGCACACTGCATTTGCACCATTGTAAAGTCAAAAAACTCAAATCTTTGAAAGCTGGGGACCATCTGCGTATCTAAAATAAGTGTTAAATGACATTACTGGAAATGTTTTCTAGGGAGCCTAAGACCAAGAGAGAAGCCCTTCTGTCTTTGCTAACAGAGACAAACATAGTCTGGCTCTTGTTTTCTTTTCCATGATTCTGTGATTTAGGATCTCACTCCCACAAAGTGAACAGCTGATCATCTAGAAAAATGTCGGAATGCAGGTAACGAGAAAAAGCCAATGTTTCCTGTATTTTGCCTTCTTGCCAATGTGTCATACAGTTAATTATTTCCTTCAGGATCACGTGCAAGGACAGAGGACAAAAAGAGGCACTTGTAAGGGTTTTGTGGAAGAGGCATTCTACCTTTTTAACCTTATGGTTTTTGGTTATGAAGCAGTATTTCTATTCATGAGCTTTTTATTCAGTATTTTCATAGAATAAACCCACTAATTTGCATATAACTGAAATGTAGAATATTTTAAAAATAATTCAGTGTTAGCACTTTTTATTGCATCATTAAAGGAAAAAACATTAAAAAAATACAAAAGAGCATTGATGAGAAAATCCAGTTAGGCATGCTTTAATGCACATATGACTCATTTTCAAAACCGTAAATAAACCCTTTTATGTGCAAATAATCAGTATAAAAGTATTTAAAATTTTAGTTCTCACAAAAAGGATTAGTGTGGCTTTCTATAATCTTACTATAATTCTCGTGCTTATTTATACTCTCTATTTGCTTAAACAACTTCTCCTGTCATAGATGTTAAAGATACAGGCCTCGGCTCAACTCTAGTCTAATTAAGAACAAAAAAGGAATGATTATGAAAAAATTAAGCTTTCAGCTTGACTATATGTATTCGAACCTATTTGCATAGCATGGACTGTTGACTTCCATCAGAAGAGTGAATATGTTTAGTAACATTTTGAATACTGGGACAAAAGTTTGACCAGCAGGGTGTCTTATCATGTACACAGCACCGGGGTCTGTTTGCCTCATGGAGGGTGCATCTGCTTTCTTAATGGACTCTGAAGGTGGAGAACAGGAGGGGTTGAAGGACTCTCTTCCTGTGCTGTAAGCAGATAATGGCACTTTAGCCACTCTTTGCACAGGCAGGAGGTTGGACTTCACGATTGTGCTGGAGATTTCTTATTTCTTAATATCTGTATCATTGGTTGACAGATGGATTTCTGTCTGGAATCTTATTTCAGGAAGGCTGCCTCCTGCTAGATAGTCTTCTTAGACTGTAATTGACAAGTGGGATGAATTTCATTTCCCTAAATTTTGGATGAATACACTGCAAGTCACCCCCTCTTTCAATCTGTGGTGCACACTGTTTCAATAAATATTTATTGAGCACTTACTGTGTGCCAGACATTCTGTTAGGATCTGGGATACAGTGGAGAACAATAAACATGCTATACTTATTCCTCAGGAGCAGCAAGAAAGCAGTTTGGTTGCAAAAGTGCTGATGTATCAGGCTTTTTCTTGTTTATCAAGGAGGTTGAGACTAAAATTCTGACCTTGTTCTTTACCTTTGAGGTGAAAAAAGACATTTTATTAGATTATAATAACTTTTTCTCTGCCAAAAGAGTAGTCAGTTGCTCTTGTTACTGTTTGTTCTCAGTCACAGCTTTTCAACCTGAAACAGTTGCTGCTGAGGTCTGAGAGAAATTCTTGAATTTTCAAGGCCCGTTACTGCGGAGGTGTCTGATGAGGCCCAGCTCCACTTCTCGACCCAATCCGAGGGCCCTTACCGCCGATGGTGGGGGAATCTGTCAGTATAGTGCTCTCTTTCCACTTGCTGGTGACGGTGGGAAAGGAAAGTTCTACCTGCCTAAAACCTTGACTTGACCTGCAGGAGACACTTTTGCGTACATACCTCGGCACTCGTGCACACGCCGTGGGTCAGTGTGTGCAGCTGCACCGAGCTTCTCAGCAGGCACACTGTGGCTCCCTGCCTTGCCGTGCATAATTCATGTAGGTGCTGAGACACTGTTTCTTCCCCGCCTTCTGGGAGGCCTTCTGGGCCTGTCCCGCCTATCTGGTTATCTACCCTGTTGTAGCATAGCATTTCATCATACTCAGTTTATCCTGCAGCACCATCATTGTCACAAGCACTACCTGAGCAGTGACTCTCAGGAAGGGACACTGCGAGGTGAAGCCCAGGGACTTCTCCACCACGGAGACCTTGTTGAGTTCCCAGGGGTCCTCGGGAAAGGGAGGTGGAAAGGGAAACTAAAATCATGATGCATTGTAACATAGACAGAGAAAGGCTGGGTAGATTTTTTGTTTGTTTGCAGAGTATTTTTCTTTGTTAATATGGCTCTGGACTCCACTGCTTCAAACAGCTAATTTTGTCCTTGGGATATGCATGACTCTGCTGTGTGTTTTCCCAGGGATCTACAATACCCTGGAAAACTCACTAAGGGATACGCTGGGAGGCAAATTATCTTCATGTTTCTGAAACACGGAAGCCTATCCTGGAATACCCAGCACACAGCACCCAAGGCGCTGAGCACAGGCCTGATCAGTAACCAGGGCTGGAAAGATTTTTCTGGGGATTGTGGCACTTACAGTGTTCCTGAGTTGGGTAGAGCATGCATTCTAGACAGGAGTGGAGATTTACTCAGGGAAGGATGGCAGAAGTAGTCTCCCTCCACTGGCAAGAAAAAGATGGACCTTAGGTGGGGATTGAGATTTGGAATTGGGTTGACTCCTAAGGAGAATCCTTAAGAAGGTTTACCTTGCTAAATCGTTGGGGTCTAACAATCATCTTCTGCAGTTCTCCTATTGCTATGCCTCGGTAGTCTGTAGTTGCCACCAAATCTTGAGCAGAGACCTTTGGAGCATCTTCACGTGTACTGATTGAAGCACACCTGGTGTGAGCTAAGTGAAGGGATCGTCTAAGGTGTCTGAAATAAGGTGTGCTAAGTGAAGCACATCAGGTATGAGCTAAGTGAAGGGATGTCGAAGAGTCCTCCTCCTCTGTCCCTCTCTGCCCCTGCTAGGGTGGTAAGCATAGGCTCATGTCGGAGGGAACCATGTTCCTAGCTTTCAGGGGGCCCCAAGAGCAACATGAATAGAGGCCCAAAGATACTTGGAGACCAATGAGAGGACCCAAGGATGGTCAAAGCTTTCTCACCCCACGTGTACTGCAGGAAAGTCAGTCTCAAAGGGAGATGACAGGGGGCAGGTGCCAGTCTGCTCACACAGTCCTGGGCACACGCATCCTTCCTGGTCCACTCTGGACACTTGCCTTCATTATGTCCCAGAGGGTGTTGAGTGTGGTGTGCAAACATGAGGTAGAAGACACGTGCAGTGCCGTGGACTTTCATAGTACACATGTCCTGTTTTCACCATTGTATCCAGAGCAATGGGATGTGGTGGCTGATTTTATTTCAACTTGGCAAGGCTGTGGCATGCCCTTTGGTTTGGTCAAACATCAGTCTAGATGTCGCTGTGATAATATGTTTAGATATGATTGACATTTACAACCTATAGAAATATAAGTAAAGCCAATCGTCCCCCAAATGTGGATGGGCCTCACCCAGCCAGTTCAAGACCTGAAGGGCAGAGACTGAGATTTCCCAAATAATTACTTCTGCTGCAAGATGGAGCTGCAGAAACCATGCCTGGTCTCCTGCCCACTGCCCCATTTTGCAGATTTTAGACTTAAGGCTGAACCATCAACTCTCACCAAATTGCTGATTTTGGACTTGCCAGCTCCCACAGTCATATGAGTCTATTTTTAATCTCTCTCTCTCTCTCTCCATCTATCTATCTATCTATCTATCTATCTATCTATCTATCTATATCTTGCTCTGAACATGTGTGCACATGGTATGATGCTGCTGCATGTAATAGAGTAATACAGTTCTGTTGCCCTGGAGAAAGCGAATACAGTCTGACAGGGAAAAGACACTCAGTGTGTTGTACTGGAAACACTAAACATCCTAATGTGTTCAGCATATTTTGCTGAATTCCTCCTGTAGCCCACAAAAACAGCTCTGAAACCCTTAGGTCTGGAGTGCATGGAGAGCTCTGCCCTCAGCCCTCAGCCCAGGGTCTGTTATAACTCCCGCAAGCACTGCCTGCCTCCACCTCTTTGTGTCCTGTGCTGTGGGCCCGGACAGGGTATTGTTCAGACCCTTGTGTCGTCCTGTGTTGTCCTTGCTCCACCAGCAACTGAGCGTGGTTGTCGCCGGTGAGTGACCACACAGTCACCAGGGGAGTGTGTGTGCTAATGGTGCATGGCAGCTTTGCAAACGCTGTCTGGTTGAATTAGACCTGAATCATTCTCTGATTTAAAGATTCCTCTGTGATTATCAGAACCTTGGGGATGATGCTGGCTAGAAAGAATGTGCACGGTCATTCTTGCGCCAATTTTATAATTCATCTTTTAATAATCTGTAACTGAAGAGCTGGGTGGAGCCCATCGGCCTCTGCCTTGTTCCCCACTGAGGAGCTTTCTGTGTTTGTTACAGAGGCAAAGCTGAGTGCAGCTGTTTGAGCCGTCGCTGGGGCTCTGGTTCATCCACATGTTGATAATAATTACTCCTGCTTCATGTGGAAGCCATTTATTTAAATATTTCATAATGAAAAGCCTGTTACTATTGATATGAAAGCTTTACTGTGAGGACATGAAAATGTGGATGTGACATTGATAAACCATGCTTGGAAAAAGCTGTATCTCTCCTGCATGTTGGTCAGGGCCCTGGGCTGGTATTTTTGATCATCTGTTCTTCATAGAAATAGGGAGAAGTTATTACCAGGGAATAATTAAACCCGCAGAAACATCCCAACACTGGCAGCCTGCAGCCATCCCCAGCATGGCACCACAGCCTGTTGTGATCAGCAGAATCAAACAACGGGCTTTGAGTCTGAGGGGGTAAGCAGTGTAATGAATCCCCCTTACTCTGTCATTGCTCCTCCCTGGCTTTCCTGGACTGCAGTCACAAGCAGGTCATGTCACACTTACGTGCTCTTCGTGCAAAGTGCTCTGGAGTGGAGCCCGGGAGTGCTCTAATGGGTGTGACCGACATGTGGCCGTGAGGAAAGAGGAAAGCTGCTGTGACCCTTACCAACCACGTCACCACGCTGGCATGAGTCGAGGGTCCCTAGCCTCCTCCTGGTGTCCTTTTGTGTTCTTCTCCTTGCTTTTCCTTAATTGCCTGCCTTGGGTGATCTTCTGTCTCCTGAACAAAATCCCTTTGTTCTTTATGATGTGGGACAGTCAGTTGCTCATGTTAGTTGCTCTAGTCAAGATGAGTTTGTTTCAAGAATAATGTCTGGCCACCTCCAGGAGGGTGTTTGAATCCTTTCCTTGGGTTTGAGTGGCCTCCCAGGGCAGGAGGAAGCTTGGCTGGGGCATGGCGGCACCCACAGCAGGGGGTTGACCCCGTGTCAGTTGAAAGAGGGCTAAAGGGATCTTGCAAGGAGCACCCATTGGGAGGGAGAGTTCTCCTGTCAAATCTTACCTGCTAGAGGGGAGGGAAAGACTGAGTGCAGCCCTGGGCTGTTAGGAGACTTGAATCACTGCTTGGTCCCCAGAAGAGTCTCTGAGCTCAAGGAGAGAGATGAACGAGCTGTGGGTAGAAACTATGCCACGGTGCTCTGTGTTAAGTCAGTGCTCAGTGACACGCTGTTCAGGACCCCTCTGCCAGCCTGTGGCACAAAGGAAGGGGGGCCCCTTGGTGCCACTGTAGGGCTGCCCTGCCTGGGCAGCGGGGTAGGCAGTCCTCACTCTCCCCAGGCCGCCAAGTAGCCTCTGGCAGACACCTGCCATGTGCACCTCTTGTGTAGCTGCATCCTGCTGGGAGGACGCTGATCCTCAGGGAGCTTGTGTGACCTCAGGGTTTTCCTGAGTGCATGTGCCAGGCACCTTCATCTTTCTCCTACGTGTATATTATTAGGTGCTCCATCTCGTCAGTCCTGTACTCCATGTCGTGTTAATCCTTTGCCAAGAAGACTGAGTCAAGAAGGGCTTCTGGACTTCCCAAGAGGATGGCAGGAGCAGGAACCGGTTCTGTGGTGAAATAGACTTCCGTCTGTAATCCGACCAGCTTTCCAGCAGTCTACTGGCTAATGAAAAGGTTTATTTTGAAGGAATAGCTTTTGTGACTTATTACTTAAGGAAAGTCACTGGAAAGAAAAGCTGGAGAAAAATTTAGGAGACATATCTTTAAGACAGAAAGATACTGAGTGAAAAAGAAAGTGATGAAAAGAATGTTATGCTTGGCCAAGTCAGCCACTGAGTGACAAAACTCTTCTTGTTTACCTTGGGGACTGTCTACTTCAGCCAATTCATGTGGCCTTAAATCATACTCTTAATTTCTGAGGGCTTTGTTAAAAGAAAGCCAAAATAATTGGAGCTTACCGATAAGTTTTGGAGCACTTTCTCTGTTTTGGGAGGGACTGCTCAGGGGTTGGAAAGATGAATCATGTAAGTTCATAAGAATTCTTTATAATATAGTATGAAATTAGGCTCACATGCTCTGAAGTGTTTCTACATAGCTCTGGCCACATCTTACATATTCACTGTCTGAGAATGTATCATTTAGGAAATCGCAACAAGATGGCAGGAGTTTGTTCTAAAGGATTTTGAAGGAGTTGCTCTCAAGTCACTTGGGAGCTGTGTGCACTCTTTTTGAGCACAGTTCTTAACTCGCCCCTCCCCCACCAGCCCACAAGCGCAGGGGTATGTCCAGCTGGGAGTGCTGATCTGCACCATTTCATGGGAGTGGAAGCCTTTCCTCTTGTTGACTGCCGTGAATTCAGGCTTGCTCTCTGGTCTTTGTTTTCAGCTTGCTGTGAGCTCCCAGGTAAATTACAGGGTGATAATTTAGACTTAGTTTAAAGCAAGTGGATTGGCCTGCTCTTTAAAAAATTTGGTGTATATATGATAAATGAGCCTATTTTAAGGAAAATTTTTGATCAGAATCTTAAAGGGTATTGCAAAATACAGATCAAGGATTTAGGAAATGCGTTTATTGAGCATTTCTTGGAAACACTAGGAAAAAGCTAAGTAATGAAATAAACAGTGGTGCTACTGATGGTGTTGAACACCATCCTTCAAATTCCACTCCTGACAAGGTCAGTTGTGTCTGTGGGCTTTCCCGAGAAGTGAACACTTTTTCTGTTTCTCTGACACAAGCCATTGATTAGCTTGTTCCTATTTTGCTCACAGGTGAGGAGCTGGTCCTGTCCAGAGGCTACAGGTGAACACACATGGTAACCTGAATATTGCACTAGCTCCTTATATTAGCAAAAAAAAATTAGTACAAATTTTGTGTGGTGAAGGATGACCAAATAATTCATTTACTTGAGAAATTCAAAATGGGATATCTTTTATAGTTTGCTCTGACCCAGAACTTTTATGTGGAAAGCCACATTCCTTGCCCTATCCCATACTATCGCTTCTTTAAATATAATAACTCTTTCTCATTTGCACATTGACTAGTCTTGTGACTACAGCTGGGTTTGAAATGAATATAGCCTGTTTAAAAAGGAAGCTCTTTAAGAATTAGAATATATATATATATATATATATATATAAAATGTATTTTTTTGCGGGGGGAGGAAAGGATGAAAATGCCCATGATTCTCAGGAAAGAAAAATAGGTTCCAGAGTGGCAATGTGTTCATAGTTTGAATTTCTTTATTGAAGGCATAAAATTTAGAAACAAAAGTCTCATGATATTTAATACTTTTCTTAATTTTTTAAATTTGATTTAAAAGCTATGCACTTGTGTTTCTGGATTATATTTGGATACATACATATTTACACATTCCTCCACTGTTCTTCTTTCATTGCTTTCCTTCCCTCTTAGAGCTCCCTGTGGGACTGGCTGAGGCCAGGGTGGGGCCAGCAAGCTGGTTTGGGGAGAGGTGGATGTGGAGGAGGCAGGGGGTGCACAGCCTGACCCCTGCAGGTGGCCGTGTGTGTTTGACTTGGACCTGGGTGATTGGAAGGAGCCCAAAAGTATGCATGGGGGCTTCACTGGGACAAGAAAAAAGGGAAAGGATGAGAAGACTTCGATTAAAGAAACAAAGGGGAAAAGAATTGGAAAGTATAAAGTAAGGGATGGAAGGAACAGGCACTAAGGGAAGGAGATGGGAAGTCAGAAGCAGACTGCACTCACGGCCCCAGGGTTGTTCCACATCTTCACCTGAGTAGCTGGGTAAGGTGTGGTGGGCTGAGCAATAGGTGCAGGCTGGAGGGCAGAGAGAGCTCCAGGGAAGAGATCAGTGAGGGAAAGACCAAGATGTGAAAGCAGATGGGAGGGTCCGAGGAAGGGGCTGGCCTCTGCTGGTAAGACCGGAAGTGACTGATACTGGACCCAGAGCAGAGGGCTGATCTTAGGAGTAGTCTTCCAGAATGTTCTACCGTGTTCTGCAGGGACTGGAGAGGAACTGTGGTGAGACTGTCCTTCACCCCAGCTTGGCATGGGCTGTGTGGGATCAGGTGGGACTGGGGCAGGACTGTCCTGCTGGAGGAGACACAGAGCCCCAGAGAGCCTAGAGGGTGGAGAAGCCAGGCCTATGAGGTCAGGCAGAGCCACCTTCACATGATGCCCCAGTGATCTTGGGCTTAACTTTTCTGCCTTTTCATCTGTAAAATGGAGACAAAATACCTACCCCTCACAATCACTGCTATAAATGAGATCTTGTGCAACATGCTGGAACTGAACACTTAATCTCAGCCCCTTTCTGTAAATAACCTCTGAGGCATTGACTTTTTCCTCTGCTGAAATAACCTGGGACAGCCATCGAAGAACACAGGGTTTCTTGGGGCCTGGAGTGGCTCTTCCTTCATTATAGGCCTACCCCTAGTTCTGCATTGACTGAACTAGCCAGGAAGCTCGAGCGTCTCTGAGACAGATGGCCTACAGTACCCCGTGCATCTGGTCACCTTCCTCAGGCTGGGACTCATTAGAATCCAAATACAATCCAAATACATACAAGGGCCAGCAAGGTTAAGTGACTTCTAACTTCTCCTTTTGACTATAGAAAATGCATACTTTGTATAAAATGTACTTGTAGATCACCTTGCCCTGAAGTCATTATAAAGCAACTGGGGAAACCACTGGTGGTGGCTTTGCTATTTTGGGGCCCAGAAGCCTTGATCAATACTCTTTGTTGCAGGTTTTTAAAAATAGCTCCACTTTCTCCTTCTTCTTCTGATGAGTCAGTGGGTTTTGACGTCTTGAGCCTGTGTTTGCCTCCAGGTGTCCTTTTTTTGTGTTTGTGCTCAGGGCTGAGATTTCACTTGTTTCCCTGCCAGTGTATTCTTCCTGTTTATGCTCTTCTCAATTCTTAGTTACCTGATTCAGGCTTTTATTCACTTTGTCTGTCTGCAACTCAATCTTTGGACCCTAGAAAGGAGCTAATATTACCTCTTTTTCAAGCTACTGTGAAGAATAAATGCAATCATGTAGTAGTTAAAAGCATATATATATAAGCATATAAAAGCATATATATATAAAATATGTATCAACAGGAGTTGAATGCATTACAGAAAGAGTTTCTGTATGTGTTTAAATCACTTAGCAAACAACAGGATAAAAGATTAAGCAGAAAAGGAAACTCAGCTAAGAGTGAGAGCTGTGAATTCCTGTGTGGCTCACATGGAACCCTTTGTCCCATATCCATTGCCTAGAATTTTCCTCCAGACTTCACGCTGCAGTAGAAGCTGTCATATTCTAAAGTGACTAGGTTCCTGGGCTGTGGGTGGTTTGGTTGAGGGCTGGACATCTGAACTAAGCTGGATCAGCAGATCTACCCTTGAGTTTTTAAAATTCATCTGGAGAAGTGAAGAAGCAGGCTGGGACAGAAAAAGAATTAAGCACAGGGGAGCAAATAGCATAGGTGAGAGACAGTGGGGCTCCAGCTAGGGCTTGCATTCTTGGTTCTACTGGTACTGGTACCTGAATGTATGTCCACCCTAGAGTTTTCTTGAGATACACTCAAGAAAAATGAATGTCTTTACTCCACATCCTTGTAATTGTTCTCCTTTTTGCTTATACTAGACAGAAGTGAAGTCTGTTGGTTATAAATCAGGGTGTGTTATGGCTTGCATGTTTGTGTTTCCTCCCAAGTTCATGTTGAAGTGATAACTCCTCCAGGCAATAGAATTGAGACGTGGGGTCTTTAAGGAGTGGATAGGCCACAAGGCTCTGTCATTCATGGGTGGGATAGTGGCCTGTGAAATGGTGGAGAGAACTATGCAGGGGCTTGTACCCTTTCTCCCTTCCCCATGTAAGAACACAGGGCTCATTCTCTCTAGAGGACACATCAGTTGAGGTACTATTATGGCAGCAGATCAGCCCCTCAACAGACCCAGATCCCCCTGTACCTTGACCTCAGACTCTTCAGCCTCTGGAACTGTGAGAAATACACCTTTAGTCTCATGTATTTTGTTATAGTAGCACAGGTGTACAAAGACAAAATCTAACTAATATAATAACTAGCTATAAAACATACTAGAACCTCAGTTTTTCTATCCATAAAGTAAGCAGTGTAGATCAAATTCCTTATTATCCGTTTGATTTCTGTGATTTTAAATGTGTGTGTGCATGTGTGTGTGTGTTTGCATGCACGTAGGAAGAAAGGAGTGGCAGGTTGTGTGCAACCATGAATTTCTCTATCTGCTGCCCAATAAATGCTAAGAGGGCCACAAATACTAAGTGGACCAGAAACTGCAATTTTATGGGCAGTAAACACGTGGAGGGGGTTTCTAGCTATACAAAGACTTGATTGCAGAGTCTTTAGAAGCACAGCTTTGATTGCTTTTATCAAGTTACTCCTTAACCGAGAGTTGATAAGCACAGGCATAAATGAGGCACAGAACAGTGAGTCATTCCAGGAAAACAAGGAAATGCAGTTAGAAATCAGCAGGTGTGCTACTCTGAAGGCGGGTAGTTTCAGTAGCATGGGGTCGTTCCTGAACCCCAAATCCAAGACAGTTTTCAAATACTTTCTGGTAGCTGAGTGGTGTCTCATCTCTGAAACAGGAACAATGGTGCCCTGCAGCTGTCCCTTCAGAAGGGAATGGGCCAGGTTTGATGTTACACTTTGGTCTCTTAATGATGATTTATGAATATTGGGCTCAATTACCATGTACTTGCTGGAGATGTAATTTGCCTTGATTTTAGGGAACAGAGTTTCAAATACCTGAAAATAAAAACTCAGTCCTACCTCATTGCTATTTATTTTAAAGGGTTCTTTGTACCAGTCACTTTAGATGGGGCCTCTTGTTGCCTTACATCTGGGCTGAAGGAGCAGTTGATTATGTTTTTTTGCTGGAGTTGATTTTTGTCTGTTCTAATGTAATTCAATTTTCCTCCCTACCACACACATCAAAAGCCAATTAATTTATCAGTGTTACTTGAGTTTAACCTCTGGGGTAGATCCAGCTGTTTACAGGGTAACGCTGCATTCTCCCAGTCTCTCAGGGAGGGTCAGAGCTTAGACTCTGATTCTGGACTGCGTGGGTCGGAACCCCACCTCTGATGATGATAATTGGTGTGACTTTGGACATCAGTAACATGGAGAAGTTGCTCAGTTATCTCTGTATTTCCTCATTTTGGGATGAGGAAAATCATCTTAATTGAATGCAAAGGTATGTCAAGTACTCAGGACAGTGACTAATGCTATGGCAAATGCACCTGACATATGCTATTTGTGTAGAGCTTTCTATGATTATTTTTAATTGGAGACAGTAACTTTTTATTAGGAAAATGAGCTTAAAGAGCAAGTTTTTTTCCTTCAAAGAGGGATTATTTAAAACCACAGCCCGGTTAAAATTTTTGATATCTAATCCTGTCCAAGGAACATATCCTCAAGGGATGCACTGCTGAGTCTAAGGGGGAGAGAGGTCCCTTCAGAAGGGTAGGGCTGCGGGAAATGAGTGCTGTGGGACAGCCTTGCCACAGACCGTCCTGTCTGCCAGCCTTCCACTTCTGAACGAGGAGCTATAGGAAGATTAGGAGGTTTGCCTCTTTCTGTCCCCACTGCTGACTCCACGAGCCCTTGACCAGAGCTCCCCATAGGACCGCTAGTCAGAACGTCGGCACTGTTCTTCCACAGCACGGCGCAGTTGTAGAGTGGGTTTGACACAAGCAGTCTTCTGATTTTTCCAGTGTGTTGATAGAGAATAGGGATCAGATGGATGAAATGGCCCATCGTTCTTCGTTATTGAGGGTCTCCCTCACTCACTACAAAGAGCACCATGAGGGCAGCTGTGAGGATGCAGAGCCCCAAGCCATCTGGCAGACAGCAAGGGGTGTCTCTGGCTCAGGAAAGCTGACATTCAGTAACCTCTTTGCCCTGTCTCCTACGGTGACCCGCTTAGCTTCAGGCCATGGTGAGTTGTAGAGGGGAAAATGAGGCCTTGACATATAGATGCCACAAACTTAAGGAGAGATTTCTAAGTGGCACTTTCTTTCCCCAAAAAGATGACTTGAGAAGTTCTGTGTACATCATGTTGCCCCACTGCTGGGTGGCAGTTCTCCACGGGTCTCTTACATTTCTGCATGTCTAGTGAGTGGAGACACTAGCTGTGCTTTTTTTTGGATGATCTTTTCAAAAACATTTCTACTGTGATCAGTCTGGCAGATATCATTCCCCTTGTGAGCAAAGTGTAGCCTTGCTGACTGGCCAGTATAATAAAGATATTGTCTTCCTCTGGATTAAAGGACAGTTGGGCCTGCCTTGCATCAGTGCAAGTTTTCTTACAGTTGTGTCCATTGTAATACACTGAGGTTTGCTCAGAACAGGGTTCTGCATTCAGTTGTTTGTGTCTCCCTCTTTGAATGGCCATGGGCTCAGGATTGGGAGTTGGGTTTGAGGAACCTGTACAAATGAATGTACATTGACATTCTGACTATGGCTGCTCTTGCAAATAATAAGGAATTGTGTGTCTTCTACCAGCATCTATGAAATAGTGGTAGGCTGACTTGTGAGTTTGCAAGTAGGGTGAAATCTCAGATCCTTTATAATTTTTGATGTGCCTTCTTTCTAGGCTTATTGAGATTATGGAATGTTCATATTGTATCAGGGACTCATATAAGTGGGTGTAATTCTCATGATACACGTGAAACTCTGTAATGAAAAAATCTCCGCTGGATTTCTGATCTATGTCACTTTTAAGATAGTTTTAAATTTGTGTTTAGCAATTGAATACCTTTGTTACAATTCCAAACTTAGTATGACATTATCACGGTTTTCCTGGGAAAAAATCTGCTTCCCCTTCCTGATATCCACGCCAATTTTACCCTTATAACTCTCTCCAGTGAGGAATCCAGCCTTTCCGAAATCCCCTTCCTGGTGGACAGTTCTGCATTTGTTTTTATAAGCGGGAGGTAAGCGAACAGGTCTTGTATATTCTAGCCAGGATCTGTCTGAATCCAAATCTTACATGCTTTCTGCCACATCATTTTCTTTTCTGTAATAGAAAGAGTACCCACTGATGTTTACTGAAGACTTATTCTGCCCAAACACTCGAATAAAAGCTTCACATTTGTTCTGTTCCCTAATCCTCACAGCACCTCCAGGGGGTAAGTTCTATTATTATCATTTCCACACAGATGAAAAAACAATGGCTTAGAAAGTTAGCTAATGTCTGCAATCTACCACAGTAGATAGTGGAAAGGGATTCCCTACATCTGTCTTCTTAACTGTAAGACCATACTGTCTCCCAGGAGGTCCTACCCAGGTGGTATCCAAATAACAGTAAATGGAGAAGGCTTTACTGAAATAAATTATTCCACCCACAAAATAGCCATTTTAGATTGCAAAGGTGACCTAGAGCTAGATGCAATGAAGTGAGGATTACACAGTCTTGATTTTCCATTGTAAAGGATTTTCGAGAATAAAAAGTTCCGCCCTGTTACATATTTTCAGACTTGGTCTTTTGGCATTTGATTATATCTTTACATCAGCTGAGATCTTTCCCTCCCAAAATGATGAATATTGGGCAATTTATTCATTTTGGCTTGGTCAGACTGGGACTATTGCTTTTATAATGATGATAATGATAGCACACAAATATTTTAACCATAACACAACCACGAATCCATTCCCTCTTTTATTTATAACAATGCCAGATATAAATAACTACCAGATAGCCCATCAGCTAAGCATTATTTTGGTCTTTGTTTTCTTGCTGACCTGAGCTTTATCTTGCACTGTATTCTTTCATTTAATTCCTGTCTTACTTTTTGCATTGCTGAGACAAAATATCTGACACCCAAAGGCAAAGGAGGAAAGCTTTGTTTAACTCACAGTTTGTAGAGGCTTCAGTACATAATCAGCTGGCTTGAAGGCAGGGTGGTGTGGAAGACAGGCATGGTAGAGGAGAAACATTTCAATGCAGGCAGAAGACAACAAAAGCAAGCAACGGGTGACCACAGCTGTTTGTATCCCTTATATCTTATCCAGGCTACCTAGGGTGGGTAGCACTCACACCCTTAATCCTAGCGCCTTTGATCCTAGCACTGCTCCATGAATCAATCCCAGCCTCACACACCCTAGATTCAGACACCTCTGCAAAAGCCCCATGTATGACTGCATGAGGCTTTGGAGGAAGGCATTCTGACACAAGTCATAATAATTCCTTTGTGAGATCTTTTAAATTCCATCAAATGCAATATTATCTAAGCTTTGTTGTATGCCATAATATTTATGAGTCATTAGTCTGGAAAAAAGGAAAGAAAGCTTTATCAAGGTCTATGAGGCATGTGACAGTATTACAGAGGCAGCATAGTAAACAAAAACAAAGTGGTTCAAATACGGGTCAGTGCTCAGTTTTCCCATTTGCTGTTTGAGTGATTTTGTCAAGCTTCTTAGTTCTCACACATCTCAGTTTTTCATCTATAAAATGAGAAGCTGTTATTTATCTCATAGAGTGTTCGTGAGGATAAGAGGCAATATGTTTAAAATAACTGACCAGAGTACATGCTGAAGAAGCTCAACTGTTATTGTTGTTTTAAAGATAGTCATCATCATTATTGTTAATTGGTCATTATTAATGTTTTTGTATCTTCATAGATCTATTTACAACCTCACTAATTAGATAATAAGTAATGCTCATGGAAATAATTATTTTTTTCCCTCAAGTAAATTTCAATAATGTTCAGACTTTCTACCTTTCTGTAAGTTAAATTGTTTTCTACCACAAGAACGCATTTCACACAAAACCCTTAAATAACAGAATTCCAAACTTTTAACATTTGTAAAATTTGGACCCGGGGACATCCGAATATTATTTTCTTGGCCCTGCTACCATCTGGGTCTGCAGCTTCCTCTGCGTCGTGTGACTACTGTACCTCTGTGACAAATGCCCCAGCATCTTACAAGAGTCAAAAGAAGCCTTTCTGATGTGTAATAAGAATCACACAGCGTTTTCCATGTAACCTTAGTTCCTATCTTGCTTCCAGTGTTTCCGCTCCAAACATTTCCTTCAATTAAACGCTGGTTTCTGAAAACATACCATTTCTTTCCTATTTTGTTTGTTTCTCTTAGAATGTTCTCTGCCACCTTTTTCCCTCTTAAAATCCTACCATTTTCCCAAGGAGAGCTCCAACATCATTTCCCTGGAGGTATACCCCACTATTATACAAGCCTGGTCTTCCTACCTTTATAACACAGAGATTTTTCTGCTCATTAGACCCTTCACTCAAATATTTTCAGGTAGATGAGCTATTTGTGCATTTTGACCTTCTGGAGAGAGAAACCATTGCTGCAGAGTGCCTAAGAGAGTCCTTTACAATCATAGATGCCAATCTAGGATCACAGGAAGAATAAGTAAATAATGACTGATTTGTTTGAAAGGAAAACACTCAAACCTTGGCTGGTCTAGCAGGAATGCCACACAAGACAGAGCTGCAGACCTGGTCTGGCTGCCTATTATGTGCATGACTTGGGAAAAAATTTAACCTCTTTGAACTCCGCTTCTTTATCTGTAAAAACATGAATTATTCTGCCTCTGTCTTTGCTCTACCTACCTATGAGACAGTTGTGATAACCAAACCAAGAAACGTATGCAGCCTGTAAATGCTAAACTAAGTGATTAAATTCCTAGACAGCTGGGCAATACAGCTTACACTGAACAGCAAGGTTGTTACCTCACTCCATCGAAGGATATGTTATCAAACTCATTTGATGTTACATAACTAGGAGAATTTACTTAGTCCGCTGTTTTTCTATTCATTCATTTGCTCATTCATTCATGCAGTATATATTGTGTGCCTCTATATACCAAGTACCGCAGGAGGCACTGGCAAATATCCACACAGTCCCCTGAGCTGAAGGGCCTTACACTATTCTAAGGTCGCCCTAAAATAGACAGGCAAGCAAGCAAGCAAATAAGCTCGCAAATAAGGTAATTCTAGGTGAGGATAAGAGGCAGAAAACAAGTACAGCAAGGCAAGAGAATAGTGGGAGTGAGCAGCATCAGAGTATTCAGGGGCCGTCTCGGGAGAGCAACACATGCAGACCAGGAGCCTGCACGGGGACCAGGAGCCAGCAAGCGCACATGCTTTGAGGGAGATCAGGTCTGGGAGGACTGAAGGGTGACGAGCTGAGGGTGGAGGCAGAACGACCTCGAGATGGGCCCTGTGGGTAGTGGAAGGTGATCTTCGTGCTCAGAGAGATTAAGAAAGAGCAGGAATAGATTTTCTTTGGCAGTAGAAATCAAGAGGCTTAAGACTGGTGTGATTCTGATGAGAACTTACCCCTCTGAACAGTGCTTTTGGGTATTCACATTTACATAACCATATCTGAAGGGAGTTTTGTGCTTTACATTTTTACTACTTTTACATAAATAAAAGCAAAAGGATCTTAACATTGCCCACAATTGTCAGTATTTTACTAGAAAGCTATTTTTTCTTTTCAGAAGCTATTCTTTTGATGAATTATTGCACTCTTTACTATCATTTAATGATCACCAATACTTACTGGAAAATCTGAATTAACATATTTAAAAACATGTTTAATTTGATTCCATTTGTAGTATTTCTTTCTGTAAGAAGTGCTAGGCTTTCTCATTGGTACTGGGTGAAGGGGGAAAAACTCCACAATCTCTCCTGGGGTCCTCCTGGACCCCCTCACACATAAATAAGATCTCTCACCGGGGTGGGTGCTGAGGAAGAGTTGCCATAACAGGAAAGGACCAAGTAAGAAAAACTAGGGCAGGGTTAACTGAGTCAAACATCACATTAATGATTGGATTAGAGTGGTCTGTAACCAGCTTCTACCCTCACCCTTCCTGGTAGATAAACGGCATGTAAATAAATGGTAAGGTGCTCCAAACCCTTTTGGTCTCTTAAGTGTGTAATCTTTTCTCGGGAATCTGCTTGTACTGCTAATTTGCTCAGCACACTGACATGCTGTCTCCACCTTTGCCTTTTCAAGACAGGGGAGCCAGCCCTGCCGTTACACTAGAGCCATTACTGAATGACTGTGGATATTTGGCTGATGAAGAGAGTCCTCCTTCGTCCTGTGAGTCCTCTTCTCCCTTTCTCCCACTTCCCCCGGGGCATTGGAAAGCTGCCAGAGCTAAGCGCTCCTTCCAGGCCTGGCCACATGTCATCGCTCTGGTCAGGGCAGTGCCCCTCCTGTGATCTCCGCAGCTCCCTGATGCCAGAACCCACTCAGCCCAACCGTGTGGCTCCCTCCAGGCGGCCACTCTCTGCCAGGCATTGGACTTCAGGCTCCTAAATGTGAATCTGTCAGGCTGAGAACATAAGTGCTCCAGCCCATTATTAGCTGATAGAATGCTTATAAAAAAGGACTTTATAAACCAAGGCACGAATACATAATTTCATGAGCAAAGCGGCAGTGTGCAGTCCTGGGTTTAAAGCTGAAAGCCTTTCTAATGTGTTGCCAGAGGATTAAATGCTATCACTGTGTTTCAGGCAGTGATTTTTATTACATGTTTCATTCAGGATTTGGCATGGAAAAAGAAGGAATTTTGCACACATTAAATTGAAATTAGATGGCAGTGCATTGCTATTTGTAGCCTGGATGCCATTGTTTTGAGAACATTATCTTCTGTTGAGGCATTCTCTCTTCTCTGTCTTGTCTCTTTCACTCTCTGTCTCACTCTCTTCTCAAACAGGCATTCACCACCTTTCAGTTCTTAATACATCCTTTTTCCATAATGCCTGGTGCTTTCCAAAATTATGTTTCCAGGTGACGAGTGCAGTGGTGGGTTTGCCTATCAGGAGGGCAACAAACCAGTGCTCATGGGAATGTACAGAAAATCAAGGATTCACATTTGCAGAGAAAAAGATCTAGGACTCTTGCGTTGTACTTCACAGAGGTGTCCATGGCCAGGCCAGTGGGTAGAAGGCTGTGGCTCTAGATGGCTACTCTAGGTTAGAATAAAACTTGTGCATCTGAGTTTCACTTAAAAAATCATTTTAGATCCTGGTTGACTGGATATTATGTTAAGTGAAACCAGCCAGACACACAAAGACAAAGGCTGCCTGATCTCACTCAGACGTCAAATCTAAATAAGTTGATCTCATAGAAACCGAGAGTAGAGTTATGGTTACCAGTGGAGAGTAGTGGAGAGTGAGGTTAATACAGTGTTACAGTTAAATAAGAAAAAGTAATCCTGGCCTTTTATTGCATTGCAGGGTAACTATAATTAACAGTGATACGCTATATACCTCAAAATATTTAGAAGAGAGGATTTCCAATGTCCTCACTGCAAGAAATGATACAATGTTAATTACCCTAACTCGGTCATTGCCTAGTATATACATGAATCAAAACATCAATTGTACTGCATTAATATGTACAACTAGGACTTGAAATGATTTTTATTTATTTTGACTAGTCCCAGTTGATCAAGCCTTTGGAGAGTATGGGCCACACTCTGGTTTTACTCACGTATGGCAAACAGGATCCCCCCAAGTCTGACCATCAACTAGCCCCCTTTCCTCCTCTAACATAGAAGTTACTCCTTATCTGTGGTTGTGCTTTCTGTGGCTTTAGTTACCTGTGGTCAGTGATGGTTGAGAATAGTAAATGGGAGATTACAGAAATAATTCGTAACTTTTGAATTGTGTGGGATTTTTGGGTAGTAAAATGAAATGTGCCATCTGGCTTCCTCCTGCTTGGTTCTGCTGGGCATGTGAATCATCCCTTTGCCCAGTGTATCTACACTGCTTATGCTACCCTCCTGTCGGTCACTGAGGAGCCATCATTGCCGTCAGATTAACTGTTGTGGTATCACAGTTATTGTGTTTACGTAACTATTTATTATGGCAGTAGGGATTGAACCCAAAGCGTTTGCACTGTGCTACCTCCCCAGCCCTTTTTTATTTTGAGACAGGGTCTCGCTAAGTCACCAAATTGCCCCATCAAAGCTTGAACGCGTGACCCTCCTACCTTGGCCTCCCAGAGTATGGAGTTATAGGTATGTACCACCACACCTGGCTAAGTGACCCTTATTTTAATAATGGCTCCAAAGTTCAATAGCAGCGCCACTACAATTTTATTACAGTGTGTTGTTGTATTTGTTACTGTTGCTCGTGTCTTACTGCACCTAAGTTATTAATTAGATTTTGTCATAGTTATGTATGCATAGGAAAAGTCACCATCTATATAGACTTAATACTGTCTGTTGTTTTTCAAATCCACTGGGGTCTTGAAACGTATCCTCTGCGATAAGGGAGGGGGCCACTCTATTTTCTACTCTAATTTCTTCCCTAGAAACAAAATTTTATCTTCCTAATGGCTGGCACCAGAGATCCTCTTTGTGGGGTTGCTTTATGAGAAAAAGTACCGTAATATTGATAGTGACAACTAAGGGTTAAACACAAGACACCAGTGCAGAGGAGCAGGCTGGCCCATACCTCACTGGGAAAGGCATGTAGCTCGGCATAAAACCAAGGCAGCAGTGGCTGCAGACAGGGTGGGGAAGAAGAGCACAAGACAGGGGCCTGTGGGTTGCAGCAGTAGAGTAAGAAGTCCATGGGGGCCCCGGGTGGCCCGAGGCACACTTAACAAAGGCTTGCCCATTTCTCCATCTGCATTTCTGAGACATCAGTGTCTATGCATCTTTGCTCAAACGGGTTCAGGAGAGAAGCAGGGCTGATGAGCTCCTGTAGAGCAAGGGCCTGGTGGGGTGGTGGTTGCCAGTAGCTGTGGACAGACATAGCCAGTGTGCAGCAGCTGGAGGCCAGAGGACCCCAGGTGGGTGGGCCTTCAGGGTTTCTGTGGAAATGTTAGGTGAGAGAACTGGATTGTCTTCGACATGGACTCTGGAGATTTGAGCCCATTTTCCTTGGGATCAGGAAAGCCTTCTATTGACTTTGGGTTATACAGTCCTCTAGTTTCAGTGGGCCTATATGCAGAACTTTGTGATAGGTGCTATGAAAATGATGGTAATGACATGGTTTGCAAAGATCTCTGGCTTGTAGCTGGACAAAATGAGGACAAAAATTCTTGGTGCAATTAGGCAAGGAAGCAGTGGTTTTTTTAAAAAAAAATTCCTATGGGCAACTTCGCTGTAGAATAGCAATTCCACTCTGTTTATATAAGCATTTTTCTATTGGCATATATTCAAATCCATGGAAAATCATAGAAAATCTAGTTGTAACCTTTCATGGGTCATGCTCTGACAACATGACTAAGTCTTATGACTAAGGCTTTCAGAAGGAAATTGGGTTGTTTCCCATCACACATATGTTCTGGAGCCATGGGTCATTCTTCTGTGGATTGCTGCATTTGTGGATTGGATCTGGGGGCTCTTCTTCCCATCTGTGTCTCCTTTCTCATTTGCAAACATGAAGGCAGCATTTTACCTGTGGACAGCACACATGGTGCTACCACATGCTGTGGCTTGCGTTCCCTCCCATCTGCTCCACTAAGTGGCTGCCCCAGATTCCCGAGGTCTCTCCCAGCTTCCTTCATGACCTCCTTAGACCCATTTCAGAGGTTGCCTTCCTTTGTACCCAGCTTCTCCTCATGGGTGGGGAGCTATGGGAAGAAAATTTGAGAATACCCTGAGGCTGATTTTTTTCCAACTTACAGACCCTCTTTCTCCTTCTGCTTAGAGAAGCATTACTGTCAGCAAGTAGAGTGACTTTGTCTGTGTTTATTGTTCTGAGTGAAAAACAATACAAGGTATGTAGTTGTGTGGACAGTATGCATATATACACGAGTTTGTTTATGTGTATGTGTCTGCGTGTACAAGGAGAATGGAAAAAGAAGGGAAACCTAATCACTTAATGACGCACAATCATTTTTCGTGGGCAATTATGGAAAATGTTTTTTTTTTTTTTTTTGGTAACAGTACATGCAATCTCTAAAACAGTATTACAATTCTAAAACAGTATTACCTTGTCACTAAAAACATTTCATTTTGTGAGGTCAAATGTCAAAATGGCAAGCTGCACAATCTGCAGAACGTGATGGTTTTACCTGTCTTTGATCATTTTGTATCTTTGAAGCTCATGGGGCCAAGAGGAGGTATTTGAAGAATCTAGGGGTGAGGGTATGAACTGGTACCAACACTCAGCTACATGTTCATCCGAGAGGGATGCTTTTGTGCCTCGAGGCTGGAGGGCAGAAGCTGTCATTTGAGAGAATGGATTTTAAATGCTCTGTGAATACCTGGCTTTACCTTTCTACCTGTAGCCTGTACCATTTATGCTTCTTGGTTGCAAGCAACAGAAATGGACTCTGTTTATTTTAAGCAAAAGAAAATTTGTTGCAAAGATATTTTAGGCTCACAAAAGCAATAGGAACCTGAAGAATGAGCTTAGGGAATTGGAAGCAGTCACATTTTCCTCCAGATCAGGTGACCAAATTTCAGCTTCCCGAGTCCTGTTGCAGAGACAGGCGGCTCCACATACCAGCTGCCTTGCTGCATAGACCAGACCATCTCATTCTTCCCTTGCATGCGCAGGATTTGGAGATCCGTGGGGAGCAGCCCTTGGGCCGCTCTGTCTTGCCCAGAAAGCTTCACAGGACTGGGAGGAGGAGGGTCTTGGCCCTTCCATTCTCTATGGTGCAGTGATGCTTTCCCTTCGCTCCAAGACTACTCAGCATCAGGGGGGCTCCAAAAGAGGGAGAATGGGGTTCCAGCCAGGCATTCATAGGACTTTGATGCTGTCAAGCTGAAGAAGGATTCAGGTCTATCACTAGCTCTGTAACTCCAGGATTTTGCTCTGGTTGGGTTTCTTCTCCCTGTTCTAGGTCCAGGTCCAAAGGCCACATTTCTAGGGGTAGCTGTCCAGGGGAAACAGCAGTGAGTGGCTGGCTCCCTTGTAAAGTGAGGACTCCAGCACCTCGCAGGAGCATCTCAAAGTGCTCCTCTGAAGATTACATAGGCTATTGGTAAAGGGCCTCGTACTGTACCTGACACTCAGTAATCCTTCCCAGATATTGTGCCCTGTCCCTTACTATACTGTTTCCCAAGGGACAATGTCCATACAAGTGTGGATCAGCCATCAATTTGTGTATTGTACTGGTCTTACTTAATGCCACTGCCTTTATTTTTCTCAGTAGGCGAGGACTGAAGATTTTGTCTCGTAGTGTTACCATTTAGTAATTGTGCAAGTTATCTAGCCTCTGAGACTGGTTGCCCTTGCCTGTATAGGGGAGATAATAATCCCACCCACACCGAAGTCTTCATCCTGCATTCAGCAAGATAACTCAGTGAAGGACTCAGCACAGTGCTTAGCAGCAGGAATCACTCCCTACATGTCAATAATTAATAGCACCCTAAAGACTTTTCTCTCAAATTCACTCATATATTCAGCCTCTTCTACTACAGAGTAACATATCCCATGAATTTAGCACAGGCTTTCTTCTAAATGTAGCCTGTTTTCTAAGGATCAGGAAACCACATGCAGACTTGGAGCTGCGGGCGTGTTAGGGACGGTAGAGCACAGCCCCTTTGCTGTGCAAGGAGGAGCTGCTCAGCGGTGGATTTGTGGGCTCCAGGTCTGCTTCCCTGTGAAGCCCGTCCCTCGTTATCATCAATTGCAATAGACTTAGTTTCTATTTCTATCCAACCACAATTAAAGAAAAAAAAAAATCAGTTGTTGGCGTAAAGTGGGGTCCAGCCTCCAAGGGGTTCTTCTGGCTACTCCGCCATTTCTCTTCTTGCTGCCTGAGAGGGAAGGGGTCAGGCTGTGTATTGAGGAGAGAACTGCCAATCTCACCTGCTCTAGCTTTTACATCTCCTGTCAGGCTGCCATGGAAATGGCACCGGGAGGCTTTGGCTGGCTCTGTTTTCCTGTCATTCTTTAAGTGATTCCTTACAGTTCTATCTATTATTCCTTATGGAGTCTCTTTGGCATTTCCAATTGCCATATTTTCTTATGGCATTAAATTATTTTTCTCAAGCCATGGTAGCTTGCATTTTTCCAAATTGACTCTGGCTTATAATTTTCTGGCTTTATGTGCAGTCTTTCAGATCTTTGTTTCTTTGAGTCTAACCCTTGCCTATTCAAAACAGAACTGCCACTAATATTAATAATTTTATGCTCCTTTGCTATTCCAAGACATTAATAAAATTTTATTGGGACCAGAGAGAATAGACCTTCTGCCAAATGTCTTGTCTCAATTGGATTCTGGGCCATTTATCAATTTCCTTTGTTTAAAATAGTTTAGACAGTTTTTAATTTATTTGACAGTGTTTATTTCTAAACTAATTTAAATTTGTTTCAGGTAACATTTTATTAAATGCTATTTCAGATGCCTTATTGATAATCTCCTCTATATAATTCTATATTATTTCCTAACAAATTCTTTCCATAATTTTGCCAAAAGAGGTTATGCTATTTTATCTGGAACAACTTATTTAAATATATTTCTTCATCTTGCTTTGCTATTTCCTGGGATTTTTAAATTACTTTTCCTCAAAGTAATTGCTTTAAATTAAGAATTGCTTTTGAAGTGAAATATTGAATAGTGTTGCTTTTTTATATTGTTTTTAAAAACGTGAGTCACCGTAGCTCCCTTTAATCAAGAACTTTTAAGTTAAATTAAGTAAGATTCATAATTTTTCCATGATAAATAAAATTTAGATAATTCTTTAAAATCAAAAGTTTACAGAGAAATGGCAAATCCTTTCCACTGATGTCCACTGACTTTAGAGACAGGATTTTTTTTCGTTGTTGCAATTTTTTCTAACAATATATTTCACATCAAAGCTCTTTAATATTTTTAGACAGATTTTAAAATGACTAAAACACATGTGTAAGCTTTTTAACAATTGTTGTTCACTTCATGCCTATACTTATTTAGGTTGTGCATATTCTCTGTATTTCCCATTTTTTGATATGCTTATTAAAGCAGGCCTTTCCTGGGCAGCTCTTGTCAATGTGAAACTTAATGTAATCACCAGGTACAGATTTTCTTTGAGCTTATTTTTTTTGTGCTCACTGGCTTAAACTTGGTCTTCATATAATGTGAGATTTTAGGTGCCAAGTGCTGGGCTGTGAATAGTTGAAGGTGTCCTTTCAGAGGAGACCCACACTATCTACATGGTCTCATTTTTCTCTATCCCTGGGGTTTAAAACCAGCTTCTACTGCAATTTTCTTTTCGTGTTTCCAGCTACATACTATGTTATTGGACTAAAATTTCAATTTTTTTCAGAATATATCCAAATAGCCTCTAGTCACTTTGCCAAATCACAGTCCTTATATACTACCCACTATGCTGTCTTTCTATGTGCTGTGCCATCTTCCAACTTCTTTTTTATTACTTTTAAATTCAGATACTGATCAATTTATGAGGAATACTCTTAATGTTTTATCTCATTTACATCTCAATATTCCTCTTCGGAAATTCCTCCCTTCTCTTGTATATGACCATATAATGATCTGGTGTTTTTCTTTCCCACAGAATTTAAGGTTCTTGATTAAATTTACATTCTTCTGCAGTATTAAATATGTACATGTGAGTTTTGAAGGTAAAACTGTAAATTATTTAACTCTTCATGTTCGTGTTAGTTCCTTTGACCTAACATTATGTCTGGAATTGTATGTCAAGTTCTCCTGTGACTCAAACTTTCACTTCTCACGGAAATATTCAGTTGCTGATTTTCTAAAGTCTTCCTTTCTTGTTTTTCCCCAAAGAGCTTTTTTTCTGTTTTGACAATAGTATGGGGGGGAGGGAGAATGAGCGAGACAAAGAAAGAGGGAGAGGGAGAAGAAAAAAGAGAGAGAGAGAGAGAGGAGAATACATGGAGTTTCTTCAACTACCCAGAACTAGTTATTTATGGAAAGTTCTGGAAAGAAAGGGACCAAAGCGAAGTATAAAACTAGCCCATTTCCTGCCTCCTGCAGCCTCACATGATAGAACTAGTGTTCTGGACCTCAAGAGAGTGTTCTCTCGGGGGCTGGCAGAGACCACTCAACACTTTCTGGGAATTTGGGCTTCCTTTATATCTACCTCTAATTTAAAAGTCACTGAATATCATGACAGTCACTGAATGACATCACAGTGAAAATGTCACCAATTTGCTTTTTCATAATATTATGGTTAATTATGCACAACATAAAATTCACCATTTGCCCTACTTTAAAGTGCATCTGTACGTTGCTGGGCAACTGTTGACACCATCTATCTCTAGAATTCTTCATCTTGTGAAGACAACAACACTGTGCCCGTCAAACAGGAACTCCGCCTTTTCCTGCTGCTGTCTGCACCCAGGACCTGATGCTCTCCCACTTCTTGTCTCGAAATTGACTACTCCAGGTGCCTCATGAAAGCAGGATCACATGAGCGTTGTCCTGTGGTATCTGGCTTCCTTCACTGTACAGAATGTCTTCAGGTTTAACCATATTGCAGCACCTATCAGAGTTTCTTCCCTGTGTGTATCCAGTTCATTTTCTTTATTCATCCATCAGTGAACCTGTGGGTTGTTTCCACTTTTAGCTATTTTGCCCAGCACCCTTAGGAACACTGAGGTACAAATATCTGTTTCAGGTCCCTGCTTTCAATTATTTGCAGTCAGTATATGCTGGGAAGTACAAGTGCTGGATCGTGTGGTAAATCTATGTTTATTATTTTTGAGGAACTCATGAATTTGTTTTTATTGGTAAGGTGATCGTAATCTGTTTAACAGAAATTTTACTCTCTTGAAACTTCTGAATGTTTTCCATGCTTAACAAATGCAAACACTCTCATTAAAGAAAGAGGCAGAATTTATGGCACTCCAGATTAGGACTTTTAAAAATACCCATACAATTAAACTTGAAGAATGACAATCTGTAGTTTCTCCCTCTGTAATTGCAGTTTAATGGCATAAAACAAACATTTTTCTTTATATTTTCCAAAATTATCATTTTAAAAACTCAATTTTAAATCCTTTTATGAGCTTCTAACATTAGAAATTTAAAAACACTTTTTTACTGTTCCTAAAACTTACTTTTGAAGGAAACAAAGAGATGTATGATATTCTGATGAGCCAAAATTATAGGTGTTCCCTTTTAACAATAATCCCTTTCTAAAGATCTGCATTTTGAAAACAAGTCCATTAGAAGATGATTATCTGAGTTGTCAAAAATTCGTGGGCTGATCAAAGGTTTCTTTTAACAAGTTTCTAGATGCATCTTTTTTCCAAAAGGATTTGATTTATTAATGGTTTTCTAAAAAGGCATCATAAAGACATTATAGCAAAATTGCCTTGATGTATAGCTAACTAATTAGAATTTGTGATATTTGTAGAGGGGTTATGAAGTTGACTTTTTTGCAGAAGTTGTCTGAGGAAAAATAAAAGCCTGTTAACAAGACTCTAAACAAGATTCCAAAGAAAAGCAATTGCCTATTGAAGAAAGCCCAAGTGTTTTCAGGCATTTAAGACGTAGTAATTTAGGGATGAACTGCTATTCGAGTGCCCTGCAGAGGCTAACAAAGCTGATATGGAAGCTGTCAGATGCTAGCTTCAAGTCATTTGTATTGATTAATGCTTTAATAGGCTTTTGCTAGGCAGCATTTGGTTAGTACAGCTATTATATGTGTTTGACTACATAAAATTACATTTATTGAATATACAATTTTGGGAAAATAAAGGGGAAAATTATACTCTTTTTGAGTTGTATCTGGCACTATGTTTAGGTTACTGCCATTTAAATGCTTGAAATGAAAGCTTTCAACCTGAATTATCATAGTATTTTGACTTTATTTTCTGAGCATGGTCCATACTGACAAAGAGTAGAATCCAGCTGAGATTTGAGAGAAGAAAGGAAAAGCTGGTTGGATTCTGGAGATCAGGATTTGGGGCTTTGGGACAGACATTTACTAACATCTATTTTGAAAGAGAAACTGGAAGCCCACTCTAGACATCTAAAGGTCATCAGGAAACAGACAAACACCAGGATAGTATGTGAATGCACATCTGTCTCCACTTTGGCATGGAAAGCTTAAATGTAGATATGATTTTAAGAGCTACATTAAGAAATGCTGATAAAATGGATTCCACTGCATTTTTTTGTTAGCAGTGTTATTTTTCTGTCTCATGATGTGTGCACTTAGTATTATATTCTGAATGTATGTTCCACCAAGATAAAAGTTTAGAAAGGAAAAGTGTAGAATTCCAGTTTTCTATAGCTTAACCTATCAGAGGATACCTTGAATAGCTTATATATCCTTGATGGCAAGTCCTCACATCATTATTTTACCTTGTGTGAATGTATCATGTGTGTGCTTTGTCATCTTTGCCAGGGCTTCCCGTCCGTGTGATACAGTGTTGGTCTTTGATCACCTGCTCATACCTTGGCCCGGTACAGCTTTGGAGGTTTGATGTCTGTTGGAATCAGGTTGATAATGGCCTTCTGTAGATCTAATTGTGTTAGCTATGCATTGTTATAAAAGCAAAGTTCTGTTTGACCCTGAAATCTAGATGAGCTCTTGTCAGATGCCGAGGGTTCTGGTTGTGGCAATACCCACTGCATATGCTGGAGCCAGATTTGGGCACACTTGTCGAGCTATGTGGGGCAGCGTTTGTTTCCAGACTTAAAGGGCCTGTAATGCACTGAGCTTTGTTACTCAGTGTAGGATCTTGGTGCATGCTGCTATAGAAAGTACTTTAGAGCAGGTGGCTTAGACGACAGAAGCATATTCTTATATGTTGAGAGGCTGGCAATGCTGAGACCCTAATGCTGGCAGAGCCAGGGTCTGGTGGGAGCTCTTGCCCTGGTTTGTGGATGTCTGTCTCCTGACTCTATTCTTCCATGGTGGGTGGGAGGGAGAGAGACAGAGAGATAAAGAGACACACAGAGAGACAAGAGAGACAGAAAGAGAGAGACACACACACACAGAGAGAGACAAGAGAGAGAGGAGAGAGAGTGGGAGAAAAAAGTGAAATCTATAACCCAATTAATGGTTACTCATGAGCAGCAGGGAGCTCAGTTCCTAGCCCAGCCCAGCTTTGTGGGGAGCTCTAGAAACCAGTGGAGACTTCCGTTACTTCGCTGGCCTAAGCAATAGCTGATTAGCCCGGTAATTTTCAAGTAGTTTTTTGAGAAGTCAGTCATATGCTTCTTAACTTTATGCGTAAAAATGGGTAAAAGTGGAACAGCTCCAATTTCTAAATTATGGAGTGAGAATCTGTCAGCCTAAGTTTAATTCCAGTCTCTCCCCAACTTCCTATCTGTGTGATCTTTGGCAAGTTGTTTAATCTAAGACGTAGTTTCCTTATCTGTGAAAGGAGGCATTCTGTGAGTGCTCACTGCTGAAGAACCACTTGGTTGCATGATCTCTAAAGTCTCATAATTCTGTTTTATGCTAGATATTTCTAGAGTGTAACTCATTAAGATATAAGAATCATTAAATTATCACATTTAGAAGTGTTCCATCATAATTCATTAACTTTGCATTTTAAATTGTGGGAAACATTCTTGATGGTTGTTGTCTATCACTTGTACTCTTTCTCTTAGTGTGATCAGTCTCTGGGAGGTTGAAATCAAAATGTTTTGGAAGTGACAACAGAAAAGAAGCCTGAACTTTGTGAGTTATCCCTCTTTGCTGTGAAAATGTCCTTCAACAACAAAAAATAACTCTTGCACAGAGAACCTGCTTTCTTAGATGGGATGTACTGAACAATAGTGTCCACATCACCTTGTATGTTGTTGAAGTGTTTAATTAGCCAGTCCCTTAATTTCATCAGTGCCTCTGGGTCTTTGACCCCTGACCTTTTGGCTCCAGAACGGCTGCAGGCACAGATCTATTTGCCCATCAAGAAGCTGCTACCAGGTCTCCTCCTTACCCGACTCTCACCAACTTCACAGGGTAATGGGAAGTAAATGAGACGCTGCCTTATCAGGGAACCTGCCAGTACTTCCAGGGTGCTGTCTGCTTGGAGAATTGCTAAGCTTTATGTAATACTATAGAAACCAGCTTCCTGAAGCCCAGAATTAGGCTGCCCTCTTGGTATTAAACAGCCTTGCTGATATGATCAACGCTACCGGCAGAAGAGAAGAGAGGATTGTGACTGTCTTAAAATAAACACAGGCAAATCTGCTGGAGTAATTCATCACATTTGAAAATTCAGAACGTTGTGAAAATGTGTGTAAACAGATAACTGTGAATGGGAAAAAAATATTTGCCTTTAGCAGCAGTTCTTCAGTAGATAGGAATTACAGCAGATGCTAAGAAGAATGAAGATGTATATATGTATCTCCATATATATAATATATATGTGTTACATGTGTACACATATATCATATATATATAAAACATATATGCCCTAAATCAAAAGTTCATTATCATTTTAAAATAATTCAGCTGTGTGGCTAAGATTAGAGATTTCAGAGCAGGCTGCCTTAGCTGGAGTCTTAGCTGTGCTGTGAATGCAGTGTGTGTGACCTGGAATAAGTTAGCCTATTCACCATGATTTCCAGCTGTGATAAGAGTTCCTGTTGCCCATGGCTCTAACAAACTCCCCAACATTTAGTGGCCTAAGGCAGCATCCAATTTATTGACTCTTACGATTGGGCACTGCTCTGCTGGCAGTTCTTATGCTCCATGTGGCACTGGCTGGGTTGTTTGGTGATACTCAGCTGGCAGCAGCTCAGTTCCATCCCAGGAAGCATTAGCCCATAGTCTGGCACCTTGATGGGCATGGCTAGAAGGCCTGGCTCAGAGCCTTTCTGGGCAGTGTCTTTGTAGGGTAGATGGGCATTTATAGTGAAGCCTCAGGGCTCCACAAGTGAGGACAGCACAGGAGGGAAAGAGCCTCTTCTTAGGCTTGAGCAGGGGACCTGGCATGCTACAGCACTTCCCTGTCAACGACTGACCAAAGCAGTCGAAGAGCCTGCCCAGATTCAGGGAGGGAACCTCCACCTTCCCCTCCCACAGAAGCACTGTCAAAGAATTTGTGGCTCCATGTAGTCAACCACAGATGAGATACAAAACAGTGAATACTGATAAAGTAATTTGGGAGATTAAATTAGATGCTACACATAAAAGACAATATGCATAAGATCAACAGCACCCATGTTAGATATTATAACTTTTATTCATGTATACTCTTACTTCAAATGAATATATGAGTATATTTATAAAACTTACACTGCACTTATTTACGTACTACTTGCCATGTATAGATACATAGTGATGGTCCTTCACTTAGGAGGGTTCACCTTATGATAGTTTTAACATTATAATGGTGCAAAAGTGATAAGCATTTAGTATCATACTTTGAATTTTGACATTTCCTGGAGCAAGTGATATGCTACTTTCTGGTGATATGGAGCAGTAGCCACAAGATCACAAGGGAAAACTAGTACTCCACAGTGCACTGTGTTAAGGTATGAAGTTTAGTAAGTAGACATAGTAAGTGCATTTTTGACATATTTCAACTTTTGAAGGCTTTGTTGGGATGTAACCCTGCTGTAAGTTGAGAAGCATCCTTGTGTATTTTTATGTATAATTACATTTATATAATTGCATTAAAACAAAGTGGTGGTTGATGTTCATATCCACAATCCTTAGATTATTTTTGCGTCATATTTCTCGGTGTTTGCTTAGTGAATCACTTTAGTTACTGGGAGAAGTAAAACAATCTTTTATTTGATAGCTTTCTTTTAAAATATAACTAAGCATACCCAGACACTGGGGTGACTGATCTTCTTTTGTGTGCTGACTCTTGAGTGAGTGGTGGCATTAGCAGTCAGCCAGGAGCCTTTGAGACAAGGTCAGGGAGTAGTGTGACGGGGAACAGAGAACAATGGAAGAGTTACAGGTTCAGCATCCCTAATCCAAAAATGCGAAATCCAAAGTTGGAAATGCTCTGATAGTTCAACACACATAAACTTTGTTTCATATGTAAAATTGTTAAAAATATTGTATACAATTATCTGCAGGCTATGTGTGCAGGTATTTGTGAAATATCAATGAGTTTTTTATTTTGACTTGGGTCCCCTCTTCAAGGTATGTCATTATGTATGTGCAAATATTCCAAAATCTGAAAAATTTGAAGTATGAAACACTTCAGTTTTGAGCATTCTAGATAAGGGATACCCAGCCTTACTATATTTTTAGACATTACTTTATAGTTTTGCATTTTCAAGTTTCATCTTTAAGAAAACACAATATAATCAATAATTGGAGAGTAAACATCACTGCTGAGAGACTGGGACATGGGGGTGTACAGTAGGCTCTCAAGAAGAGATTGCAAATACAAAGCAGGCTCCCATATGTGATGAGGCTGTTGTGACTACTGCGTTTCCAGTCAAGGATTTAGAAAAGAAATGGGAAATCCTACACATAGAAACATCACAGGAAGCCTATATTTACCAAAGGAAAAGTGTCAGACAGGAGAACGGGGGCATTCAAACAACCTTAAGACGCTCCAGAGAGAATGGCTGCACCCTGGTAGAGGCCCTGCTCGGAATGTGTTATATGACAAAGCAATTGGGATGACATATCTGGATGTGAGATGCAGTACTTGCCAAGAAAAAGATACAGGAAGGAAGAAACTCAATCAGGGTTAAGCAACTACTACACAAGTATACAAGTTTTTCTTTCTTTCCTCTGAAGTTGAAACCTGAAAGCATCAAATGAATAAGCTACCCTTGACTGTGAAGTTAGGAAACGCTGCACTTTTCACTCCTAATTTCCTTGGGGGAGTCCTCATACTATGCTGATGCAAAGCCGCTTTAAGTTGCTGTTGAAGGAGGTGAGCCACACACAGGTTGTTGGTTACCATGGTGGCCAGGCTGTGCACGGACAGCTGTGCTCCGGTCACACTGCCCGAGGTCTGGGCAGTCCCCTGGCCTCCCTGAGGGCAGTGTTGGGACTTGGGCTCCTGCTTTATTCCCAGTGTTCATTAACTATTAGAATTTCTACAAGCTGTTTCAATGAACTTGTTGCTTTAATTCATTTACTTTTAAAGTGGTTTATCAAATCTTTTTCCTAATTAATTAGAATAAACTCCTTATAAGTTAAAAAATTGGCCTTTGTATATGTGTTGCAAATATGTTTGAATGAATTTGATTGCATAAATATTTAAATTTCCTTTAGGGTGTCTAAATTTTAAACATATTCCCTAGAAAGCATTTCCTATGCTATGATTTAAAATAAATTAATTCACTTCCTTCTGTTCCTGTAACAGCTTTATTAAAAAAACCCTGATTAATCTGACTTAATAGTTTCATTTAAAAAATCTCTGATTAATCTGAATTTAGTGGTATAAGCCTTATACAAGAATCTATCTTTTTCTAAATGGAAAGCTAGTTTTCCCACTGTAATTTACAGATTAATTCTTCATTCCCCCCTTCTGATTATAATAAGCAAAGTTCCCATGTGAACTGGAGTCTATTTCTGCATTCTCTGGTTTGTCCTTTGATCTTCACATTCCCTCTTCAGCAGCTATTTCTCATTATTGCTCCATGGATACATTTTTAAATCTGGTAAGAGTCATCCCCAGAGCTTTCAAGAAAAGAGAGCATGGAAGGAAAGATCCCCTTTGCAATATTAGTAAAAAATTGAGAACTAATTTAGGAAGAAACGTGCAGGTACATGCAGCTTTTTTTTTTTTTAACAATTAGACTGAAAACATCAGAAATTAATTAAATTAATAAAATGTACTCTGATCTTGGATGGGACAGCTCTGCAGGGTGAATCTGCACTCTCCCACTTAATACATCAAACCCAAACCTTTGATACAATTCCCAAAGAGATGTATTCATCAGATTTTGAGTAAAGCTTTACAAAGGTTCTGAGGCTCCCCGAGAGAATCAAGGGTTCTAGGAGAGCAGGAGGACCCTGCTGCACTTCTTTTTTTGTTTGTTTGTTTGTTTTTGTTTTTTTTTTTTTGGTTTTTCTCCGGTACTGGGAACCGAACTCACGACCTTGCGCTTGCCAGGCAGGCGCTTTTGCCGCTGAGCTAAATCCCCAGCCACCCTGCTGCACTTCTAAACCTTCTGGATTCTCTTTACTCTCCTCACTCTGGCTTTTTACTTCCCAGGATGGGCTCATGCTTGTGGTCAAATGGCTCAAGGATATCACAGAGCTGTGATGGTAACACAGCGGTGTCATCGGTGGAGCATCTGGACGCTGGACCCTGCTCAGAGTGTCCTGGATATGAGCTGCCCATCCAAAAAATGAGGGTGCTGGGGATTAAACCCAAGGCCTGTGAATGATAAGCACACACTGTACCACCCAGCTGCACCCTAACCCCTAGGACTGCTTTGTGGTGCAATATACCACTTTTTCTTCACTAGGTAAGTAATAAAAAGAAAGCAAAAACCCCTTCCACAACCCAGCTACACTCCTCAGGCTCTGTGTATCTGCTTCATTTATGTACGTATAATCACATAAAATATTTTAACAAAACAGAGTAATTTAATGCATATGATGTTCTGCACTTTATCATTAAACACCACATAAAGGGTTTCCTCTATGGCAGCACGTATAGAAATGCCACATTCTTTTTGATGGACCGTAAATTATAGATGTACCATAATTTAACTATTCTTTATTGATGTGCATGTAGGAAGTGACCTCAAGTTGTTGCTGTGCTTCCTCTCTGCTCAATCAGCTACCATTAACCCTCATTATTTCATTGTGGCGCTCATTACAGGGCTCTCTCAGATGCCACTGGAGCTGAATCCTGGTCCTGCTCCAGTGGTTTTGTCAGGACCTGAAAGTGAGGCTGTGCCACTGCAATTTCCCTTCATCAATTTGATAATGCAGCTCACTTTTTAATATTTGATCCACAAATTATTTAAGGTCCTTTCTTTTAATTCTCAAACATTAGTCCACATCTCTCTTCCCATTTTTTTTGTACCCTTCAAATTGTCCCTCACAGACATCCTGGGTAGTGTGTACGGTTTCTGGCTCAGAAACAACTCCTAGTGGTGCCTCCCAAGGTTATCCTCAATAACGAATCTTCATCACAATGTCATTGACTCCTCCCGCGAGCCGGCCCCGCGTGGAAAGCACCACATTCACCTCCCTGACCCCTCACAGCCATCCAGGCTGGAAGATAGCGGGACTGTTTTTCCTCGGTTTTACACACAAAGAGAAACTGAGGCACAGAGAGGTTAAGAATGTTGCCTTAAAGAGGAAAATAAAGGGAAAGGAAAAGGAAGGGGAGGAGGAAGGAAGGTGCCCAAGACAGAGACCTGGGGCTAAAACTTTAAACTCAGCTTCTCACACCCTGTTCTTACTGCCTCTCCTGTATATTGCGGCCACATTCTCTGCTTTCTGCACATAAAATGTCCACGAGAAGAATCACCATTCTTTCCTGGTCTTCCTTTTCTTCTCTCATTGCCTTGACAGTGCCTCAAACATTTCTCATTTGTTCATTTATTTGGTTTTTTGGCTTCAACACCCCTCCTGCCCCCGTCTCTGGGCATTTTATACTACTACAGCTGGGAGCATTTATTTGTTTTTTTGTAAAGATTTTGGCTTTCTCCTTTCCTTTGTGTTTTTTTTTTTTGGTATCATTTCTTAAACACACCCTGCCATTCTCTTATCCCTTCCCATGCCAGGAGGGCTTTCATCAACTTCATCACTCTTCCGTATTTATTTCTTCTTATGAAGTGTTTGGTCATGTGCTAGATACCTCTGTAAAGTATCCCTCATTTGCATAAATTATTTTCAGTTATTTCCTCTCATTAGTAAAGTAGTTTTACTCCTTGCGTAGCTCTTGCACTTTTTTGGCCGATGCCCTGTGGGCACTGTTAGCAGGGTGCCACACAGGTCACCTTGCGGCGATCTGTCCTTATTGAGAGGTTCTAGGTGTCTGGATTTTGGGTCCTTTTGATTTGCTTCCTATACCTCCCCTTTTCCAAAAACCTCATTTGAAGTCCCTTCTTGTTCCTCTTTTCCTAGAATCTTAAGTAGGAAATGAGAATTGGGCACTCTTTCTCTTTCTCCTTCCCAGTGCACTCTGGTGACCATGCATGTGCCCACACAAATCTTATTTATCTTGCAAATTTCCAGACTATGTGTTTAAGAAAAGGAAAAAGGAAAGATGAAAAGAAACCTACCCTGCAGTCTCATTCTCTTTCTATACTGACTAGAATGCTGGGGCTCTCTCATAACACAATTTCCTATTCCTATTCAGCCTCACTTTTCTGTCCTAGCCTTTTTCCCGTTTAGTGCATCTCCCTCACTTCCCAGTAGACGCTGCCATTTGCACTTCTGGGCCATGTGGATACCCTGGAAAAGATCAAATGTTTGGAGCAAGACAGCACTGGTTTTGAATCTGGCCCTTTGTTTACCATCCTGTGTGACTTCGAATAAACCTCTGAATGTCTTCCAGATGACTTTCTCATCTCAGTAGTAAGAACATCTACCCTGTGGTTGTTGTTAGTATCAGAGGAAATGAAGACAAATGTGTAGCACAATGTTTGACATAGCAGATGCTCCATAAGTGGAGGCCGTGGTTATTAGTGCTGTCATTATTATTTATTGTTAATGACCTTCTGGATTTACATTCTGGAACTTAGATTTAATTAGTTGGCCTCCTTCATTTATACTTCTCTAGGTAGTTCTTTGCATTTTCTGTTCTTTTTCTCTCTTTTTCAATTCTTTGTGTCAAGCCTTTTGCCTGTCAAGATTTATTGTGGAGAACAGAAGTTAATTCTTTCTCACTTCTGGAGGTTAAAAGCCTGAAGTAAAAGTGGTGGAAGGGCCATGCTCCCGCTGAAAGCTTTAGGGAAGCTTTCCTCCCTGCTTCTTCCCAGCTTCTGGTGGTTGCTGGAATCCTGTGTCCCCTGGATTGAGCATGCTCGCTCCAATCTGTCTCCATCCACGTGCGGCACTCTCCCGCTGTATTTCTGTCTCTGTCTGGCAGGACATGGGTGACTGAATTTGGGACACAATTCAACCCACAACAGTGGAGGAAAGAAATGGGATGAGTGAACACTGATCTGATGTGAGAATGAGAGTGAGGCCACACCACCAGGTGCCCAAACTGCACAGTGGTCACGCGACTGTCTACCACATTAGCCTTCCCTGCTGATCATGTGAGGACAGAGACTGGTGCTGAGGTCTGGGGAGTGGGGTCCAATTGGACAGAAGGTGTCTGGGCTCAACGACAAACACCTGCTTTATTGGAGAGAGACAACTGCAGTATGTCGATTAGCCTCCTGAGCAGCGATGGGCAGATGACACAAGAGGCCTGGGTGGATGTCCCCAGTGAGGAGTTAGTAGTAGCTCTCATGAACACTGAGAGTCTCATACGTCTTATGGGTTCGTGTATCATGAATATTAGTGTTACTTGGTCTTTCTATTCTTCATCTTTTTAAAAAAAAACTTTTATTCTTTTGCCATCTTCTTCCTTTAATCATATTTTATCTTTTTGATCTAGAAAATAAGTAGCACACATTTCTTATGTGTGTCTAAATATGTTTTCCATTTGTGTATGACATATATCTCTATGTATTTAATAATCTTATATGTTTCATACATACTATTTATTTTCTTGTTCTTTGTAGAAGTATTGAATATTCTTGTTATGGCTTGTGTCTAGATGTCCCCCAGAACCTCATTCAGTCAGAGGTGGGGCTTTTCAGAGGTGGTTGGATCTGTAGTATGTCATGCTGGGATTGATTCATGGTGCAGCGCTAGGATGAAGGGCACTAGAATTAAGGATGTGAGTGCTACCTTCCCTGAGTAGCCTGGTATGGGTCAGAAAGAGCTGTAGTTATCCCTTGCTTGGTTTTCTACCTTCTACGCACCAGGAACTGTGATGTGTGTCTGTCATGCCACCCTGCCTTGGAGCCAGCCAATTATGGACTGAAACCTCTATAAACTGTGAGTTAAGTAAACTTTTCCTTCCTTAACTTTGGGTGTTGAGTATTTTTCTGAGCAATAAAAAAAGTAACTAAGACAATTACCAAACAATACACCAAACATACAGCACAAGCATTTAAATATCAGAAAACCTTCCCTGAGTCCTTACTATGTAATGTAATGTGAGCGTATGGGGTTGTTAAGAAAGCAAGCAGATCCTCACAACTCAAGAATGAGGTAGCCATTAACTTATCTCATTCATAAGATTTTGGTACCCAGAGGTGCGGTGAATTAGTTTGAGACTTGATGCAGGGTAGGAGGAGAATGGAGCCTAGGAGTGTGTTGGTCTGAAGGGATGGAAAGGCAATAAAGGAAGTTGGTATTAGAAGCTGAAGGGTAGTGGGAGGTTTGAGAACATGGCCTCAAGTAATGTGAAAAACAGGAAATTCACCTAAGGAGTGCTCTAGCTAGGGGTATTTTCTGGAATAATATTGCCTGATTTTTTCTGTACAGTTACAGTAAGAGGAGCTAGAAGAGCTAAAGAATGTATGTATATACAGGATAGTTAACATAATTGTTCTACTGTCTTCTATTTCTTTGCTGAAAGAAACTGTCAGTGAGTCCTTGATTGATCAATATTGCATGTCTCTATTTGTTTTCATGAGAAACCACTTTGAAGATACCAATATGTAACACAAGAAGCATTGTTAATTTCCTACCACTTTGTTTGTAACTCTGTCTTGTCTGTCTTGTTCTTTTGCTATTTTGTAAAAGGTTGTCTGTCTGTCAGTGTTTTCCTCCTTTTATTTTTAAAAAAAAAAAAAAAAAAAAAAAAGAAGCTGGAACTTGCTGGACTTGAAAATAGAATTCTTTCTCAGTCCTAGCTTCTCCAGATGCAAACAATTCTCAAATTAGAAAGCTCCTCAGGCCAAAGAACACATCCAAGAGAGTAGTATCAGATCCTTTGTAACGACTGAGGAGAGAGCTGGACATGGTAGCACGTACCTGTAATGCCAGCACTCAGGGGGTTGAGGCAGGAGGATCACTGGGAGTTGGAAGTCAGCCTGGGCTACCTAGTGAGTTCAAGGACAACCTGAACCATATAATGAGATTCTTTGTCAACAAAATAAAGAACAAAACAAAACAAGCAAAAGCCCCCAGAATAGAAAAATAAAGACTTCAGAAAGATTATGGCAGTACCTAGAACATACAGGCCAGAGGGCCTGGAATGCTCTAAATAAAGAGTGCCTCCTAGATGCACCTCACTAAGCCAATGGCTTCTAAGCCCCTTGAGGATGTGTATTTCAGCAGCCTCACGGGGAACCCGTGTAGGAAGGACTTACATTGAAGAGATGCACAGTTGTGGCTTTGGCTAATGTACTGAACACCAATAAGACTTATATGAAACTCACAAAATTCTTAACAGAAAATTGTTCTAGTGGAATCACCACCAACTTGGCCTAAAGAGACAGAAAAAAGAACCTTGATGTGTAAAGGAAAGAGAATTTGGGGAATCTCAGGAGAATGCATTCTCATGTAGCAAGACTACAACATTTGCAAAAGACAGACTCTTGAAGTTTTAAAACACGATTCCCTCATTCTTTGACACTTTCCTCTTGGGAGCTGTGCATGGCCGCACACCCTTCCCTGTGTATTTGTGCACGGTGCTTACTTGCTGTGCCATTCTCTGGTTGCCCCAGAAAGAAACTGGCACTTTTCTTTCTGTCCGTAGGGACACTACTTGCTTTTGGAATCCAGCTGTGGTGACTTAGGGTAGATTTAAAGGCCTAAGGAAAAGCCTGCACCAAGGAAGTGCAGTCCTGCTCCACGGCCCTCTTGAACCCCTATGTAACAGTCACTTTCTGTCATGCACATTGGCCCCTCCACCCTCATGCTGGACATCCCAGCTAACAAAGCACGGAGCACACATTAGCTGTTCCTCCTAATTCCTGCCCAAGTGGCAGATTTGTGAATAAAATACATGACCATTGCCTTAAGCCACAAGTTTTGGAGTGATTTGTTCTATAGGAATAGACAACTGGAGTGTTCCACTTAAAAGACAGAAAATTGAGACAGTAATTAGCTATGTGCCTGAGGCCACAAAGCTAGCAAGTGACACGCATACTTCGCAGGCTAGGCTTTTAGTCCCTTCACTGCAGCACTTGTTTTGTGTCCATACCATCTCCACCAACCGACCTTCCAACTGTTATTTGCTTACCTCTGAGGACTGACAGAGTGCTCTACTATGTAATGGACATCCTGGTTTACCTGCACACTGTGAGCCTGGGCCCTATCCCTGCTCCCAGTCCCTGTGCTGGCAAAGTTCAGCTTTCGACCTATAAGACTGAAAGCTAGGCACCAGAGCAGAGTGAATCCGCCACCTTCCGCTCTTGTGAGGCTGCACTGTGGGACCCGAGGCCGCAGCGTCTCCAGTGTCCAGGCAGCGAGGTCTTCAGTCACAGGTTCCGCTCTCACAGTCCACCCACGCGCCTCCTTTTGTTTCCTGAGCTGTGTAATTCCTGCCGGTGTTTTCCTTGCATTTACTCGTTCCTAATTATTTCATCTGTTTCACTCTCCGACCTCTCCACTCTCACTCGTAAATGCTCAGTGCAGCTCTTCTGTTTTTCTCATTTTTCCCAGAAGTCTCTGCCCTTCCGTCTTCTCCTTTTACAGCCTGAGTCTTCTCTGTGTTTACGTGCGGGGTTGTTACTGGCTGAGTCCTTCATTCATGTAACCTGGCCCACCTGTGTCAGCCTCCTCTTCTGACATGAAGTGGACTGTCTGCAGAAATAGGTTTTCTTGTCTTTACAAAGTTTATATAAAAATTTTTTTAAAAGGTCGAAACACAAGGGACTTGTTCCTTTAAAATCCTAAATGAGTTTTTTACCTTGCTCACCTTTGGATTTATGGTCATTCAGCTGACCTCCTTACTCTGTCTGCCCACCCCACCATCCGCCCATTCTCTGCCTTGTGTTTTTGGTGGCTTCATCTAACCATTCCCATTTTTAATTGAGAAGTACCTTGTGAGGATTTTCTCCCTCATGCACACACTCTAGGTATGTATTTTTTTGTTTGTTTGTTTGTTTGTTTTGTTTTTTTCTTTTTCTTTTTTCTGGTACCGGGAATTGAACTCACAACCTCGCACTTGCCAGGCAGGTGCTGTGCCGCTGAGCTAAATCCTCAGCCCCCAGGTGTGTATTTGAAATATGCTCTTACTTTCCCCAAAAGGTTAGCACATCACAATGTCCTTTTAACCTGAGCTTTTTTTATTGTTATCATTTTTGAATAACCAAATATTTAATGTTGGCCTGCTACACCGAACTGCCACAAAATTGTTTTTGTCAGCCGACGCTTTTTCTTTGGAATAGATTTTTTCCAAAAGCTTAGTTTTGTTGATGATTTGAAACTGTTTTATTTCTTGGAATTTAAATGACTATGACTGAATGATACCCGGTGGGTTCACCCAATTCCATTACAGAGCTCCTACCCTGATAGTGCTTCATGGGAGTGCTCTCACCCAAGTTGAATGAAGCCTCCTCCCAGATCTTCCCTGAGAGGCTTTCCTGCTGCCCGCCCCTCACCAACTTGGCTTAGCCTTTCTTATCTTCTACTGAGGCCGTAATGGAAGATAAAGGTGACAAGCTAGCACATTCTGCCTTGCTTTTCTTACTGGGCCACCTCACCCTGCTTTGCTCCTTCTCTTCTTCATCCTGCCTCCTTGTCAGCTTTATTCAGTCTCTCTTCTTCAGTGTTCCCAGCTGCTGCTGGCCATGCATGGTTTCCAAACCTCGGAGGGAATCAGAGGGAAAGGCAGGATTGAGCCCAACTGAATGTTCAGTTCTCTCCTTTTTCCTGCTGGCTTTGAAGTTCCTGCTTTCCTGCAGGGTGCTTACATCTTGTGTTCAGGGCGTGCATATACCATCACTTTCTCCTGCTCCCTGTGGGTTAGTGCTTAACTGCTACAATGAGTCTTAGGTTAGCTTACTTACTGTAAATTATGTCTGCTCCCTACCCTTCCCCAAATAAGAGGCCAGTTCATGCTTCCTGGTTTTTCTATTATATGTAACAATTCATATAATAAACTTACGCAACATCCAAATGTCCATTTCTCACTCCCTTGCATTAGAATAGTAGCCTATTTAGGGGTATTGGAAACTGTTAGAGTCTGGGTTGTGAATGTAGCTCAGTGGTACAGCAGCTGGCTGGCCTTGGTGAGGCCCTGCGTCTGATGCAAGCCGTGGGAGGAGAGAAAAAAGAAAGGAAAAGAAAGTCAGTTACAGTCTTACAGTCTATGGGCTCTGCTTTTGTTCTGAGATGATGACAATCAACTTTTTCTTGTAAACTTGCATGTAAACTTGTTTCACAAAAGAAGGGAAAGTTGCTACAAATGCATGATGGTGCCAGGTAAGTAAGTTTTTCTTACTTTCTCTGTCTTTCAGTGTCCTAAAAGTATTTTTTGTTATGCAATTTTGAAATTACAATATAAGAAATACACGACTAACTCAGTGTCAAAAATAGTTAAATGAAAATTCAATGGCAATGTCTGTATTTGGATCTTATATGACAATAGCTTATATAAAGGCTGGCTCAAGGAGAGTGAATAACTTTTGTGGATATTAACTGGTGGAAGATATTTTTTTACTTTTTTGTTCACAGGAAAAATTGAAGGGGAAATGCAAGGAATAGTTTCCTTTCCCATTTGTTTCCAGTGAAAGTTACATGACTATTTTTGTTCTCAATGTAATTTTGATATAGGGGCAATTTATAACATCTGCTAGATGTTAGATACACTGTGTTTATTTTCTCCAAAACTGGAGAATGAATTCTAAGGAATAACAGAAGTTAAGGATAGGAAAAAAATTTATTGAGGAGATAGCTCTTAAGAGGCAGGAGGGAACCTGGGTTGCCTCAGACTCTACTTCACAGAGGAGGTTTTACAGAGCAAGATCACGGGATGGGTATGACATGGGTCAAAACTATGATTAACCAATAAGGTTGCAAGTAGAACAGCTGAGGTCATGTTGATCCAGTGGCAAAGCAGTCCACATAGCAAGTGTTCATGGAAAGAAGAAGGACCTTTTTAGGAAGAGATGGGTCAAGTAGTTCTGGTCATCTACCTGGGTGAATGATGTCTGTCTAGACTTTATTGGACCAGGTGATACCAGTCATAGTATAATCTTCAATTTATTGCTTACCCCTTGGGGAAGCATGTAGGCCTGGGCATTCTGCTTTTATCCTGAGGCCTGGCCTTTACAGATGCACCTCCAGCCACAGTTGGGATGTGTGCTCATCTTCTGCACTGACTGCCTTGAGGGCACAGCCCTGCCTGACTGTGTACAATATTTCTACCTGACTTAGCTGTCTAAAATACCTTCATACTGGCTGCCCCACAGAAGCAAATGAATCTCTATGAGGAGGGATATGTAAACTTGTTTCACAAAAGAAGGGAAAGTTGCTACAAATGCATGATGGTGCCAGGTCAGTACCCCACTGAGAGTCACCCAGAGAGCACTTCATTCTGTCTGGACCCCAAGATGGGCACATGACTACATGTGAGTCAGAGGCTTGCAAGCATTATTTCCCAGATGTTGGGAAGTGTCTTCGGTCTACTGTGTAGACAACAATGTCAGACCCAATAGATTATCCTATTAATTTATTATAGATTGAGTTGCCTTTGCCTCTGGGCATTCTCATGTTCAAGTGGGGCTTTTGCCAAAAAAATGAGTGCTGCCTTAGTCTCCTCTTCGCTCACAGCTCTGGTTAGTCACAGATCTGCAGATCTCGACAATGCCCTCTTGCTTCTCAGTTTTGACTCAGCACCATATGGCCTTTGACGAAGTCAGGCCACAGCTCCAGCTCAATAGCGTACCAGCATCAAAGCCTGAGGAAATGGCCCTTGTTTGTTCCTGTAGGTCATAGAGCTGTGATGGCAGCAGGGTATAGAGGCAAGAAGCATGTGTGAAAGAGGAAAACAAAATAAGCGGGGTGAGGGAAGGGAGGGGACATTCTAATAGATAAGATGGCGCTGATTCTGAGCACTGTCTTCTGAGTCCATGAAAAATACTTTGTGCACATCCATTTCTTTCTAAAGATAAAGAAATTTCACCTGGATTTAACAGAAAGGAGGATCCGAAGTCTGGCTTCAATGAACATGATTTGGAATACTCAGTGAGTGTGTCCCGCAATGTTTCCCTAGCTTACTGCGGAGGTAAGGACACAGCCGAATCTTAGATGCTCCTCCTTAGAAATGAGAATGTCGGAATCTTCATGGCTGCAGTGGGGTAGCTGTTGTTTTGCTCACCCTGGGCTCTGTGTCCAAAGTCCCTTCATGCGTGCTATTTTGTAGCCTTCTTCCAGACAAGTATGGTGATGGTCTGATCTTTAAGGAAGAGAGGAGCCAAACATCTTCCACCTCTCACATCAAACAAATTTCTCTCAATTCTTGTTGCATTTCAAAACTATTTTTTTTTTTAAAAGAGACAGTTGAAGGGAAAAAAATGGAAACAGAACTTTTGTAAATTGGGAGGTGAAGAAAGGTTGAAGGGAGGGGAGGAGAATGGGAAAAACGCATTAAGATAAACACATTAAAATATTATGAAGAGGTACAAATTCCCCATGATTGCGGTCAGTATGTATGGCCAGCACGTATTAGTAAAAAATAAATTAATTAAAAAAATACATAGCGGACTCTGGTGGCCCTGCCCTGCGCAGCTGGTGATTGGTGGCCCCACGCTGCTGCTCTGAAGCCTGCTGTGGCTGGGGAGGATGCCCTGCAGCCCGGGGCTGGGGTCTGGTGGGACGTGTGCAGTTGCTCCTTCTGCTCCATAGGAATGAGTCATTGCAAGCCTGCAGAAAGTACTCAAAGCCTTGTTTGCAAAGGTTGGAAGTTTGCCCCATACATCTGCATACCTCTCTCTCTCTGAATATTATTAGCTTTATTTAATCTTGAAAAAAAATCATTATTTTTCCAAAATTGCCCCTGGCTGGTCTGTCTTGCCTTAAAGAATTAGACAGCATGCGTTTGGGTTCTTCAGTATTATTTACAAAAGGAATTCTAAAATCTGTGTTGAGAAGCCACTTGAGGAAAATAAGTGTCCCTCCGTGGCAGACACAGTGGGAAAAACGACAAGATTTCAGAAGATCAGAAAAGCAAATATGTGTTCTCGAGTCTCCCAAAACCAGTGAAGGCCCATAGTGTGGCACAAGTTTTAAAAAGCACAAACTTCCCCAAACTAGAATCAAAAGCCTCATTAGCAAAGATTTGCTGGGCACTGGTGAGATCCACAACATCCAGCACTGTGCCGCAGCTCACAGAATCCATTGTGACTGTGACTTCTGACCTCTGACCCAGGGAAGGGGAGTGAAGGTGAATTTGCCTTCTGAAAAATAACCAATGCGCTGGGATTAGGGGTGGCTTTGGGCTTTAGCTTCAGGAAGAGTGGAGCTTTCTGTCTCTATGCCATATGATTTTTGGGAAGTTACTAACCTTCTCTAAGCCTTAGAAGGAAGACATTCATGACAGTTACTTAACTTCCAGAGTATCTGGGGTACAGATGCCAAAATACCTGTGAGTTGTGTTTTAAATCGCACTTAGTGTGTCAGCACTCATTAGCTATGAACACGATTGTTTGACTACAGATTTCCTTTATGTGGGTCATGATTTGTGCCACGAGAGCTCTGCATTTTGGAAGCAGGGAATCACCCCTGGCTGATCGTTCTTACACAAGAGGCCCCCAATTCTTGCTACTACCTGTTCTCTTCTGAAGCAGCTGGGGGGAGCTTCTTGCACAATGGGGCAAAGGCAACAGCACGCTTTTATTTGGGGCATGGAATTGAAAAGGTTATTGGTTGTGAAATACTAGAAAATTTATTTCTGTTTATCATGTAATGTTTGAGCAGGGAGCAGATTGTCAAGACCCCTGGGATTGGAAGGCAGAGCTATCAGTAGGGACTGGGGAACCATATAATTTTAGGAAATGTGTTTTCTTTTCATTCTTTTTTTAAGTCAAGCACAGCAGGAGACACGAAAGCAATTTGTTGGTGAGTGGGGATGTTCCCTGAAGTAGGTTTGGGTCCCAGCTCATATGAAACATTTAAAGGATAAGCGTTTATTATTTAAAGAGGACAGTGAGTGTAGATTCTCTGTTTTTGCAACAGGTATGATGAGGTACATCACAGCATTATTGGAAATAGAATTATATGATTTGGGCTGTATTACTTTGCTTCCCCCTAAGAAGCCTGTATATGTTCAGACACTGAAGCAATGCAACCTGTTGGTGGTCACTTTGTACCATGAACTGTTGTTATAGTCAGGGTTTATAGGGAAAAGATTTAATACAGGACACATAATTTATAGGGTTATTTTATAACATTCACTGAAAGAGTCAAATGCAGAGAATGCAAGAGATCTGTACTCATAGTAGAGAGCCCAAAACTCCAGCTGATTGCCTGGATCCCACAGAAATGTCCTCTATGAGTTCAGCTGAAGACCTAGGGCCCATGACAATGTCTCATGCAAGTCCTTATCAAAGATCTGCACTGGGAAGGCCCAAAGGTCAGTGGTAGAAGCCAGAAAGTCTGCACCAACAAGAAGAAAGAGCTGTGCCAGCAGGCTGAAGGATCTGCACTGGAGCCAGGAAGCCATGCTCAAAGTAAGACCAGAGCTCCTCCGAAAAGAACTGCAGCCATCCTCAGCGACAGTGAGGCCCCGAACTCCTTGGATGATAACAGTTGAGTTTCTATCAGGATATCCAGCATGACAAGCTCCTCCAAGAGAATTGACAGCACTAGCATATTCCGCTCTAGTTCTCTTTTTATGCTGTTGGCAACAATCCTCAGGTGGGCCTTCCATACCCAGAACCATGCTGACTCAGTTCAGCTGAGTGTTGCAAGTTGACCATTAGTTGTTAGTCCAGCACAACTGTGAAGGTATCCTTATACTGTAATTATAATTCATGGTCCAGGCCTTGCTGGGGTCCAGGCATGTTGCTGGCAGACAGGTAAAATTAAGAAAACTGCTCCCTGGCTAGCGCTGCAGCCTCAGGCTGAAAGCCAGGTATGAGAAGAGTGTGGGGCCTTAGTCCTTTCCTAAGAGCAGTTGGAGAATATCCTTGCCCGGAGCCTTTTCGTACCCCAGTGTCTCAGACATGTATCACATAGCTATGTCCAGAAGAAAGAAAATTTAAAATGTAAGGCATAGCATAATTCTAAGATAAATGTTAGCCAGTGCAATTAAGTTACAGAACTCTTAGATTTTTGTCTGAGAACCAAATGGGGGAAGCCTGGTTGAGTAGTATTTTACCACAGTGAAAAGTGCTTGGTTTGTGCAGGCATTTTAATGGAATTTGTCTTACAGACATCATTGCTGTCAATCTAAAGAGACAGTGTGAATGATCTTCTCTTAGCCTGACCAGCTTCCTTGTCACTTTAGCATCTGGATATGGGATGAAGCCAGGGACTGGTTGCCATGGCAACAGCATCTTCAGTAGAGGCGTTGGGAAAAATCATTTCTCTCCAAATGCTAATAGGTTGTCACTTTTCTTCTTAAACCGGCTGTTTCCCACTGTTTCCCTGATTGCCAAGAAGTCAGAGAGATTATTTACAGATTAAGGGCTGCTGCAGAATCTGATCATCTTGCCCTAATTTGTGCTAGGTCTTCCAGGAGAAGGAAAAAAAAAAATAATTTGAAGCAAAATGTTAAAGGTTAGGTTTCCTGTAATTTGAGATTTCTGACTTTTACTCCAGAGACATAAGACTTTTCTGTAGTACTTTGAAAGTCATTCTTTAAGCAGAAACTCTCTAGTGTTGAAGCTGATGCAGCTGCTGTCAGTTACCTGCCCCGTGGAGGCTGGGCCAGGCTGCTATGTCTGATGGGGGTGAGGGGCGGTAAGATGCTTCTCTCACTGAAAGGTTGTGTTCACTACCTAGTGAAGGGGGTCATCCTAAGTCAACATCTGCATACAAGACATATTTTCAGATCCTGGAAATCACTTGCAACAAAGCATTTTAGTTTTCTTTGCCATCAGCTCCAGAACATAGGTAAAAGACCCCATTCACTAGTGGAAGTAAAGGATTATGCATGTCTGTCATGTGTGACTTCTGTTAATTACATTGTGATTGTGTGAAGGGATGAGTTTATGGCTGCATGAGTTACCATTTTAATCCTCAGGGCATAGACACTGTTATTGGAAGAGCATCAGAGGAACTATGCACTGCGTCCAATTCCTTGGGATAAGTGAGGTTGAACTTTAGATCTGTCACACATTAGTGAGATTTTAAATTAATAACCACTTAGGGCTGGGGATATAGCTCAGTGGCACAGCACCTGCCTGGCAAGTGCAAGGTCCTGAGTTCAATTCCTGGTACCAAAACAAACAAACAAATAACCACTTAAGCCTCAGTTTCCTTATGGAAAAATAGGGAAACAATGCTTTTGTATTGAAGGAAGAGATGAAATTAAATGAGCTAATGAGCTACTGATTAGCACAGTGCCTGGCATATGATGGGGAAACGAGCCAGCCCTCACTGTTTTCCTGACATGGAAAATCTCTGATAGTATTACGCTTTGGATAAAAATGCAGTCTAAAGTCTAGAGCTGGGGAAGGTGCTTGTTATGGTTTGTGTCTAGATATCCCCTGAAAAGCCTCATGCAGTCATGCGGCAGGCTTCTAGAGTTTGTGACTGATTCATGGTCTAATGCTGGGATTGTGGGTGTGAGTGCTACACCCGCCCTGGGGCAGGTAGCCTGCATACAATATAAGGGAGTGAAAGAGGCTTGCTCTGCTCCTCTTTTTTCTCCTGTTGCTTTTGCTGTCTTCAACTGCCACAAACTATCACCCTTCTGCCATGCCACTCTGCCTTGGAGCCAGCTGATGATGGACTGAAACCTCCACAAACTGCAAGCTAAATGAACCTTTCCCTCTTTAATTTGGGCACTGAATATTTTGTCTCAGCAATGAGACAGAATTTGGTACCAGGAACGGGGCCATTGCTGTGATGTTGCCAGGACATGTGATTTAAGAGCCTTGGGAATTAATTTGGAAAGGTTTCATGAGAATGGCCTAGAGGCATTCCCTATATGCTGTAAACTATATGGGAGACTATGGTTGGAGCCTGGAAAATCAGAGTACTGAATGAAATGCTGCCGGTTAAGATGAAGCTCAGGAGGCTTCTATCGAGAAGGACCACATTGACTGCTGGATCACAAGTAGTATATGCTGTGCTTTGGCAGGTAGTTGATCTGCATTTTGCTTGTGTTTAGAGATATTCCCTGTGTGGCAGAAAAATTTCACTTTCATCTATTGTTGGTATGGTAGCATGGTTACTGTTGAGAGCTTTGGGCCAGATCTATGTTTGAAATTAAGAGTGGAGAGCCAGCAGGGTGATTTGAAGTATTTGGCCAGAGTGAAGGCTCCAAGGATGAAACAGGAGAACGTGGTTGTTGAGAAGGCATAGGACAATGGAAAAATAAACTGAAGCCTTTCACCTAAAGGGAGGAGTGTATTTGAATTACAGGAGATCCTGTTTTTTAGTCTTGCCATGCCATGTTGTTAAAAGTTATTGGGAAGTGAGGACTGTGACTGTAATAGTCCTTTTAATATGATTTTAATATCATTTTTAGATATATGTTTGTAATCAGGTTAGTCAAAGTATTGTGGTTTTGAATTCTGGTCACCCTTTGAATATTTTGCTTTTGGTGTGGGAATAAGCATGATAAGAATTGTATATATGTAATTGTTATATTTATGTAAATCAGAATAGACCAAGACATGTTAACTTTTCACAAATCTGCCACTAAAGACTATGGCTTAAGGAAATGTGTATGGTTATTAAGTTCACCAAGGAAGGACTGTGGTGGATTAAAACTGGTGGTCAACTTATAACACCCACCTGAACTGAACCAGGGTGGAGGTTCCACCTGAGGACTGTTGCCAACAACATAAAAAGGAGAACTGGAGAGGAACAAGTGGTGGTGTTGGTTCTCCTGGAGCGGCTTGTCATGCTGGCTTTCCTGATATGAACGCAGCTGTTCTCATTGTCAGAGGAGCGTGGGATCTTGTTATCACTGAGAATGGCTGAACTTACTTTGGGGGAGCTCTGGTCCTTACTTTGAGCATTACTTCCTGGCTCCGGAAGGGAAGATGGTGCACTGTTCAGTATCCTGGAGAAGCTTGTTGCACTGGCTTTCTTGATATGAACTCATCGTCAGAGGAGCTCAGGGCCTCACTGTCACTGAGGATGGCTGTGGTACTTTTGTGGGGAGCTCTGGTCCTTACTTGAGTGTTATTTCCTGGCTTAAGTGCAGACCCCTCAGCCTGCTGGCACAGACCCTTCATCCCTCTGGTGCAGACATTCTAGCTTCCACCACTGTGAAATAGACTTTCATGAGACATTGTCCTGGGCTCTAGGCCTCCAGCTGAACTCATGGGGGGCATTGTCAGGGGCTGTAGGTCTTCAGCTGGACTCATGCAGGACATTGCTCTGGGATCCAGGTCCTCAGCTGGATTCTTTGGGTCTGTAGTGTGTGGACAGATTTTCTGTACTTTTTGTATTTGACCTTCCGGGTGACTACTGTAAAGTAATCCTATAAATTATGTGTCCTGTATTAAATTGTTTCCCTTGCAAACCCTTACTACAACAGTGTTTATTTACAGTGTCTATTATACAAAGTCCATCAGACAGAAGCAGTCCTGACCAGCTTGTTGGCACTGACCTGTGAGTGGTTTGCAAGCAACAGTGTGGCCCAGACTGATGCAAATATGCTTCTCTAAGTAAAACTTGTCTTTGAATGTTTACCATCCAGTAAGAATAATAGTGGAAAAATTTTAATGACGTGAGAGCAGATCCGTGGTATGCTGTTAAGTGCAAAGAGTAAATTGCAAGGCAGTAGGAATGATGAGACTCCATCTTAGGGTGGTAGAGAAAAGAACATATGGAAAACATCTAGATGCACACACATACATGTTTACCCATTGAACGATTGGATATCTGAGTCTTGAGATTGAGTGATTTTTATTTTCATCTTTATTTTACCTACTTTCTACAGCGAACATATACTGCACTTTAAAACACGGCGGGTAACTTTAAAAATGAAGCAGGAATTGACCCTGAAGTGCGAATTGGCCAGAAGCTTGTTGTCTTTGGTGTTTTTAAATCATGCCTGTGTCAGGATAGCAGAAACAGAAGTCCCCGTGGGGCTTTGCACACCAGTCTGGAGCCTCATTAGAGTCCTCTTTTGTTTTCTGGGAACATGACCCAGGAAAACTGAGTCCCGGTTGTCAACTAGTCATCCTGAGGTCCTTTCCAAATGTGTCCTCTCTGAGCGAGGCCCTGTGCTGATGTCTGTCTATAGCAGCCAAGGCCTGGCTCCCAAGCGTGCACCCTGGCTTTGATGAACCAGCTCTGGTCCAGGAGCTTCCTCACCCAGACCTGCAGCAGAGGCGAATGGAGCCCTGAAGGCAGCTGGGCAAGGCTCTCCTTTCTCCTTTTACCCAGGGTCTATGAGATTTTTCAGTAGAATTTGGCTGATCTCCCTTAGGGGACATAATGCCACTAGATTCAGAGGTATAACGAGAGGTTACCTTTCCAAAGTGGCACCTGGGGCTCGCTGTGTTGAAATCCAATTACTTTCCACTGGCGACCTAGAGTGCACACCGCACGAAGTGATGCGAAACTGCACAGAGAAAACACGTGCACTGGCTTTGTGAAGGTGAGTAGACCTAGAGGAGGGACTCACCAGTCTGCTAATGAGCCGAGTGCTTGGTATTCCTGGAGCCTGACTGCCTCGAGCTTACAAAGGTTTTCCCATGACTACTAGTGAATGCTGTTTTTTAAAAAATTTCTCATCTTGAGAAAATATAACTTCAGAAATTGAATTTAATGAGTAGACCCAATGGAGTATTATCATGGAACCAATCTTAAATTTTAAGGGAAAAACATTCAAATAGATGTTACTTCAGTAGCAGACATTTCAGAGGGCCATGGGTGAAAGAGTTCATTCTCCTAAGATTAGAAAATGTGCTATACTACAATCTTTGGCATGATTTCAGTATTATATGCTGCATCAAATTAAGAGAATAGTAGCTGTTGCCCAGAAGAGCTGCAACTGGTGCTTTGGAGCACTGCTTTGGGGGCGCCTTTCACTGGAGAGAGGTGAATTGTTTGTGTTGGGGGGCTGGACCTGGGCCTCACTGAGCACTGTGTATTGGCAAAGGGCGGGGTGAGAGCCGGGCTGTTAAAAAATGACTGGTAAGTGTGTGTTACTGGGGATAAGATGACATTAGGGGCTTTATAAAAAGCCTGCTGGAGAGATGGAAACGAGCGGGTGGGGAGAGAGATTGATTGATGGAAGGTTGATGTGTTGTGCTCAACATGCTGTGGAGGTCCAAGAGTGTTGTGGGGTGCAGTCCGCTCCTGCAGAGGCCACAGGGGAAAGTGGATGGCATCGGATACGCGAGGAGGATGGCTGGACAAGGGGCCAAGTGAAGACCTGATCTCTAAATAACTCGTCCACACTCCCCAGGAGGGCAGCAGGCCCTCTCATAGGCCTAAGCACCTCTCCAAGGCCCTCCCTCCCAACACAGCTAGATTGGCAATCAGATTTATTCTCTGATTAATTAATTTGCGTTGGGAATTGAACACTGAGCCTTTGCACTGTGCTACATCCCCGGCCCTTTTTAATTTTTTTTTTTTAATTTTGAGACAGGGTCTCAGTAAGCTGGTGAGTAGCCGAGGCTGGGCTTGAAGTTGCAGTCTTCCTGCCTCAGCTTCCAAGAGTGCTGGGATGACAGGTATGTGCTGCTATGCTGGGTATATTGAAACCAAATTTCAACATCAATTGTGGTAGGGACAGACCACATCTAGCCATAGAAAGGCTTTTGCTATCTCCTCAAGACAAGCTCTGTGCCCTGCCTTGATGTGGACTCCCAGGTCACCTGAGGGGGGTTGGGGAGATGCAGGCCTCAGGCACCAGTGTGGGGCGGAAGGAGGCTGCCAGGTGAGGTGCTTCTCTGCCTGTTTCGTTTCTGTGTTTAACTATAGATTGTAGTACCTGTAAGAGGCTTCAAGAGCTGCGGTTTATTTAATTCAGGGGGAAAAAGGTTTAATTATACCTGTTCTAGCTCCATGAACAGGAAATGTTAGATATCCAGACAATCAAAGATTACTATTTTTTAAATGATAAGATTCCTTATTTTGGCTATTATATAGTTAATGTTTTGGCTATTGTATGTGAAATACACATTGAATATATAATATTACAATTATACGTAAAATATTAATATTTATACATTTGTATCATGCATAAATTAATATAACTTTTATTAAATGTATGTATGTCTTTGGCTAATTTACTTTGATTTACTGATAACTCAAGGTTGTCATCAACCCCAGCCATTTCCCTTCAAGTTTACTGAGGTCTGTGAGATTCCCCATACTGAGCTGTCCCCTCTGATTTGCATAAGGAAGGGAGAAAACAAAGGTTGCTAAATTCAGGAGAGGCCCCAAGGCAACACTGTTAGGTCTCATAGTGACAAAGCTGCCCTCGGGCAACACTTTGAACTTCCACTGTGCTGAGTTGACCTGGGAAGGGCTTGGAGAGACACAGTCCTTATTCTCAGTACCCTTGTGCTCCTGTAAACCTAGGCATTTCATTGGTCATTTATTCATTCAACACACCTTTATTAAATACCTGCTCTATGCTGGACACTCTTTAAGTGCTTAAGATATATCAGTAAGCAAAGCAGGCAAAGATCCCACCCCTTGTAAAGCAGACACGGTTAGCAGAAAGAGGCAAACAATAAATAAATGTGATACTTAGCGAACCACATAGTACGCACATGTAACAACACGCCCTCCCCACCCGCTGCCCCAACCAGTGTACTTCAGTTTGTTAGTTGCCCAGGTGATAATTTCTGTTCTGGTCGCTTCTGTCTCAGAAACAGCTGATCACTGTGTTGCATACCTGGTTACTATGATGCACATTGTATAAACCAATCCCCAACTGACAAGCCATTCTGCCTCAGTACTTCCTGCCTGCTTATACCATATAAACCCTAGACTACCAGAGACCAGGGCCTGATATTTTGGGAGTGATCCTGATCAGTGCCAGTTGATGTAAATAAATCTGTCTCCAAATCCTGGGTGTCGTGTTGGTGTTTCTGCTGGCTGTTGCACTCGCAAGTGATAAGCACTATTAGGAAAGAGTAGGACACGGCAGTATTTCAGAGTAAATGTTAGGGCCAGGGCCAGGGCCAGGGCAGGCTGTGTGGGTGGGGGCAGAGGGGCGGCAGCAGGCCCCTCACATAAAGCTGTAAATCTCCTTGGACTTGGCCTTGGAGTACAGCGTTTTGAAAGAGGCAGTAAAAGATCCAACTAACCTTTTTAAAGGAGCACACTGGCTGTATGTTAAAAAGTAGTCGAAAGAGACAAGCGCAGATGAGACCAGCGCAGTAATCCAGGTGCAAAAAGCAGTTGCTGAGATACGATTTGCAGCAGTGGGGGCAGAACTAAGGACTATGATTGTAATGGATTGATAACTGATCCCCAGCTGAACTGAGTAAGCGTGGTGCTGAGTGTGGGAGGCCCACCTGGGAATGGTTGCCATCAGCATAAGAGCCAGAATTGGAGAAGGATAATTCCTAAAACATTTGTTATCCGCCTACTTGTCCTAGTTACGTTCTTGATTCTGGCTCAATAAAAGGTGATTGTGATTGGTGATGGGGCTGCAGTAGCCCAAGAGGCTACTGTAAGCCCCCGATCCCAGACTTTTGCCTCTCTTGTTTTTCTTGTCTCTGCTTTTTCTGTTCATCCGCGGGTACCTCGTTCTTGGGACCTGTTACTATCGTTAGAATGACATGGGGTACATTTGGAGAGTAGACTCAGCAGAATTTGCAGATGGGGAAATGAGGCGCAGGAAATAATGAGGCATCAGGTGCCGACCAGACATGAAGCCTGGACAACGGGAAGCAATGAACTTGCCGTCAGTTAAGAAGGGGACGCCTCCGAGTGGGGCTGAAAAGGAACTGAAGCCCAAAAGTTAGCTTTGGACATCTGAGCAGAGATGTGTCCCAGAGCCAAGTGCAAGTGTGGAGGGAGCAGGGACAGGGGGCCCCAGGGGAGAGGAATCTGAGTCGTTGGCAGTTAGGTCTGAGCCCTGAGCCTGCAGGATTGATCAGCCAGGCACCAGGACAGGTAGAACAGAGGAGACCAAGGCTTGAGTGCTGGGGTGCCCCTGCCCTAAGAGCTGAGGGAGGAGCAAAAGAACCTCTGAGGACACAAAGAAGGAGTGACCACAGAGGAAGAGCAGGAGGGGAGGTGGGTGCTGGTGGGTGACCAACAGTTTTCGCCACAGCTGCAAAGCTAGCAGTCTATACACTTACCTTTCTGCTTATTACTGCAAGAGATAGGCTCACACGCTGAGTGCTTGGTGTTTACACTCAAGTGACTTGGGAGATTTTGTAAATTTACCAGCTAATGACTTTGCAGACTACCCTTCAGCTAGTCCTCAGGACATAATTCAACTCGTTCTTGTTAGGGTCTCTTTTTAGATTGGCCACGGTGCCTTTGAAAGAGCTCCTAAGCGTTCTTTTATTTGTTGGCAATAGCTACCATCCTACAGTTTTCCTTCTCCGTGCACCCTGTCGAAGCGGTCCCTCGGCATTGCCCGTGACAACATCCCTCGAGTGTGAATACCATTTCTATGACTACCCATCTTGATCTGTTTTCTGCTTTTAGAACAGAATAGCCCAGACTGAGGAATTACAAACAACAGAAGAGTGTCCAGGGAGTCCAGGTCACAGGACCTCCTGGTGAGGCCCCTGCTGACACATCACCGCATGGCATGGCTGAGGGGCACACAGAGAGCGGCAGGGACAAGAGAGCTCCGGAACCACCCTGGCGTCATTAAGCTCGAATGTCCTGCCTCCCAGTACCACTGCAGTGGCAAACATATCTCAACACAAGGTTTCCAGAGGCATTCAAAGCACAGGTTCCCTCTGACTCCCAGCTATTGGCTCCTGAGAAGTAGAACCTGAGAGTTCTGGAAGGACTCTCATCTTTCCCATGCTCCTACCTCTTCTTGGCCACTCGGATTTCTGAGGCACTGGGGCCGTCCCAAGAGCAAGGCTGTTAGAATTTCAGTGGGGAGCAATCGTGTTGTACAGGTAAGAGAATTTTGGAGTGAATGAGGTGAAGGTTTTATTTACAGTGTCATAGTGATAAAGGCTGCCTTTGATTGTTCTACAGGCTTTTTGTGTGTCCTAATGTATGCACCTCCCCGATTAAGGGCCTTAAGAGAACTTGGCAATTGCTGTATTAACAAAGGCAAATTCCACTCACATCTGCCAACAGCCAAGAAGCAGAGTCTTGTGGTAACATCTCCAAATTGTAAACAATGCCATAATAACCCTTGTAATTTGCGATGTAGCGGCTAAAATAAGAGACAATTATTGCAAATTGTATTGTTAATATTTGAGAAACTGAGATCTAATGTTGCTAAATCTAATTCCTATGAATTCCACAGGGCACTGAGCACATTATAAGATTACGCTGCTCTTCCAGCGAGTGGGTCCTCATTAAGGCTGCTGGTTACTGAGTTTTGATTTCTCCCCCGGGAGGATCATTGAGTCAGTGCTGCCGTAAGAAGCCATGCTTTCCTGGTCTCCTCTAGTAGGTCTGTGGCCAGCGAGACAGTAAGAGGTGTCAGAGTAAAGTATGGGTAGCTACCAAGTGTAAATAGCTAAATAACCACACACAAATACGCCACAAAGTGATCGTTATAATAGATCCAGGCTGAAAGTACTGAAGGGCAGGGAAGTCAAGTACATTAATATTTTAGGTCAGTGCTGCAGTTTGTGTCTCATCATTCCCACCGCTATTATTTAGCACTGCTGCTGTGCTGAATGGATATTGAGCACTTACTCTGAGCTCCATATCCATGTATTAAATGCTTTACATGGATGATTTGATTATCTTTATTAAACTTCATTAACTAGGCCCTATTGCTGACCCTGTTTCATAGGTGTAAGAACTGAGATAGTTTATAGTTCACCCGTGTGGTTAAGAAGAGGCTGAGCTGCAGTTTGTACCCAGATCTAGTACACTGAACCACCGCGCTGCACGGCCAATTTTGTAGAAAAGTCATAAATTGGAGGTGAAATCTTTGCTTATTGGGTGCTGTACAGCAGTGTGTAACAGTTGAAAAATAAGGAATTTTAAAATATTGGAAAATGAGAGCTTTTGGGGGTAATAATTATATCTATTTGACTTCGGGAATGTTTTTAAGCTTCCAAAAATTGTAAGATAGATATTATTCACTAATGAACAAAGGACCAGAAATTTAAATTTCTCAAGAGCATCCCACCAGCAGGCAATGAAGCCAAGATCTGAGCCATCGTCTGGGCCTTTTAAATTATTTCCTACAACCTCTTGTGTGTGTGTGTGTGTGTGCATTTTTTATATCTCTGAGAATAGTGAGCTATATATGAGTTGTTTAGGGATATAACACTAGCATTGCAAAATTCTTGCTGTAAAATATTCATGGATTTAGAATAAACTTCAAAGCTTACCTTCCTGGATCAGCAATTCATTTGATACTTGGGTGTGTTATAGAGCTGCACAATCAAGTGAGCTCCAGTCTTATGTCTTTTGTTTTCTGAATACTTCAAATGTTGGACATTTTACTGACATATCAGGCCTCCTCTGTTCTGACATTTTTTTCTAAAGAGGTTTCAGCTTTGTCTTCCTCTCTGGCCACTCTGTGGATCCTAGGCAAAGCTCTGCTATGTACAGAACAAATCTCAGGGACCCTCTATAAGGAAGCCATGTGGGTATTAAAGAGAACCATGGTGATCCACTTCAAATCTTTTCTAGTCTTCTATATTCTTTAAGTATCTTTTGGTAACACACATTTGGATTTTCTGAGGCCTATGTAGTCTCCCTTGAAGGCCCTCAGTTTTGTCTATATTGTTCTTAAAACACAGGGCTTAGGATTACTCACTCCTCCCTAGGTGTGATCTTGTCAGAGTAGATCAATCTTCAGTGACTCCTCTCTGCACTGTTCTTTATAAGGCGCTTCTAACTTAGATTGCTGGCAGCCTACACAAATATGAAAGTACCGAGCTTTTATATTTTCTTTTATTTAACTATTTCATGTAACCTAATTTCAGCCTAATACTGTCATTCAGTATGTTCATCAGTGCTCCTAAATCAGTGTTCAGTGCAGGAAATGGAACTCTCTGGATATTTTCACCAGGAATTTCACATATATAGTTAGGTGTTTAGAAAAATCATTGAAAGGACTGAAACAGTAGTTTTTTTGGAAGATATATAAGCTGAGACATAATATTTGCACATCTTTCTGGGGCACAGCATGATAATGCAATATGTGTGCACAATGCCTAATGATCAGACTGGAGAATGAGGCGCTTCCATTTCCTCAAGCATGAGTCATTCCGGTGTTAGAAACTTTCACACTCTTCTAGTTATTCTGCAATAAGAACACTGGTTATTGTAACCAATAGGTGCCATGCTAGTGCTGTCAAAACCAAGAGCCAGTTCCTGTCTGTGTCTTGGGGTCCCTTATCTAACTTCTTTCTGTCCCTACCCTCTCCTATTCTTCCACTCTCTCACGACCACTGTTCTAATAGTATTCATATTGATATTATAATTATTGTTTTAGTTTCCACAAACAAGCTGAAAACACGTGGTATTTACCTTCCTGTGTCTGGCTTATTTTTTCCTAACAAAAACCAACCTCCAATTTCATCCATCTTGCTGCAAATGTTCATTCTTCTTTGTGGGTGAATAATACTCCGTTGTATATATACACACTTTTCCTATGCATTCATGTGTTAATGAACACCTTGCTTGATGCCATATTGTGGCTAATGTGAATAGTCCTGCATAAGCATGTGAGTGCAGAAGTCTCTTTGATGCAATAATTTTATTTCCTTTGGATAGGTACCCAGGAGCATGATCACTGGATCATGTGACACTTCTATTTTTTTTAAGGACTTTCCATACTGTTTCCACAGTAGCTGCCCTGATCTCCCCTCTCATCAGTCATGTAAAGGACTTACCCTTCCTCGTCATCCTTGTTTGCATGTTTTGTCTTTTGATGACAGTTATTCTAACTGGGGTGAGATGGTAGGTCATTTTTAATTTGTATTTCCCAGATAATTAGTGATAGTGGACATTTTCCATATACTTGGTGATCATTTGTATGTCTTCTTTGAGAAATATCTGTTTTAAAAATTGGATTATTTGGTTTTTTAGACACAAACATTTTGAGTTCTTTATATATTCTGGATATGAATCCCTTGTGGAATGAACAGTTCGCACATATTTTCTCCCATTGTGTATGTTGTCTCCTAACAGTTCATTATTTCCTGTGCTATTTCAGAAGCTTCTGAGTTTGATATAATCCTATTTGTCTAGTTTTACTTCTGTTGCTTGTGCTTTTGTGGTTCTATCCAAAAATCTTTGCTGAAACCAATGCTGTGAAGTGTTTTCCCTGTGATGTGTTTTATTGTAGCAGTTTCACTTTTAGTGCTTCCATTTAAGTCTGTGATCCATTTTGAGTTGATTTTTGTGTTTGAGACAGATAGGCATCTAGTTTCATTCCTTTATGTGTGTACACCCAATTTTGCTAGTGCTATTTTTTGAAGACTGTCCTTTTTACAATGTATATTCTTGCTGTCTTTGTCAGAAATAAGTTGGCTGAATGTATATGGATTAATTTTTTTTTTATTTTAGAAATAAAAGGAGGAAAACATTAATAGACAGACAACCTTTTACAAAATAGCAAAAGAACAGTACAGACAATACAGAGTTACAAAGTGGTAGGAAATTAGCAATGCTTGCTGTATTACATATTGATATCTTCAAAGGGGTGTCTCATGAAAACAGATAGAGACATGCAATATTGAGCAATCAAGGACTCATGGTTCTCTATTTTCTTCCACTGGTCCGTGTCAGCTTTTGTGCCAGTACCATGCTGTTTTGGTTGCTATAGCTTTACAGTATGTTTTAAAGTGAGGTATCTTGATGCTGCCACTTCTTCTCCCCCTTTCCCCCTCAAGATTATTTTGGCTATTCTGAGTCTTTTGTTGTTCCTTATAAATTTTAACATGCTTTTCTATTTCTGTGAAGAATGTCTTCGGTTTTTTTTTTTTTTTTTTTGGTGGTACCAGGGATCGAACTCATGACCTTGTGCTTGCCAGACAGGCTCTTATGCCACTGAGCTATATCCCCAGCCCTGTCTTTGGTATTTTGATGATGATTACATTCAATCTATATATCACTTTTTGTAGTACTGTTAATCATTTTAACAATATTAACTCATCCAATCCATGAAGACAGAGTTAATGTTTTTCTCTTTTCTGTGTCCTTTATAATTTCTTTTACTAGCACTTTACAATTTTCATTGTAGAGGTCTTTTATTTTCTTGGTTAAATTTATTCCTAAATGCTTTATTTTTTAGTAGCTATTGTCAATGGGTTTGCTTTTGTCATTTTGTTTTCAGCAAAGTTCATTATTGGTGTATGAAAATGTCACTTTTTTGTATATTGATTTTGTATCCTTCAACTTTAAAGAATTCATTTATTAATTCTAATATCTCTTGAAGGAACATTCAGATTTTTCTGTATATAAAATCATGTCATCTGCAACCTTGGGTAACTGACTTTTTCTTTCCAGTTTAGATGCTCTTTATTTCTTTTCCTTGCCTACGTGATATTGTTAAGTCATCCAATACTGTATTGAATAAGAGTAGTGAAAATGGACATTTTGCCTTGAACAAGGTCTTAGTGGGAATAATTCCAGCTTTTCCCTGTTTTGACTGATATTGGTTGTGGGTTTTTGATATATAGTCTTACCTCGGTACTTCTTATTAGCCAGTGGTATACTGACTACCCAGAACAACAAGTAACAAATTGTTTTGGCTGGAAAGAGCAGTAAGTGTAGCAGTTGTCACTGACAATTTCTAGCTTGTACATCCAGTATCAAATAAATGAGGAATATCCGACAAAATGTTAGTGTCAGAATGCACTGAGCACAGAAGTCTATGAATTTCAAAGCAGTCAAGTGCCAAGGTAGGACTATATAATCTTATTATTTTGAGATACTTGTGTAACTAATTTGTTGAGGGTTTTTCATGGAGGAATGTTAAATCTTTTTTATTTTTGATTTTCAGTTTTTTAATATTAATTCATATTTGCAATACATAATGATTACATTCCTTATGCTATTGAATCTTATTAACTATGTTCTCTACATCCATAGAGATGATAATCTGATTCTGGCTCTTTATTCTATTGATGTGATGCTTTATATTTATTGGTTTACAAGTGTTAAACCATTCTTTTATCACTGTCCTGTATCCCACTTGATCATGGTATATAAACTTTGTGAGGTGCTGTGTGAATTTGACTTGTTAGTATTTCGTTGAGAATGTTTGAGTCTATATTCAAAGGATGTTGGTCTATAGTTTTCTTTTTTGCTGTAACTTTGCCAAGTTTTGATATAAGCATAGTGTTGGCCTTGTCAGAAGTGTTTGGAAGAGTTCCTTCATTTTGAGCTTCTTTTTTTTTGGAAATAATTACATAAGAATTGGAAATAGTTCTTTAAATGTACTGTAGTATTCAGCTGCAAAGCTATCAGGTCTTGGGTATTTTTTTTTGATGGGAGCATTCAGTTACTGCTTCAGTCTTGTTACTCCTAGATTTTAAGTTGGACTTCAGAAATAAGACTCAGAATGTCACCTAACTGATCCAACAGAGGAGCCATGCCCGCCAAGGCTGCCTCTGGAATTATATGGTGTAGAACATGAAGCTCTAGCTGCAATCTAGGAATAAAGATGTTAATGCCAGTGCTGCCATGGCAACTCCTGACACATAGAAAGCGCAAGAGGAGATCCTGGGACACGCTGCAGAAAACCCCACCTTCCCACAGCCTGCTCTGGGCCAGGCACAGCAGAAAGGAGCAGAAAAGTGGAATCTGCCACACTTGCACTTTTCACAATCCACACAAGGGCCTCTGCTAATGTAAGGCACCTTGTTTCCAGGCTATTTATAAGAGTTGTTTATTTTTCATTATGTTTTTGTTGTTTGAAGCTCTCCTTCAATTTCAGCAAAAAGGAAGATGAGATGGAGATGGAGAAGCCCAGCCCACAACACGTATCACATTTCCTGACTGTATACGAGGTGCAAATTTGATCCCACATTGCTTCAGGTGAATGAATGAATGAATGAATGAATATATTCTGTATAAGATGAGGGGAGGTAGAGAGGGGGGAAGAGAGAGACAGACAGAGACAGAGATATGGAGAGACAGAGAGGGACACAGAGTGAATACAAACAGAGAGATATGCAAAGCCAAGTTGTTGCTTAAGATGTTTGTTTGTTTGTTTTTTTTTTTGGTTTTTGGTTTTTCTCTGGTACCAGGAACCGAACTCACGACCTTGTGCTTGCCAGGCAGGCGCTTTTGCCGCTGAGCTAAATCCCCAGCCCCACTTAAGATGTTTGTTAGGAGCCTCCTTCTGACATGCTGGTAGGATTTTTGTCTAGATTAATACTCATGAATGTACATCAGTATAAAAAGGTTGAATTTGTTCAGCGATATCTCTTGATATTGGTGAGTGCTTTTTTCCCCCACATTTAATGGCTTTTTGAGAGGAGCTGCTGAAATTGAGGAGGGTATCTTATTTTGTTTGGCTCTTCTGACACTGGCCTGGAGGGCCTGTTGGAGCAGTGTGTGTGTGTGTGTGTGTGTGTGTGTGTGTGTGTGTGTGTGTGTGTTGAAGACTCCTCTGGATGTTGAGGAACTTTTTGTGTGTTCCTACTACTTCTGTGTGTCATAGGGCCAGTGATATAAAACGAGGAGTTTTGCACATAGCTTTTTGTTTTTTATGGAAAAAAGGTAAAACAAAATTTCATAACAAAATGATAGGAGAATAACAGTTAATACATTGCATGTTGTTATCTTTAAAGTAGTTGCTCAGAGTACAAGATATGAGCATAAAATTTTCTCCAATCAATATTAGCACAAACCTTGCTTTTCAATGAACTAAGAGACACTAATAGTATATCTGACTTGTATTTTTTCTCTTTTCCCTTCTGTCTTTTCTGCTTTTCCCCATCTTAGTTCCTTTTTCCTTTTGAATAACTTCTTCCCATTTTACAATATCTATGGTACATTTTAGACCTTATTTTTTACTCTTTTGGTTTCTCACACCAGGAGGACAATATGACATTTACACATGTGAGTCAGATTATTTCATTTGTGAGCACAGTCTTAAGTTGCATCCATTTACTTGCATAAGTCTCAAGCTCATCTTTCTTTATGGCTGAGCAGTGTCCCATTGTATAAAGTTACCACATCTTTTTATCTGTTCCTCAGTTGTTGGGCATTTGGGTAGTTTCCAAGATTTAGCTATGCCAAATTGGGCTGCTATAAACATGGGTGCATGTATGTCACTACGGTATGATGTTTTTAATTCTTCTGGGAAGATATCTAGAAGGGAAATAGGTGGGTCAAATGGACCTCTAATCTAATTTTTTTTTAGGAATCTCCTATTCTGATTTCTAGTGGTTGCACCAGTCTACACTCCCACCAACAGTGGAGATGGGTGTCTTTTTCCCCTCAGCCCCTCCAGCATTTGTCATTGGTTAATTTCTTGATGATAGCCATTTTTTCTGGGGTGAGATGGAATTTCAGTGTTGTTTTAATTGCGTCTCTTGAATGACCAGTGATGCTGAACATTCTTTCACGTATCTATTTGCCATTTGTATCTCTAAGAAGTACATTTTCATCTCAAATGCCCATTTTCATTGGGTCTTTGAATTTGGGGGATCTAACTTTTTTCAATTCTTTATATAATCTAGATAGAAGTCCTTTTTCTGAGGGAAAATGGACTAGAATTTGTTTACCACTCTCTGGGTTGTCTTTTCACTCTGTTGGTGATTTCTTTTTATGTGCAAAAACTTTTCAATAAGATGAGATCCCAGTTGTTGCTTCTTTGTAGGATTTCCCCTGTGATTGGAGTTCTGTTCATGAAATCTTTGCTTACATGTAGGTATTGAAGCATTCTCCCCATTCTCTCTTTGAACAGATTAAAGGTTTCTGTTTTAATATTTAGGTCTTTGACCCATTTTGACTTTAATTTAGTGCATGGTGAGAGATATGGGTCTAGATTTGTCCTCAGCATGTAGAGAGCCAGTTTTCCTAACACCACTTGTTAAAGAGGCTATCTTTCTTACAGTGAAGGTGTTTGGCCCTTTTGTCCAAGATAAAAGTGGCTTGGTGTGCTTGGAGTTGTTTCTGCATCTTTTAGTCATTACATTGATCCTCAGGGTTTTTTTTGCCAGTACCATGCTGTCTTTATCACTGTGGCTTTGTAATATAATTTCAAGTCGATTGTGATGCCCTCTGCCTTATCTTTGTTTCCTAGGATTGTTTTTGCTCTTCTAGGTCTCTTCTGTTTCCAAATGAATTTAAGGAATGTTTTCTCTAATTTATTTGAGGTATGCTAACAGTATTTTGATTGTGATTGCATTAAATCTGTATAACAATTTTAGGCATATGGCCATTTTCACTATGTTAGTTCTTTCTATCCATGAGCAAGGGATATCTTTCCATTTTCTGAAATTCTCTTTGATCCCCTTTTTCAGAGTACTGTGATGTTCAATGTATAAATCTCTTACTTCATTTGTTAGATTAATTCCTAAGTATTTCATTTTTTTTTGGATGCTACTGTGAAGGGTTGATTTCTCTGATTTCTCTCTCAGTGAGTTGATTGTTTGATAACACAGTTCTATGTTGTGTTCCAGAAGGCAACATTGCCCAGGGATACCATGCAAATTGTGTTTCTTGAAGTTGTGCAACAGGCCAGCTCAATAGATAATTCATTAATGTCAGTTTATGGTTAAGCTTGATCAATTTCATGCTATGCAAGGAAACTAGATGTGTACACATACTGTATGTATAGTGGGCTATCGTCTTTTCTTCAATGTGAAGTCAATATGATAAAATTCTTGCTGGATTCTTGCCACTTCTGTTTCCTCTTTTAGTCACTCTGAATCATCCCTGTAATATTACATTTATTGTCCTTAGATTAAGGTCAGGATCTCCAAGATCAGTTATCGAACTCCACATTCCCATTTGGAAAGCCAGGCTTCCATGGATTTATCATGTTTCATACCCGTTTCCTCCTCTCCACTTGTATCAGGTCCTGTTGAGCTCTCACTTGTGTTTCTTCAACCCTCATTATTCCTGAGTCCCTACCAAAGGACCAACGCTCCTCTTCCTGAAGGTTTTCTTCTAGTTGAGTGTTGGGAAAGGTCAGAAGAGTGGGATTTTCAGCCAATGATTGATAGAATTGAAGGAGATGTTCCAACTTCCTGGTGCTTATTAAATATTTTATAGTCTCTCAGAGCTCACTGGTAGGGTGTAGCCCTGGTTGTGAGTACCCATCCTATATTGTCTTTCTCTTTTCTCTCTCTCCTTATAAATGCCTAATCTGTACTTTCTGATATCATCTCTCAAATAAAACCATGCTTCCTCAAATTCTCATCTTTTAATCTACTTGGGGGAACCCACCCTCACACACTCTGTACTTTGAAACTCACCAGTGGGGCTGGGAAATATTTATTGGAGTTAATGACTGTCTCACAATGCCTCCATGTGCCGTGGTCTTCTTTTCTCTAGCCAATCTGTGTTTTCTTTTTCTATCTGAAGATTTTTCTTCTCAAAGATATAAATGGAGGTAAGATAGCTCTTTATTGTCATTTCTTTTTAATGCTCCCCTGTAACCATTATACAGTTGGAAGAGGGACCAAGATGGCAGAGTGGTAAGCAGAAGAGAAAGAGCCTCTCTGGGAGTCACCATCCAAATGCTGGAATATAGCAACATGAGGAAGACAAGAAGGAGGGAAGTGGGACCCCTGGGCCCAAGAAGGATCTGAAGTGTGAATTCAAGCCCACAGAGAGCGAACACATGGTGACTATTGGTGACCCCTGAAGCCTCTACAGAGAGTCACAACAGTGGAGGGGAGCACTAGATGTGAAGGACCTCACTATCTGGTAGTGAGTGCTGAGGGCTCAGTAGTCCCATGTGAGACAGTGGTTAGCTAGGAGGCATCTTGGAGAGGGGCCCACTGAGCTCAGAACTCAGACTAGCTACAGGCTCCATCAGAACTCAGACTAGCTGCAGCTCCCAGCTGGGCTCAGGCCCACTTTAGGTGCACTGATGGCTACAGACTAAATGAGTCTGGTCTTAGCCAGAAGGAGCAGGCTTGCTGAGATTGTCTACTACCCTGCGAAAAATCTACTGCTGGCTTGCTGGGATAGATCAGCATGAATCAGGACTCTGTCTCCATACTTTGCCTACCAGTGACAGCAGAGAAATACCTGGCAGTGGATTTTTTCTTTCTTTTTTTCTTTCTCTCTTATTTGTTTTTTGTTATGGTGGTGGTGGGGTTTTTTTGTCCTTCATTGTTTGATTTTGTTTTTATATGAGTGTGAATGTGGTTTCTAGCCTCCTTGTGGTTCTGTTTTGTTCTGTTCTTTTTATCTCTTCTTTCTCTCTTTCCTTCCAGTCTTCTGCATCAGTTTCCCAAAGTTAGCATGATCCTCCTTTGTCCTCCAGCCTTACTTCTAGTCTCTTCCTCTTCTTCCACTTCTCTATTTTCTTCCCAACCCATTTTAAATTTTAACCCCTGAGGCCAAAATTGACATAATTGTATACTACATATAATTTTCTGGCTTGTTTTAGATGTTATATAGCTACAAATCTGGTTCACACAATTAAAGGTAGCAAATTAATGGTTAGCTCAGCTTGTCATTTTCTAGACTGTATAGGTGCTATTGTCATTGCTGATGGTATTGCTATAGCCAAAAGTGACATAATTATTCTAAACAGCTGTTTTGCCTGGTATTCCAAGACTGAGATTGACTAAGGGTCGCAGAAAATGCTGTGGCACAATGCCAAAGAACCAGAAAATGGGCCAAACAGGCAGCAACTTCTCATCCTCAACGAATTTTGAAAAGGTAGGATCTTGCAACATATTGAAAACCCAGAAATCAGCTATACCTGGTAGATACCTCAGAGAAGTAGTCATTTCCTAAGGGTTCTAAATATTAGCATTAAATCAACCCACCATAGGCAATTTAGGAGCATCACCTCAGGAGTTAAACTAAAAAAAAAAAAAAAAAAAACAAAATGAGAAGACGCTTAAACAAGATGCAACCCCAAGCATACAGTTCACCACAGGCAAACCCAGAGGGAAATGAGATGCGACAATCCAAAAGCCATCCATATGACCTTTCTGGAGTGGCAACAACAAAGCAATTGAAGAAAGCTCTAGAAAAAAATTGAATCAGAAATAATTTCTCAGATAACTGCAGAGATGTGTCCACAATGAAAACAATGCTTAGCAACTCTAGAACATATACAGACAAAACATAGAGGAGCCTAAGAAAATTATGAAAGCCATGAATGTTCAGCATAGGAAAGAAATGGAATCCATAAGGCAGATTCAAACAGATATCCAGGAAAATAAAAATTCCATTGAAAGTATCCACAGAAGATTAAGTCAGTGTGAGGGCAGGATCTCAGATATAGAAAACAGGCTTGCAGTTAGTGATCATGAAAAGAAATGTTTCTTAAAAATAGCAAGGAACTATGAAAAATTAATCCAGCAGCCGCTAGATGAGGCAAAGAAGAATAACTTAAAATTGATTGAAATCAATGAAGAAAGCAGGAGATATCACAAATGATATTAAAAAAAACTTCACAGACATCATGGAAGAAAACTTCCTTGGTGATATATAGATAAGTGAGGCATATAGAAATCATATTAGCCACAATGAAAAAAAAATATAGCCAGGCATATCATACTCAGGATTCCAAAAATTCAACAGAAGACTAGAATCTTAAAAGCTTCTAGGGAAAAGAAACAAACCATCTATAAAGGAAAGCCCATCAGAATCACAGCTGACTTCTCAGCACAAACCCTCAAGTCAAGGAGAGCTTGGAATGAAGTGTTCTAAAGAAAAACAACCTTCAACCCAGATTAATGTATTCCACACAGCTATCTTTCAAAACTGATGGAGAAATAAGATACTTCCATGACAAAGAACATCTGAAGAAATTTATGACCACCAAACATGCACTCCAAAATGTTTTGAAGGACATTCTAGAAGGTGATAACAAGAACTACAATTCCATGAACCCCAACAGAAGGAATCCACCAGGCAAAGCAAACAGTTAAACAGATGGAGGAGAAAGAAGGGGCAGCCAACAACAGGAAAATAACACAACAAGGATAAGTCAATACATATCAGTTATAACCAACAATGTTAATGATCTAAATTAACCAAACAAAACATAGACTGGCAGAATGGTTCAAGAAGCAAGATCCAACAGTACGCTTCATACAAGAAACACATTTAATTAAAAAGGAAATTCATAGACTGAAAGTCAAAAAATGGAAAACAATAGTCCATGTGATAGGAACCCAGAAATAAACAGAGGTAACTATTCTATTTGTAGATAAAATGAACTTCAAGCCAAGACTGATTAAGAGAAATAAAGAATGTCACTTCATCCTTATAAAGGGAACAATCTGAGAGTAAGAGATAATATTCATAAATGTATATGCAACAAGTACCGTGCATCCAACCATTATACAGTAAGCCTCTGAATAGCAAGTTTATTATTTCATTTTTCATACTTCAGTATAGCAAAAGTTTCCTTGTGTCATCTTTGATATTTTCTTTATGTTTCAATTCTGTTAATTCTGAAATTACCCTATCTTTTAACATTGTGCAAGTGCATATCTTCCTCTTGAGAGGCAAAAATTTTTATATGATCTGAAGAGAAATCAGAGTATTCATATCCTTTTTAGTTGCTCTTGTTCATATGCTCCTCTTACTATCTTTCATTTTTTAGCATTATGTTGAAAAATATTTTTATCAGAAGTTCCTTGTGGTTTAAAAGACAAGGAAAGGTCTAGAGAGTAGCAAGGATTTTTCATTATTGTACTCAGATGTTAGCTTATTGCTTTTTGAGCAAAGAACTAAAGGTTGCTCCAAAAACTTTATTTGTACAGTTTCCTCCTCTCCTTTCTCTCATCCCCATATTGGTGGAGTAACAGGCCTTAATCTCAACTGGCTGGAGAAGAGTCAATGGCTCATGGACTCCCTCAATCCTGTGAGAAGAATGTGGAAGAGCATTATTATAAAGATTTTTACAGAGGCAAATTTCAATGCTCTGGAAATAGCACTCACATTTGTTTCTGCCTATCAACTAAGGTTCTCCAGCTGAGTCAGGTTACCCCTGCTGTTTTCTGCAGTCACTAATTTTCACATTTTTTTAATGCCTTTATTACCTACTAGAATCCTATTGCTTTGCACTGTAACTATATTTATTTGGCTTTCTTGTCTTGAATATGTGATCCATGTGTGACCCATGAAGCTTGGTCACAATTGTGTACCTACTGCTCAGAACTCCGCACACGTTTGTTGAACAAATGCCTGGTACATTTTACTTGGACAACGAAGGAATTTTTGCAGGGTAGGTGACAGTTTTGGTAAGCAGAATTTCTCATGTAAAATCTTGAGCCTGCTACTGGCTCCTGGGAAACCAACTCAATGACTGGCATCTTGCCACATTTTGCAATCCTCTGGAATTACATTTTGAGAACACAACCTTCCCTTTGTGACAGGCAAGTAATTAACTCATGACTGACTGAATAACATTTATGCAGATATTTTTATTTTTAAAAAATAATAAGAATATTTTAAATTTCAAAATATTTCTGATATCCATGATGCATTTCTGTTAGTTGATAAAGCTCTTCTTCCTATTTATTTCTGTTGATGAATTAGGATATACACAAGAAACACATTTAACACAAAAAGAAATTCATAGACTAAAAGTCAAATGATGAAAAACAATGCTCCATGTGACAGGAACCCAGAAAAAAGCAGGGATAGCTATTTTATTTGCAGACAATGTGAACTCCAAGTCAAGACTGATCAAAAGAGACAGAGGTCACTACATACATCTTAAGGGAAAACTCCAAGAGAAGATAACAATCAAATATATATGTGCCAAATATTGAGCACCCATCTATACAAAACAAATGTTAATGGGCATAAAAAATCAAATAAGCACTAACACAATAGCAGTGGGTGACCTTAATACCCCATTTCAAAAAGAGACAGATCAACTGGACAAAAAATATCAACAAAGAAATATCAGAACTAAACCAAACCTGTGAACTAATGGACTTAGTAGATTTCTATAGAGTGTACTACCCCACAACATCAGAATACACATTTTTCTCAGCTGCACATAGGTCATGCTCTAATATAGACCATATACTAGCCCATAGAATATGCTTAAGTAAATGCAGAGGAATTGAAATTGCCCCCTGCATGTTATCTGACTGTAGTGCAATGAAAATGGAAGAAACCACAAATATTACATAAACACATGGAAATTAGCAACCAAAGGGTCAGAGAGGAAATTAAAGAAGAAAATAAATAGGATTTACAATTAAATGATAATGCCAGTACAACATACCAGAACTTATGAGGTACAATGAAAGCAGTCTTAAGAAGGAAATGTATAGCAGTGAATTCTCAAATCAGGAAGACAAAATGAGCACAAATAAATAACTTAATATTGAATCTCAAAATTCTAGCAAAAGAAGAACAAATCAAACCCAAAGCTCATACGAGGAAGGAAATTTTAAAGAGAATAGCAGAATGCTATTAATGCAACTGAGATTAAGAAAACAATGCAAAGAATAATGAATTGAAGAGTTGGTTCTTTGAAAGATTAAATAAAATGTATAAGCACTTAGTCAACTTAGTCAAAAAGAAGAAATAAAAGACTCAAATATATGCAATTAGGAATGAAAAGTGTAAAATCACAATGGACCCTGTGGGAAGTCTGGAAGACTATACCTACTTAGAGAATCTGTACTCTGATAACATGGAACATGCAGAGGAAATACACAGATTCCTAGATACATAAGAATTGCCAAAACTAAATCAAGAAGATGTAAAAATTCTAAATAATCCAATATCATATAAAATTGAATACTAGTAGTATCAATAAATTTCAATAAAATTGAATAATTTTAATAAAATTGAATAAAATTGAAATAAAATTGAAATTATAATTAAAAACTTACCAACAAAGAAAAGCCCAGGTCTTGATGGATTCACAGCTGAATTCTACAAGAAATTTAGAGAATATCTTATGCCACTAATGCTGAAACTCTTTAATGAAATTGAAAGGGAAGCAATACCTCCAAATTCATTCCTGGAAGCAAGTATTAACCTGATACTAAAACCAGAGAAGGACTCAACCAAAAGGAGAACCCTAGGCCAATCTCCCTAATGAACATAGATGCAAAAATGCTCCATGAGATACTGGCAAACAAAATGCAGCAAATCATCAAGAATATACACCGTGGCCAAGTAGGATTCATCCCAGGGAGGCAGGGATGGTTCAACATATGCAAATCAATACATATGATACACCATATCAACAGAATCAAAAAGAAAAAATCACATGATCATCTCAATAGTTATAGAAAAAGTATTTGACAAAGTCCAAAAAACTAGGATTAGAGGTCCCATTTGACCCAGCTATTCCCTTTCTTGGTATATTCCCGGTAGAGTGAAAAGTATCATATCACAGCAATACATGTGCACCCATATTTATAGCAGCACAGTTTGTAAGAGAAAATCTTGGAAATAACCCAAATGCCCACCAGCTGAAGAATGGATAAAAATGATGTGGTTTTTATATACAATGGGATACTACTCAACCATAAATAAGGGTAGGCTTGAGACATTTTTAGGTAAATGGATGTGCCTTGAGAACAAACCCATAAGCGAAACAAATGGGACACATATGTGCAAGCACTGTATTATCTCCCTGGTATGAGAAACTGAAAGAGTACATAAGGACCAAAATTGATAATAGATATTGTGAAATGGGAAGAAATTGTTCAAAAGGAAAGAGGATCTGGGTGGGGAGGAAGGAAGGAAAAAGAAAAAATGATAAGAGAAGGATAAAATGACAATAAACTTTGTAAATAAGGAAGAGAAGGGGGGTTGAAGGGAGGGAAGGGGACTAGGATAAAAAGAGCATTCAAGATCCACCATGTACAGGTACAAATTCCCTATGATGAATATGATCATTATGTATATTTAAATTGTACCAATAAACTTAATGAAGACAAAGTTGAACAAAAATGTTGAAAGCAGTCGTCATGTTTCCTTTTAGACAAATGTTTAAACTGAGTACACTAAACTTGCTGGAATTACTTCATGATCTTATCTCCCACCCACAATGATATATTATTATAAAACTAGATTCCTTGTTATGATTGTGATTAAAATGAAACATCAAATTTGTTCATAAAAATATATGGTGAATGTTTAGATTAAAGATAATTATTATAATAAAAAACACATTGCGCATCTCCCTCAAAATACTCTTTCTTAATTCCAACATACTTATCTCATTATTCTTGTTACTTTCTAAAGCAGTTCTGGAAGCTCCCTTTTGTGAGTGTCTTTACAAGGTGTGATTTAAGAAAATACAGTGAATGCTGCTTCTGAGTATTATCCAACAGAAGGGTAGTGTCCTAAAAACATTAATGTGTCCTCATCTACCTTATTTACTGGATCTGATATTAGGTGATTTCTGGCTCTTCCCCAAAGTTAAAATGATCATGAAAGGTAAAGTTCTAAATTGATCCAAGACATTACAGCAGCTATAATAGAGCAAATAAAGACACTGACAAAACAAGATTTCCAGAGCTGCTTCAGAAAGTGGCAAAAATTATTAGAAAAATGTGTTCAAAATGAGGGGGAGTATTTTGAGGGGGATTAACAGTAATGTGCCTTTTATTGTAGCAAAATTTTCAAAATATATTCACCACATTAAAAGCAAAACACAGTGTAATGAACTTTGTAACAGAAGTAGGTAAATAAACACATAAGCCAAGGAAGTCTACCCAGCTGTTGATTTTTTCAGTTGTTTTTAAAAATAAATCTTTTGTTGAATTTGTATTATGTGCCAAACATTGAAATACTTTATATACACTGTGTTTCTCTACAGCTGAATATTCTCATTTATTCCATGGCCAATAAGCTGAGTGGGGGTAAGGAGTGGGAGCATCACTTCTGAGCGTCATTTTTACTGGCACCTTTGTTCTTGCCATTTATCATGCACTAAGACATACAAGTTGGCTAGAATTAGAACTATACTTGATGCAATTCATTTTCCCTGACCCAGATGAAGAGGGATGTCTAATTACAATAGACTTCTGAGCTAATTACTTAGTGGCAAGCTGTGATTCCAAAACCACAAAAGAAGAAGGCAGGAGAAATCCTAATAAAAGTATGCTTCAGCATGACCTCAGGTCATATGGTGCAAACATTTACACGTCTTTGGGTTTTGCTTTGCAAACCAAGTTCTGTGCTATAATCAGAAATATGTGGCACAGTTTGAACAAAGGAAATATGTACCCAACAAAGCAGAGAGGCTGAGCTGTCAAGCAGACAAACCCGAAAAATATGTAGTCACTTACCAGGCAGAACATAACCACATGTGTTTCCAATGTAGAAAGCGGTGACATTTACACATGAAGTTACTTTTCCTGTCAATGCAGAGATAATAACATGCAAATTGTAGCCTTTCGGTGGAGGAATGCATTGTCTTGATTTTTTTTGTAGTTATTAAAACTGAACAACCATCAAACCCCTGATAAAATCCTTTACATTTCAAATGTATCATTTTGACAACTATCCAAAGTCCAGATCCTGGGGATTCTGAAAGCATTTTTTCCCCAAATCTCCAATGGCCACTCTCCTTTCCTGGGATTCCTTTTCCTCAGCAGCTTGCTGTTGTTCAGGGGACAATATATTCCGTTTATTATCCACACCCTTCAAGATTTCACAAGGCTGGAAGCACATTTACAACCCCAAAGTCAGGTTTGTAATTTGTTAGGTAGAAATCGAGCTCTTGAGACAAAGCAACATCGAGGTCTTCCTCTTCTCAGGTAAGCACAACACAAAACTCTGAGCAAATCTGGCAGAGGATGGAGCCTAGGATTGATTAGAAATCAGTCCTGATTAGCTTTCCATCTTCACTTTTCTCATCGCCCTGGGTTTTTCCATTTCTAATGCCTCTACTTTTGCTTCCCTGCTCTGCCTAGCTCCTGCAGTCCCACAGGCGTCAGTTAAAACTCAATCTAGAGCAGACACTCCTCGTGGGCCTCCTCCTAGGCTACAGGATCACCTGTCCCTCTGTGCCATTCTTGGAAGGTGCTCACGAAGCCCGGCAGCAAATACTCCAGGTGAGGAGGAACTTACAAGTGCGGTTCCTAATTGGAACATTTTGTTTGCAGGGCCTTCCTTGTATTCTCCCAAATGTGCCCCATCTCAAAATCCCTTTAAAATGGAACCATATGCTAAGACGTGAATTCCCCTTATACACAACAGCAAGTCCTCCTAATACTGCAAACTAGCTCTTGTGTCTTTTCCATTTTTTTTTTGTCTTATTTGCCTCTCCGTTTCCCCAGGCTTGTCATGGCCCACCTACTCTACCTCTATGTTACCGGACTTTTTGAGGGCCTTGCTGTGTTGCCAGGCTGTTTGGTCTCTGGCTTTCCTTCAGCTTGGCATGGTGCATCTCCTCATATTGTTTCTGTGTCTTGGGATGACTTTTAATTCAGAGGCACACTGAGGTTCCAGCCCTTCCACCTCTAAGCTGAGCAACCCACAGTGAGCTACTCTCAGTACCCAAAGTATGGCTTGCTGTTGTCTCCACCCCCTCCTTTTATACAGCCATCCAGACCATCACGTTTCCTTTACAACCTTGAAGCCACTGGTCACTGCGTCCTGTACATCTTTATGCAGGTCCATAAAAGTGCTGAACAAGACTGAATAGGCACAGCGGGCTCCAGCACCGCTGTTTCCTAAAGGAGTGAGGGGCGAGGCGGTGGTTTTGTGTGTCTCTGCAGCCTCATCTGTGAGTAGGGGGGATGATAGCACCGGCCCTGTAACAGAAGAAAGTGTGGTGCTTTTCCTCACTAACCATAAGGTGTTCAGCGGATACTTCTATAGCAAAAGACAGGGTAAGAAAAGAAAAGCATAACAAATGTACTTCATCAAAGTTTTATGTAATGAGGGAGCCTTCGGCAGTGAGAGGAAGAAGTTAAAAACAACTTGCTCTGTGGCCCTTCCTGTCTTTTTCTTTCATAGCCCAGAGCAGCCAGGAGCCCTTCTGTGCGGTTCTGCATCCAGAGCTCCACACTCTCTAGGTGGCTGGGGACATTCATGAGTTGATAAAGACATCAGTGCCCAGCACATCAGAAATACTCGGAAAGCGTTGACTGTAGTCACTGCTGCAAAGGCCTGAGTGCATCTCACACTTGAAGGTTTCTACTCTCTGCTTGCTATCTGGGCAAATTAGTTCTGGAGGGCTGAGGCATTTTATAAGCTAGATCTTTAAGCAGCTCACAGCTGGGGTAAACCTCAGATGAGAAGAACAACTAAAGATAACTTTTAATCTCAATAGAGATGATTTTTATTACCAACGAGGGGGTTGTTACTACAATGACAGTTGCTGACAGTCTAAATCTACACAAGAATGGAGGAAGGTGAGAATTATATATAGCTCTCTATTTTTAAAAATTTACATTTCTCAAATTTTCTATAAAGAGCATATGCTCATTTTATAATTAATAAAAGAGTTGTTTTAAAAATAAAAGAAATAAAATGTAGCTCTTGCTATCTTCTCCAACCCACAACCTCTGCAATGGTTTGAGCCTTTGTTGTCTACCGGCTTTTGTTCTTCACTGGTTTAACGGGATTCATTATTCAAAATTATGTACAAACAAATGCCACTGACTTACATAGGTGGAGGTTACGGGGATGGAGCGTGACTGTCTTTGATGTGATTTGGAACTGCAGATTGCTTCACTGAGAGCCCTGGTTGTTCGGGTAATAAACTTAGAAGTACTTATGAAGCCAGTTTCCAAATCAAGGTCATATTTTCACCCTCATTCCTGGCATCATTTTTCCAAAAATCAAGGGATGATCGTGGACAAGCGTGTTAGGCAGGATGATGCCCTGAGGTGGCAGTGCCTGGAGCCCAGAGTTCATGCACATATTATCTGACACAGTGACAAGACTTTGCAATGTGATCACAATCAGGGGCTTTGATCACAATCATCCTGGGTTATTCAGGTTGGCCCAGTCAAATGCAAATGAAGCAGAGAACACTTCTCAGTGGCAAAGAACCAGAAGGCAGTCAGGCATGGCGGCACCTGCTTGTAATCCCAGTTCTCCAGGAGGCTGAGGCAGGAGGATTGCAAGTGAGCCCATGCTGGGCCACTTAATGACTTAGTGGGACACTGTGTACAAATAAATAAAAATGGCTGGGGATGTAGCTCTGAGTAAAGGCCCTAGAACCACAGAGAGGGCAGTGTGAGAAGGATTCTACCATTGCTGATTTTGAAGGGAGGGTAACTTGCTGATGATTCACATTTTGTGTGGGAGACCTGTGTCCCACTTGTGACCAACAGGATGTAGATACAGGTGCCTCGTGTAGGCTGCTGAGTCTGTGGTAATTTGTGTCAGCAGCAATGGAAACTAATACCGTAAGTAAGCATTGCAAAAGCCCGATGTTGTGCTTACATAGTTTTTCAATATGATGAGACTTAAGGACCTGGGGCTTGCAGTTATTTCTAAAGCTCATCTTTTTATTGACACTAACATCAGAACTGGAGAGCCATAAGTCTGAGGCTCATTGACTGTATTACAAAAGGCAGCTGAAAAACAGGGCTTATCAGTGGAAGTCTTGGGCAAGATGACCAAGAGGGGCCAACACAAATATTAGCAAGAAATGCAGAGGAAATGAGTCCACAGTGGCAAAGCGAAATTCAGTGTAAGGTTTTGAAAACACTGTTACCGCAATCTGTCTATTCTCACCCATCCATACAGTGGGTTATGCCGTAGGAATATACTTGTGTGTGTGCGCACGCATGTGTGTGTGTGTGTGTGTGTGTGTATGATGCAAGGCATTTTCAGTAAAACCATCACATTAGTCAAATTTATTATTAGAAAGGTGAAGATTTCCTGATCTATTTTTCAGGCTAAATAGAGCTGAGAATGTTTCTTCATAGAAGAAATTCCATAATTAGATCACCTAGAAGCTGTGACTTCACAACAACATGGCCCGGAAAGACGAAAGAAAGGGTGTGAATGAAAAAGGAGGGGGATGGCATGGAAAATGAAGCCGTCAAACTCTATGAAATGTTACTTAGCTAGGAGAAGGCTGTGCTAGTAAACCACTGAGGTCGCAGACATCTTAGTCACCTCTGATAACGGCAACAGCACACGGCTTGGGAAGAATCAAACATCAAAGGAGGGGGAACTTACTTGTGGCTTGCAAGCACAATCTCTGAGATTTAGGACTTTTGGGGAAATTTCCCCTTTATAATTATTATAACAAGAATATATTTACATGGAGATCAGAATTTAAATAGTGAAAAGGGTATAATATCTTCCCTGCTGTATTATCCTGCTGTATTATAATATTATCCCCCTCCCCACTGACACTTCTGAGCTCAGAGATAACCTCTTCTACCTTGGTTTGGGTGTCGTTTTCATTTGGTAGTTAGCTACACAATGCTACACAATGTTAAAGATAGATATTTGGCATTATTATCCTGTGGTTTTATTATCAGTCTGATATGATTGAGGAGTAAAGTTCCCTAAGAGTAATCTCCTATTTCATTTTCAGGTTTTCTGTCGGTAACCTTCATAATTCAAATGATGTAGTTAAATGTCTGCATCTTGATTTGTCTTGATGTAGTCAGTACTTTTAGATAGACAGCATCAGGAAATCAGTGTTCCTCCAGTGCTCTGTGTTCTCTCACCCTCTCTGCCTACTCTTTTAAGTCTCTATGTCCTCACCCTGAAAACATTACTTTTCAAAGAAAAGATTGATGGGAGGGAAATTTTGAGCATATACATGTCTGAAACTTTGTATTTCATCTTTACTTATGATTATTTTCCTTCTGAAAACTGGAAGCCAAATTCCCTCTTTTTCTAAAGTCCAGGGTTGCTGACAGATGTAGCTTGTCTGGTAGCACAAAGCTTTAATCCCAACGTACGGGCAAGGGGAGGCAGGTGGGTTGCAAGTTCAAGCTCAGCCTGGTCAGCTTGCAGACTTAGCAAGGCCGTGTCTCAAGATTTAAAAAAATTTTTTTAAAGGGCTGAGATGTAGCCCTCTATACAGAGGCCCTGGGGTTCAACCCTTAGGGGAAGGGACAACAAATTAGTGTAGTGGGATGTCAGCCTGATTCTCTTCTCTTTCTAAGTAAGCTGGGTTTTTTTCTCAGAAACTTGAGACTCTTCATTCTTGATGTTTTGGAGTTTTGTGAGTCTTTTTTTCTCTGACTGTTTAGTCTGAACACTGTTTTGTTTCTGTTTTTGTTTTTTTTTGAGACAGGGTCTTACTATGTAAGACTGGCCTTGTAAGACTATGTTCAGGCTGGCCTTGAACTTGCAGCAATCCTCCTGCCTCAACCTCCTGAGTGCAGGGATCATAGGCATGTGGCACCACGCCCAGCTTGAACACTGATCTTTTGAAAAATGTTCTTTTTTATTCTTTGATAATTCTCTTCCTCCATGTTTATTCTCCTTTTCTTTGGAAATTTTTCTTAGGATATTATTGACTGGTCCTTGTTAGTTTCCTTCTTTATTACTTTTTCTTTAATTTTTTTTATGTCTATCCTTTTATTTCAATTTTTTCCCACTAACACTCTCCTGAATCATTTCTGAAACCCACTGTATTAGTCTGATTTTCATTATTATACTAAAATACCCAAAGGAAGGCTACCATATAAAGAAGAAAGGTTTATGTTGGCTTATGGTTCAGGAAGTGCAAGGTCTAGGGCCCTCATTTGATGATGGCTTTCTTGCTGGCAGAATCCTAAGGTGGTGTAGAACATGCTGTGGCATGAGAGAGAGAGAGAGAGAGAGAGAGAGAGAGAGAGAGAGAGAGAGAGAGAGAGCGCAAAATTCTTTTGTCTGTCTCATTTCTCACCCTCCTCTGGTAAGGCCACCAGGATTCAATCACAGGGTTCCTGCCCAGTGACCTTATCTATCCCTAATCCTTCTTAAAATGCTTTCCAAAGGTCTGCCTCTACATGCCATACCTGGATTAAGTCTCTGCCTACTTAACACCTCACTAGGGAAAAACTACATTTCAATACTTGAGGGCTTGGAGAGGGAAGCCATATTTAAACCATAGTACTCCTAGAGTTAATTTTGCTGTTGGCTTCTCTTCTCTTTTTCTTGAAGTATTAATTTTCCTCAAATTTCTGATGACCCATTTTTAAATGGTAATGTATATTACTTAATAGAGGGAGCTGGTGTGGATTTCTTTCAGCTTGTATAGATGTTTTTCACCAATAGATCCCCCTCCTGCATGTAAGGACCCAGTCTAAACTCTGTGTTTGTAGATGCCATGTGGTCAAAGGAGAATCTTCACCTTCATCAAGGTTAATGTTATGGTATGTATCTAGGTGTCCCCAAAAAGCCTCATGTGCTCATAGGAGGGACTTTTCAGAGGTGACTGGATCTAGGGTATGTGATACTGAGATTATGGTGTATGATAACTAAATGGGTTTAGCATATTTCTGGGTGTGGAAAATGGAAACCCCACCCTGGGTGTGGCTGACACTAATCAATAGGCTTATAGCCTGGATGGAATATACAGGGGGATAGAAAAGGGAGGCTTGCTGCTGCTGCTTGCTGGTTCCTGCCTTCTGTGCCATGGACTGTTTCTCCTCTGCTATGCCACCCTGCTTTGGAGGTAGACAGCCACTGACTAAAATCTCTACAAACTGTGAGCTGAAATAAACCTTTCCTTTTTAGCATATGGGTGTCATGCATTTTGTCCCAGCAATAAGAAAAGTAACTGACATAGCTAAGGGAGATCAGGCACATTAGAAAGCCCATGACCAGGTGAAGAGGACCTTACTGTAAACCACAGAGCTGCCTAAACTCCATTTATACTGGAATCTAGATTTCCTTAGAACTCAATACTCCAACTTCAGCTTCTACATGAGCAGGGCTGAGGCTCGACCTAAACAAGTTAGCTTTTCTTTGCTCAGATTTTTAGACAATCATCCCATACCTCTGGACATGTCCCTTATAATTTCATAATTAACTTAGCTCTTGGAGATGCTTGGAGGTCTTCTCTGAAGCATAATCTTCACATCTATTTCGACCCTCTTTGACTTATGCCTTTTTCCACTCTGAATCATCCATCAGTCAGTTTCAACTTTTCTTTTGTTTTCCAAAAAATTATTTAGGCCTTCTCTAACTTCATACCAATACTTCTTTTCATGCACTGAATACAGTCCCCACTGAATTAATTAACTGAAGTTCTAACCTCCAGTACCTCATAATGTGACTATGTTTATAGACAAAATCTGGATTAGTCAGAGCTCTCCAGTGGAACCAAACCAATAGAATATATATCATTACAAGAGAAGATTAATTAGATCAGCTCACATAATTAGAGACTGGATAGTTTCTCAATGCAAGTTGGAGAACCAAGGCAGTTGTTGACTGCTCATTCCAAGAAGCCGGAAGCTTCAAAGCAAGAGTGACCAACAAAACAGCTGTAGTCCAAGGCCAAAGGACTGGAAGCTCCTAGAGAGTTGCTGGTACAGGGCCTTGTTCAAAGGCTGAAGGACCTTGAGTCTAATGTCTAAGACTGATGGGTGCAAGTACAAACACATCTGCTCAAGCTGATTAGAGTGCACATATGCATGCAAACTTCCTCCTCTTCTGCTTTCTGTTCCATCTGGTCTCCAGCTTTGGACATTATTCCCCTCATTCAAGGTGGGTGTTTCCTTTCAGTTCTTTGACCCTCATGCCAGTTGTCTCAGGGAACATCCTCACAGACTCACCCAGAAGTATGCCTTTCCAATTTTTGACAACCAAGATCAATCATCACATGACCATTAAAGAGGTAATTAAAATTAAATGAAGTAATTAGGGTGAGCCTTACTTCTATATGACTGGTCATATAGAATCTGTGAAGACACAGAGAAAAGATGGCCATCTGTAAGCCAAAGAGAGAGGCTTTCAGAAAAAATTTAACTCTGTTGATATCTTGATATTGGATTTCTAGCTCAAAATCACAAGGGAATAAATTTCAGTTTTTTAAGCTACCCAATCTGTGGCACTTTGGTATGCACACCATAGCAAATGACTACACTCTCTATTCTAAATGAGTTTCTTCTTATACTTCTTTTCATGATTGTGTGTGAATCTGGGAGAGGAAGCAAATGGACATTTCTGTGTTCTGTCTTGAATCAGAAGCCCAGAGTGACTTTCGAGTTGCTATCCTTGTCTTAGTTCATTTGGGGTACTATAATGGAATACTGCCAGTTGGGTGGCTTATAAACAATAGGAACTTATTTTTCACAGTTCTGTAGGCTGAAGAGATCCAAATCAAGCCACCAGCAAATTAGATGTCTGGCAGGCACCTGTTTCTTGCTTCATAGATGGCCACTTTTTTGCTGTGTCCCTACATGGCAGATGGGTATGGAAGCTCTCTGAGGTCCCTTTTTTAAGGATATTAATTTCATTCATGAGGGCTCTCTTCATGTTTAACCACTCCCAGAGATCTTAACTCCAAACACCATCATGTTGAAGGCGAGATTTCAACATTTGAATTGTGGGTTTCACACATATTCCTTTCATAGCAATATCTGTGGGTGCTGGATATAGAAAGGTACACCAGGAGGCCTGGGGTTTGTTTCATTCTCATGGAAACCTGGCACTATTGCTCTCATTTTCAAATCTTTACTATGCTCCAGTTCAGAGGTGACTGGATCTAGGGTATGTGATACTGAGATTATGGTGTATGATAACTAAATGGGTTTAGCATATTTCTGGATGTGGAAAATGGAAAATTACCCCAGCTTTGCAGATGAGAAAACCAAGCCCCAGAGAGGCAAGTCATGCTGACCAACTGGCTGGGTACTTAGATGATTGAGAAAATTCACCCAGACAGTGATCAGATTTTGGTGAAACTTTCAATTTTTATTCTTTGTACCTCATGTTTAACAAAGAGCTGTGTAAAAGAAGAAACTAACTCAAAATTTGAGGCAGCCTGTCGATGACATCCTCCCTAGTGCTAAATTAACTGCTAATCTCCTATTTTCCTTAACATTTGGCTAGCCTCACTTGGAACATAAATTGGACAGATTTTCATAGTGTAGCTTTTGATTGACAGTACTGGCTCGACAGTGGGTGTAAGTGGAGGGAATTAGAAATTCTCCCTTGTCTTTCACTCTCTTGAACAAAATCCCATGTGTGTACAGCACAGTCCCTACCCTCCAGGGGGACAGGAAGCGCACACTTAACCCTGAGAGAAAGGAGAGACAGTTTGGCTTCTTTACAGTTTGCTTCACGGTCCCAAGATTGCAAAAATAATTAAAACTTTGCTCTGCTCACGTAGTTCTTTGACCTTCAGCTCCACTGACTTTTGTTTCAATTCCCTTTTAATTTCACAATCCCATGGACACATCCTATCTCCAGGAGTCGTTCTACCTTTGAAGCTTTAAAAGCCAGCCAGACTTCTTGCACGCCCTCCTTTCCCTGAAAGTCTTCTGACTCATGAGCCCCTCTGGCCATGCGCACTGCCTCTCTGCCTTTGCTCAGCAGTTTTCCTGTGGCTTCCCTTCCTTCCCTTGTAGTCTTTCACTTTTGCAATTCCCATAATTCTCTGATTACTTCCAGCATTGTCTCTCATTTTAATTTTTATTCCATTCTATGCCTTCACAGGTCATGAAATGTTTGTGATTTTTTTTGTATGTCTATTAGTTTATTTGTCCCTTTGAAGGCTACTTACTAAGTATCTACACCATGCCAATCAGAGTTCTCCAGATAAACAGAACCCATGCAATATATATGTGTATATATATATATATATACACATATGGATATACATGGAATATGCATGTATATACATATGGATATACATGGAATATATGTGTGTGTGTATATATATATATATATATATATATATATATATATAAAATTATAAGAGGGGACTGCTTTACATGATCAGAGGCTGAATAGTTCCACAATGGCCATTTACAGGATGAAGACCAGGAAAAATGGTAGCTGCTCAATCCAAGGCGCCAGGAGCCAGAGGGGGAGGGGAAAGGGAAAGGGAAGATATGCCCTCTTTCCCAGGCCCAAAACCTGGAAAGCCTCTGGTGCCAGTGCAAGTCAACATTCAAAGGCTGAGGAACCTGGAGTCTGATGTCAGGGATGAAAGCCTCAGGAAAGCACGCTGGCTCAAGTGAGGTCAAGCACGTATGGGCCATCAGCTTTCCCTTTCTCCCACTTTTCCCTTCCACCCAAGCCCCTGGCCTGTTATATAGTGCTGGTGACATCCAGAGTGAGCCCGTCCCGTCCAGTTCTCTGACTCATAGCCAGTCTTCTCTGGAAACACTTTCGCCTTCACCAGGAGTCTGCTGGACCAGCTTTCTGCTTGTCTCTTAACCCAGTCAAGTTGACAACCAAGCTGATCATTTCACAAATGGCTGCTCAACCTGCCTTGATTCTTGCCTTTTTTTTTTTGTCTTCTTGAGACTGGCCTTGAGCTCACTTTGTAGCCCAGGCTGGCTTCAGACTCCCAGTGATTCTCCTGCCTCAGCCTCCTGAGTGCTGGGATTACAGGCATGTGCCACTATGCCCGACTATTCCCCCCTTCTACATTAGCATCCTCTGAGATTTCTTTCCTTGGTGTTTTTTTTTCCCCTCCTTTTGTCCCTTTGTTTTCGGATATTTGAGAATTTCTCAGGATGATTCTTATACTAACTTGTCACTCCTGAAAACTATACCTCTGTCTTTCACATCATTTTAAATTAAAGGTGAAAAATCCGCTGAAATGAGTGCTACAGAGGTCACCATTAACCACAGTGAGACCTACATTGGGACAGTGCTGGGACAGGAGCCACTAGGGCATGCTGAGGAGTGGGAAGGAAGTGAGGGACTGGAGCCACAAATGTAAATAGGAGCTTCCCTAGAGGAGAGGGAGGAAGGCGATGCAGAAGGAGATGCATTTGCTGAGGAGAGAGTTCCCGCCTACGAGGCAAGTTCTCACTGCAGGAGAGCGTGTTGCGGGAGGCGCAGCTGCACCACTTTTGGAAACTGCAATCTGTTACGGGGTGAAGGTTAGGCATGCTACCGGGGTGCAAAACACACACCAACCTGGGCACTTAGTACATGAGAGAAGAAAGACTATGTGGGAGTAGGAACCCTCAGGGAGAGCCAGCTAATGCACGGAAATGGAGGAGCCCACCGTGGGGTGGTGAGACTGTGCGGAACAATCTGATTATATAGTGGCGACTTGGGGAGCGCAGGGAGGGAGGAGATCGTTATCAAACTGGGGAAAGGAAGAACAGAGTATTATGGTGACAGTAGCGCTGTTATCGGGTACTTTCATTAGAAATGTCTTGCCAACAGAAAGTATTCCGTGTCCTTCTTGCCTCAAAGCATTGGGTGAGACAAGCCAAAAGTGGTGCCAAAATTTTATTTGAAAAGTGATGGGTGAATAAGCATAGGAGAGACCAGTTCTGCAAAGTGAACTTGGGATGAACAAGAGAAAAAGAGGGTAAAAGCAAAAATAAAAGTACATGCCATGGGGAGAAATGCAGCACAGGCGATGGTGCAGCTCAGACAGGTGGTGTCCAGTCTCCTTTTACACTGTCCACGTCTCATGGGAGCTCGCGAGAAGTCCCTGCATTGCCCTGGGATCTTGTCATTGGCAAGTCCTGCTCATTCTCCCCAGCAGCTTCGCCACACCCTATCTCCTGTATCAGTGCTTGGACTATAGGTTAAAGAAGCGGAAGGCTGACATTTCTGGAGATGATTGATAAACCCGAAGTTGAACGACACATGTGGGTCTCATCCTGGCAGCCTCCTGCGGGAAGGTGCACATTGGTCCCAAAAGGTGGCTCTCTCTGCCATGAATTTTGGAGGTAATTTCAGCCTGGTGTCTGGTTTCAGAATGCAAGGCTTGGAGAATGTAGGAGCCTGTGGCTAGGTTTACCTCTGCCATGGTGAGTGAAGCTGCTCTGAATGGAAGGGGCTTCAGAGGCTGGGATTTTGCTTTTCTTACCTTAGGATCCAGAATGTAGCAGGGACTCCTCATAAGTTGAGTAACTTCAAGCTTTCGTGATAGAACACGGATGCAAAACCCACGCTGCTACTTTTCAGTTCTCCAGGAACCTGTAAACCAGAGTGAAGGACACATTTCCTCTGAGGTTATGTGTGAAGAGCACGAAATGTTGATAAAACCTAACAGTGTCCCAGGGAGTTTGATCAACATACACATTCAAATCAGATATTTCAGGCCAAATTACATCAACTCAACATAATTACTAGAAATCTGCTCCATCTCATGCTGCCTAAGGCATATGGCTTCCCTTCAAAATGTAAAAACCTACAAACCTTTAGAATGAATGCTGTACTACAGGATTTGTGACAATGTGCTTGATTAACAGCTGCTACCAATTAGACAGATATCTGTAAAAAAGATAACTCAGAGCCAGCCCATGCACAGAAGACGTGCCTAACAATTTAAGGCCACAGAAGCAGACAAGCACGATCTAAAAATATGTTTGTCAGATTTTACTAGGAGAGAAAAGAATACTGCCTTGCTATCTATTGCAACTTCTACACCATTCCCTACAGTGCAGGTAAAAGCTTTAAATGAATATATTGAACTCTTCATACATCTGTCAAAAATGAACTGTTGTGAAATGCTATTTTCCAATTAATTCAAACTTTGAGCGTTTCCTACAATAAGAAAACACAAATGTGCTGAATCTAAGAATATAAAGCTCCCAAGTATGTGTATAGGGTGATTATTCATATTACCAAGAAGAACACAAAAGACTTTCTTCCTTAAATAGGGAGTTCCACTTGGATATATAAAATACAATTTAATTTATAAAATTTAAAAAATGACCAAAAGTTTTTCAAGGGATGTATACGTATGAAGCAAAATACAGCTGCCTATAACAATAAAAGCAGTATCATTTCACCAGCATCCCCATACTCATTAAATTTATTAAACTTACTTAAATTTATTAGACTTACTTTTTTTCCTATCTCTTTCAGGGTCTCTTAGAAATGCCTCCATTCACCACAGTAGCATCTGATCTAAATGTAGTTCTATGCCAGGGGATGTGGTTTAGTCCAGTAGATAAAACATCAGTCTGAGAACCGTAACAACTAGATCTGCTCACAACACACTCATTCAAAAACTGTTCAGTTGTTTTTGGCACGATACTAGCTGCTCTGAATGCAGTGTTCTCTTTTGGAGAAAGAATAATAACTATTAGCCACTTACTTGTCTCATAGGGCAACAAGTGTTCAGGACATCACAAGTCCTCGTGGATCATAATAGACAGTAATCAGCAGTTCCATTCATTTAGGTTTCTGGAATCACAAATTGAGACTTAGAAAATTTGGATAAGTCTTTCATAGTCCTGCAAGTTGTTGACAAGGAAGATACTGTCTAAAACTGCCTATCTAAAAAAAGTGGAATAGTCACAACATTCCAAAAGAACAATGTCATTTTAATAATATTTTCAAACTCCTGAAAATTAGCGTAACTGTGTTTATGCCTCATGTGTGATATTACGCAGCATTCCTTTTTGCTCAAGGTTAATGTTATATGACCTTTTGGACTGAAAGAGTAAGGTGACATATGATTTTTTGATAAATATTATGATTTCTGATTCTGCCTCAATATCCTCCTGTGTTTTAGTTTGCTGGCTGCCATTGCAGATTTGAAATCCACCCTTACAAATGTGCTGAATCTGATTTACTCCAGCCTACAATGTGTTCTTGTGTAAAGCTGAATTGCCCTCTGTGAGGTGGGAGACCGGTAGCTTAACCACACTTTCTTGTAATACTTCCCTTAACGAGGCTTAGCAGCCGAGAGCCAGTATTTCCCTTCTAGTTTAAAAGTCTCAGAAAACTTCAGGAAAGTCAACACCAAACTGTAGAAGATAAAACCTATCAAACAGCAATAAATCATAACGCTATTCAAAGACCTGCTTCAACAAGGGGCTCTTTGTTCTTGGCCTAGGTCAATGGCTAGTGCTATCTGCGCTGGCCTAGGATGGTCTGCCACACTCCTGCAGACAGGACTGAAGGAATGCCACGAAATGCCTCTGTGCTTCCTATCCTGGTGGGAGACAGGGAGGATCAAGAGACTGGCCAATTACTGATTGGTGCCACATGGCTTACTTGCTTCCTGTCTGGTCTTTACTGTCAGAGTTCAGGCAGCTGCTGCAAACAGGCTGAGGAGGAGGCTATGGGAACAAGCTAAGCCTCCCTGAAGCTAAGTAGATGCACACACAATTTCCCCAGAATGTTCACTAAATTCTTTGCCTGAGATTCCAATGACATAATCCAGCTAGCAGTTTTGGTGAATTATGTTTTAATATCAATGAGCAAAATCTTTAAAAAATAATGTAGGCATATTCTGAATCACTTGAGCAACTATCTTATTGGTGTCCTAGAATCTCATTGTGTGCTGCTACAGATGTCTTTGTGGTGCCAGGTTAGACATTGTGGACCAGGTGTGTCTAGCTTGCTAAACTGCAAACATAAGTGACAATATCAACAAAGCCAGAGCCTTTGTGCTTTGTAATATTTCTTTCGTAATGAATGGAGTTTTAGTTATAGTAAAACATTTAACACAGCGAATAAGTATTGATTTGAACTTTGCAGATTTTGCATATTTCTTATGGAACTGACTGCTAATGGCTTTAGGTTTACATAAAATCTATAAGCAAAAAGGATTTATCCTGGTTTTCTATTTCACATATACCTATTTTTCAAAAGTATTTCCTTCCTCACTTCTGGGTCCCTCGTGAGGAAATTATATCTCCTACCTGATTTTAGGTTTTTGACTGTGCAACTTATCTAACCAAATGAAATGCTGACACAAGCCACTTTGAAGGGGAAGCCATTAGGGCCACTGCTTATTCAGCCTGCACCCTTTTTTCCTTCTGGCACAGGCCCAGGAATATCCCAGAAGAGATTACCCCTTCAGATCTAGCCCAGAATGAAGATTATGCAAACTCAAATGACTAAGGCCTTCAGCCAGACGTGAAAGACACCTGCCATGGATGGGATGTAGGGGAGTATGGATTTATGAGTGTGTGTAACATACATATAAATGTGTGTGTGTGTGTATGCATGTGGATGTGCATGTATCCATGTTTTTATGTATTTCTGCTTCATAATTTAATTCTGGAGTCAATGATAATTGTATTCCTATAGGAGGAGGGTTTATAGAAAAATCCACAGTTTTTACCTTCATGACTCATTGTGAGGTCTGCTGTAGCCTATCTCTAACCTGCAGTAGGTTATCTGCCTTTACCTTATTCCTCTGCCATTTGCATTGTTCTTAATCACATCCTGTTCATTTAAGTGTTTCTACTTGGTTTATCCTTTTGCTTATGGGAGAAACCTACAAAAATAACCGCAGTTAGTCCCATCAAGGTCATGACGATAATGAAGATAGGGAGTGTGAGCCCAAGTCCCTGGGGCCCCCAAGGACGACCGAGCTGATGTCAGCTGCCAGGGCCATGTTTTGTGTGAGCTGCTAACAGGGGTAACCACAGGGCTTTGTGTTTCCTTGCCCCACCTGGCCTCACACAGAGGTGCCAGCAAGTAATGAAGTCCCCAGACAAGTGCGTCAGCTTGGAGTAACAGAGAATTTGGCCGTGTTCAGTGTCACAGGCCCCTTATAAAATGTTGCAAGGTGACTCCTGTCTTCGAGTTCTCACAAAGTACGTAGGTAGGCACTTAGGATTTCTCACATTTGAAGCCTGCTGTTATGTTTCCCAATCATCCCTTTCTTGGGGAGCTCAGGGACTGTGGTTAGACAAATTAATCCTGGGAGAAGTTCAGCAATTGTCATCTTAGAGAAGAGCTTCTATGCCCTCAAGGCCCTCACAACCACACACATCAAAATCTCGCATTTAATTTATATCAAGCGTGGAATTAATAAAAGTCCGTGGTAATAAAGTGTCAGGGAAAGAAATGGAAAGAAGATATCATAAAATATTTATGTAACAAAAATAATCCCCTTCAGTAATATAACCCACATTTTTTTCTTGGTAGGACCTAGTAATAAAAAGCACTTAAATCACTGTAAGGAGATTACTATACTTTATACAATACATGTAAAGACTAAACACAGTGCTTTTATCAAAAACACAATATCCTGAAATAAACCATCTCACAAAATATAAAATGAGCTTCTGAGTACTTCTTAATTTCTAACAGCAAATTCAATATCTGTTCAGTAAATTATGCTTTCCCGAACATGTCTATAATTTTATAATGAATGCAGCTGGCAGAAAAATTGAAATGTAGTTGAGTGACATCTTTTAATCATATCTGCAGGCTGGAGCTGGGAAATGTAAACAAGAAAGGGGGCTCTGGGGTTTCTTCCCCTCTTGCTCATCTTAAATGCCTGGCTGTATTGTTTTAGTCATTGCACGAGCCCTTTATACGAAGGTGAGCTGGCGTTCTCTCAAAGAAAGAGTTATAAATGACACCGTTATATATTCAACTGTGAGTTCTCTATCTTTATGCGGCATAGTATGCCATGCCAATTAAAAGAAAAACCTTTAGGGAAGCTGTAATAAAATCATCTCTGAGTAGAAGGAATGCGGAGGGAATATGGGATTGTAAACCCCCATTTAATTGGTGGAGTGTGGAGAGGTTTGCCTGGGGTGTGTGCTTTGCCGTTTTCCTCCGTCTTCTGAGAGGTGACCTGGATGGAAACCTGAAAGACTACTAGCAGTATTTTGCATTCTAAGGGAGCACCTTTGGTAACAGTTTCAAATGCTCTATACGTCTATGTGAAATCACTCTTGCTTTGTTTGTATGGTTTTCGTATTGTATGTGATCTCAACAGTCTTCTGTGATAGGAATAGGGAATTGACATGTTCTGACTCTAAAGCTGTCATCTTTTGTGGCCTAAGTTTGTTGACTCCTTTTCCTTCAGGAAATTATACTCACGCCACCTGTCATAATCCCCCTGCAGTCCCTGCTCCACAACCACATTATAACCAGATGCTTTTGATCCTTTGATAATTAAATGCTCTATTGAATAGTGAGAAAAAACAGATCTGCCTTGTATAAAATTCTCCTCTAAGGAGAAAGGAGATTAACAACACCTCCAGATAGTAATAAATAGTGTTACTGTAAGATAATAAGGTAATTGCCACGGGCAGGGCCTGGATCTTCACACTGTGAATATAAAATACCATTTTATCTTTATAACATGAATTGGCAAAACATATTAGGGTGCAAACTTTTACTGTTAGAAAGAATGTGATCATCTCTGATTCTGTGAGCCAGTTGTCTTAAATAGTTTTATGTGTGGCTATTAACTCCACTTCTATGTAAATTTGGCTATGAAAATAGTATGCTATAAGTAACTAAGCCCACACCCATATCCTCAACTGCAGACATTTATTCGACTGCTGAGACCACGTCGGGTAACCTTCTCAGAGGTCACTGGGGGAGGAGAGGGTGAAGGTCAGTTTTGTGTGTCAAGGTTACGGCTGGCTGTGGTTCCCTTATTTAGTCAAACATTGACTTAGGTGTTGCTGTGGAAGTATTTGTAGATGTGATTGACACGCATAATCGAGTGCGTGAGTGTGTGTGTGTGGGGGGGCTGAGGATGTGGTGCTGGGGTTGAACCCAGGACCTTCACACTGGGCTACAACTTCAGTCCTTTGAAAATTTTATTTTGAGACCCTTTCACTGAGTTGTTAGGTTTCCCAGGCTGGGCTTGAACTTGTGATCCTCCTGTGTCAGCCTCCCAGAGAGCTGGGGTTCCAGTTAGGCACACCCGAGCCCGGCTGATTCAATTGTAAGCAAAGAAGATTGTAACTCTCACAGTTGTGAGCGAGGCCTCAGCCAATGAGCTGAAAGCTGTAAGCTCAAAAACTGAGGCTCCCCAGAGGAGAAATTCTGCTGCCTCAAAACTGACTCAAACCATAAGAGTTCTGCCTGAGTTTCTAGCTTATCCTACAAATCCTCAACACCCCCCTATGCAAGAATGCGTTAAAATGAAACTCTGTGTATGCAGACAAAGACAAAGACTGATAATGACATTCTGGTCAGCAATGGACTACATGTCTCTTCAGATTATAATTCATCTGGAAAATTCCTATCACCGAGTGCAGTGATGGTGAACCTTTCAGAGCTTTCAATGATAACAAACAGCTGGCTTGGCACGCATGCCGCAGGTTTGCCACCACAGATCTAGTGACAGCCTAGAATGAGGCATACTCAGGTGTTTGCTGTGGTGCTGGATAAACAAACTACTAAGCTGCTAATCATATAAAAGAACAGCACATTATGTGTAGTGCACAACACTTAATTGTAATTGACAACTATGTTGCTGGTTTATGTACTTCTTGTGCTACGTATTTTTTTTAGAATGCACTTCAACTTATTAAAAGTTGAACATGAGACAGTATGTCATGTTCTGCTGCCAAAGACTCACATGTTTCATGCTTACAGCCTTTTGAGTCCCACAAGAAGCCAGGCAGAGTCACTGAGTGGCAGATGTTTGCACAATGATGAAACCACCCAACGATACTGTTCTCAGGACATATCCCCGTTGTTAGGGGACACCTGCTGTACACTTTCTTGCTTCTTTTTCTCTGGGGAACCCAAACTGATGCAATGAAGAAGAGATGGAGACAGCAACTTACAAATCCCAGAAGACTTCACTGTCTTCTTGATGGGAACCAGGGTCCCATCCCAGCCAGCCCTCCCCACTGAGAGGAAGTTCTGATGATGATTTATGTATGGAAGCACCCTCCTCACTGCAGCATGTTTCATAGGACCCTGCTGCTTCAAAGCATCTCTTCACATACCATACCTGTCCCATGATGTGCAGGGAGCAACACCTTGAGAAATGGGAGCAATGCACTCGTAAGTATCGTCTTTATATTGATTTGGAGGTTCCTGTTGCAGTGTTCTCAGCTATGGCAGATATGTGAATGCTGGCCATTCATGTGCAGAAACACCACTGAACACCAGGTGCTTTCAAACTCTTGCTACCAGAAATTCTGTTTGAATCACAGTGTTCTTGCTATGGCTACCTTGTCTCAGCACGGTGAACCATCCTGAGAAACTCACCTGTGGTCTTCATTTCCACATTCTCTGCTCACTCTTTTACCCACTCACTGCAAGATGACCTTAGCCTTCACCATTCTGTTGATAGTGATTCCATTAACCTCACCAATGACTTTTGTGGTGAAGTCTACTGTATCCTTAGTCTTTATTTTTCTTACTGCTTTGGTTTCATCAATTCACATCTGTTAGCCGCATTTGTCTGCTGACAGCCTTTTCCTTCATCTTCTGCAACTAGTTCTCAGTTTACATCCTATTCATCTGCTTGCATTCTCTCAGCCTTCTCCCACCAAGGTCAAGGTGGTCTATTTGGGATTTAACAGTGACCCCACAAGGTACGTTGAAGTCCTCACCCTGGTGCCTGTGAATGTGACCTCACTTGGAAACTGGGTCTTAGCACATGTGATCAAATTAAGATGATGTCTTTAGGGTAGGCCCTAATCCAATATGACTGATGGTCTCATAAGAAAAGGAGAATACCACATAAGACACAGAGATAAGACAACTGTGGACAATTGAGGTAGAGATTAGAGTGATGCATTTAAGGGTGTCTTGGTTACTTTTTTCTCGCTGCTGGGACAAAATACCTGACCCCCAAAATTAAGGAAGAAAGGTTTATTTTGCTTACAGTTCGTGGAAGTTTCAGTCCATACTTGGCAGATTATAAGGGAGAGTGGCACATGGCAGAGAGCTACAGCTCAGGGCGGCGGAACACAGCTAAGCCGCAAGCACACACCAGGGCGGAATGGGGGAGAAATGTCCTCAAGCACTCTTTTCCTCTCCCTTACATATGCAAACTATCCACCCCAGGGAGGGTGTAGCTCTCACACCCACAATCATTCAACTCTAATAGCCTGCCCCATGGTCGCATGAGGCTTTGGAGGGGACACACAGACATAAACCATAACAAAGGGGTGGGTATTGGAGATTGAAGTTAGGACCTCTGCAATGAGCTACATCCCCAGCCCTTTTTTTTATTTTTTGTTTTGAGACCAGGTCTTACTAAATTGCTAACTATATCTTTAAGCTAAGGAATGCTAAGCATTGCTGACAAGTACAAAAACTAAAAGAAGAGGCAAGAAGGATGCTAGAGGGATCCTGGCCCTGCCAACACCTTGATTTTAGACTTGTAGCCTCCAGAGTTATAAGACAATATGTTTCTGTTCATCTAATCCATTCGGTTTAAGGTACTTATTAGTGAAGTCCTGAGAAATTAAGACATGGTCCCACAGGAATCCCTAGAAATAAGAATGGTTTTAGTGCACTCTTTACTGGGTGTTCCTGACTCAAGCTAATAACATTTAGGCTCATGTATGAGCAATTTTTTTAAATGGGAATCAGCAAGGAATCCTTACTATAAGCTTACTCATGCCCGGACTGAGGTTCTAATCACACTGACTCCTGGGGAAGCTCTCTACTGCATAGCCCCAGGCCTCTGGGAGTGGGGGCCTTACTCCACCTATCTGTCTGGAACCCAGTCTGTGGATTTGGCCTGACCAGGGCAGGCCAGTCAGACTTTTGTTTATTTATGCTTCCTGGGCATTTGACAATGACAAAAGGCCAATATGTTCCCAGGAAGGATTCTCACAGACACATTGCGCTGTTCGAGCTTTCCAGCTCAGTCACTTCAGCTGAATTTCAATTTATAATATATTCAGCAAGAAGCGTGTCCATGGGCAGCATCCCAGTGGAGTCATCTGATGAAGTGGGCTATGTTAACTACTCGGAAGACTTCATATACTTTGATTACTGCTCACGGGGCTTCCATTTCTTCAAGGAGCTTAATGACATTTTTCTGGGGGGCAAAATTCATAAATTTCCATGTTTTAGTAGCTTGGCTGATACAAATACAAATTGTACATCCCTTTCACAGCCCATGAAACAATGCTCTTCATTTATTTCTTTTGTGAGGTAGCAATTCAAATGTCATGTAGTCCATAGTATCTAAAAAATATTGAGAAGCGTAATTAACTATAAATATTAATTATCTTCTAAAGGTGTATACTTGAAAACACATAATTTCTTGGGTTTGCAAAATATGCAGTGCTGAAAGTGCCTTGAGTAGGATCACTTCCCATGGCCAAATGAAAGATTTTGTGTCCTTTACAATTGCATTCATTTACTTTTATACGGACATGATTGTGACAGACTTTTTAGTAAATTCTAACTTATTAAAATGATTTTTTCTCTCTTCACAAATCTTCCTTCATTGATTTATTTATTTTCTCCTCCTTCATTTAAAATTACTCCTATGGCTCAAATGATTCCAACCAAATTTACGGTTGGGAGCCAAATGTTTTAATAACTTCCCCCTTAGTTTGATGACAAATGTGTTCATGTGTGCTCGACTGCCTGTCAGATCACTAACAGTGGCTTCCATGTCTCCAAGGAGGCTGGAAATATAAAAAATATGCAATCAGGAGCATTCTAAATGAAATGGTAAATTTAGCTGATGGAACGTGCGGAATACTAATGAGCAGTCTGCCAGGCCTGCTGTGCACTTGTGTAGTGCAGGCTGAGAATAATGACCTTGCTCAAGACTTAAGCAGAGAGAGTCACTGCAGCTGGCGACAGATAGATGCTCTGATTACACTCTAGCCACTGCACCTCTCCTGGGATCTCCATGCTTGCTCTAACCAGGAAAGCTGCTACCTCAATTCAGGTCACACATTTGTACCCTTCTGGGGGTGGGCACAGAATTGGGGGGAAAATGTGTGTGTGGGAGGGGACTGTCTTCAAAGTCGGTAACTATCTAGCTTCTAAATGTCTTACTGTGTTAGATTCTGGAAATTAATTTTAAAAATGAAACACGTATTCACTATTTTTCTTGCTGTTTACCACCTTTAAAATAAAACAATAAAGCATCTCTTAAGAAACACCTGCCTCCTACAATAGCGAAAAGGACTGCCTTAAACTTAAAGAAGGAGAAGAGCAAATGGGTTAGCAAATAACTTCATAAACATCTTTTTGTCCAAAGTGGGTACAATGCAGAAACACAAAAGCATCATTATTAATGGTAAGTGTTCTTGGCTCAGCATATTCCTGATTTTCATGCAAAAAAGCTTAAAAGTTGCCCAGAATCTCATGCAATATGACCCAACTTGTTCAAAGTCACAACTAGTGAGGAGCATAACGAAGGTTCCTGCACTGGCCAGTGTGACTCCAGGACTCCAGTCTTAACTGCTATAACCTTTCTAGTCTGAAAAATGGCTTTCACTAGGAGATTAATGCCCATATTTTCTCTTAGAGATCCACTTCAGCAAGACAGACCTACTCTCTTATGGCCAATGAGACTATAAACAAGGGATCAAAATTTGATTACATTAAAATTTCTTTTCAAATAAGACTTGTTTTAGAAGATTGTACTCTTATTGTACATAAGACAGACCTACTATCTTATGGCCAATGAGACTATAAACAAGGGATCAAAATTTGATTACATTAAAATTTCTTTTCAAATAAGACTTGTTTTAGAAGATTGTACTTTGAATGCATTTCCTTGGATATCATCCTGCTTCTAGTTAAAATGTAAAATAATGTCAAAGAAAGAAATCACTGGATATACAAACAAATCACTTTATTTAAAAGCTATGGTATAGTGTGTCTACAGGTGCTGGGCTGAACCCTGGACATCTTCAGAAATCCTAGTGAACCACCACTGTGCCTCCCTGACCAGTGTGTGAAACAGGCGGAGCCTTGGACACCCTCTGGAGCCCGGGTGGCCATTTTCCGCACCCTTAGTGTGTCTACAGGTGCTGGGCTAAATCCCAGACATCTCTATGAACCCTAATAAGCTGCTTCCATGCCTTCTTCACTAGTGTGTGAGACATGAGCCCTGTATAATTTCTGGGGCATTGGTGGTCACTCCCAGAACAGCCCACACCCCTCTGGGAGCCCAGCTGAATCCCAGACAGAGTCAGCAACCTCAGGGAGTCGACTCTCACCCCTCCCATGCTGGTGTGGGAAGCAGGCTTGGTCCTAAGCAATATCTGAAGCCTCAGTAACCATGATCTACATCCCCCCTACTCTTGAGGAAGCCAGACTGAACCCCAGACAGTTTCAGGAACTCCAGTGAGCCTCCCCTACCCCTCCCACACACACTTGGGAGCCAACTGAATGAAGAAAGTTTCAGAAGCATCTGAGACCCCACCTTGCCACCACTCACCAGCACAGGAGCTGTGCTAAGCACTGGGGATCTTCAGACATTTTCCCTGCCACTCACACACAATTGGGAGAGTGAGGCTGCACTCCAGGGAACCTCTGACATTTCTCAAAAATGACAATATGAAGGAGCAAAATGCAATTTCACATTTCCACACCACCCAAAACAAGTCCAAGAGACATCAACACAGAAGGGCCTGGAAGTCATACACCTGAAATTTCTGAAATGATACCAACTGAAGTAAAGAAAAAACTCCATCAGGGCATAGAAGACATCAGATCAGAAATAATGTCTCAACTAAAAAAAGAAATGACAACAATAATGAAAGAATTGCTCAGCATATCCAAAGATGACATTGATAAGAAAATAGAAGAGCATAGACAGCTCATGGAAACCTTGAGTGAACAATATAGAAAAGAACTAGAATGCATGAAACAGATTCAAACAGATATCCAGGAAATTAAAAATTCCATTGAAAGCTGGCAAAACCACCTGAACAAAGCTAAAGATAGACTTTCAGACCTTGAAGACAGCATTGCCACTAATGAACCTGAAAGGAGGGATCTCTTAAAAACAACAAGGAACCAGGAAATAACAATTCAACAACTGCAAGACAAAGCAAAGAAAAACAATATCAGATTAATAGGTATCAAAGAAACAGCAGGTGTCAATACAAATGACATAAAAAGACTATTTGCAGAAATAATAGAAGAAAATTTCCCAGGCGTGGAAAAAGAATCAAACATACAGATAAGTGAAGCATATAGAACTTCACTTAATCATAACCAAAATAAATGTGTACCCAGACATAGAGTGATCAAGATCCTAGAAACTCAACAAAAGATCAGAATATTAAAAGCTCTTAGAGAAAAGAAACAGATCACCTATAAAGGAAAGCCCAGAATCACGGCAGATTTCTCAACACAAACCATCAAGTCAAGAAGAAGTATTTCAGGCCTTGAAAGAAAACTTCCAACCCAGATTGATGTACCCTTCAAAACTATCCCTCAGATTTAATGGAGAAATAAAATATTTTCATGATAAAGAAAAACCAGAAATTCATGAGCACCAAAGAATCCTACAGAGCACTAAAAGATATTCTAGAAAGAGATAAAACAGATCACAACTTCAAGAACAACAACAGAAAGGAACCACCAAGCAGAGCAAGCAATTAGACAGAAGAAAGAAGGAGGCTCCAACAGCAGGAAAATAACTTGACAAAGTTAATCCAGTACATATCAGTTATAACCATCAATGGAAATGGTCTCAATGTACCAACCAAAAGAAGCAGATTAGCAGAGTGGATCAAGAAACAAAATCCAACTATATGTTGTATACAAGAAACACATTTAACTCAAAAGGAAACTCATAGACTGAAAATTAAAGGATGGAAAACAATACTCCACATGACAGGAACCCAGAAAAAAAATGGGTGTAGCTATTCTGTTTGCAGACAGCATGAGCTTCAAACAAAGAACAATCAAAAGAAATAAAGAAGGTCACTACACACTTGTGAGGGGAAAACTTCAAGAGGAAGAGATAACAATCATAAACATCTATGCACCAAATACAGGAGCACCCAACTATATAAGACAAATTTTAACAGACATGAAAAATGAAATAAGCAGCAACACAATCATAACAGGGCACTTTAACACACCATTGTCATAAAGAGATAGATCAATTAGACAAAAACTTAGCAAAGAAATAATAGAATTCAACCAAACTTGTGAACATATGGACTTAGTAGACCTTTACAGAGTGTTCCATCCAACAGCATCAGAATAAACATTCTTCTCAGCTGCACAAAGGATGTTCTGTAAAATAGACCATATGCTAGCACATAGAACATGTTTAAGTACATGCAAAGGAATTGAAATTATCCCACGTATACCATCAGACCATAGTGCAATGAAATTGGAAATTAATGACAAAAGAAATCACAAAAACACCAAAAATAGTTGAAAATTAAATAACATCTTCCTGAACAACCCATGGGTCACAGA
>NW_004955466.1:12639009-12640147 GCF_000276665.1 Chinchilla lanigera
CACCTTATGTTTGACAAAGGGGCCAAACATATTCACTGGAAGAAAGATAGCCTCTTTAATAAATGGTGCTTGAAAACTGGCTTTCCACATGCTGTGAACTAAAACTAGACCCATGTCTTTCACCATGCACTAAATTAAAGTCAAAGTGGATCAAAGATCTAAATATTAAAACAGAAACACTAAATTTATTGGAAAAGAAAGTATGTAAAAGTTTTGAAGACATAGGGCTGGGCAGAGAGTTCATGGATAAAAACCAAACTGCATGGGAAATACTTCAAAGAATCAACAAACAACTTCATCTTATTGAAAAATTTTTGCATATCGAAAGAAATCACCAATAGAGTAAAAAGAAAACTCACGAATTGGGAAGAAATTTTAGCCAACTATCCCTCAGACAAAGGACTTCTATCTAGGACATACAAATAAAGAAATCAGGCCCCCCAAATTCAAAGACCCAGTCCAAAAATGGGCATCTGAGATGATTACACACTTCTCAAATGAAGAAATACTAATGGCGAATAAATACATGAAAAAACTTTCAACATCATTAGTCATTCAGGAAATGCAAATTAAAACAACACTAGATTCTCTCACCCCAGAAAGAATGGCTATCATCAAGAAATCAACCAAGAACAAATGTTGGAGAGGCTGTGAGGAAAAGGAAGCCTACTGCACTGCTGCTGGGAGTGTAGACTGGTGAAGTCACTGTGGAAATTAGTTTGGAGATTCCTTACAGAACTAGGATTGGAAATCCCAGTTAATCCAGCTATTCCCCATTTGGATATTTTCCCAGAAGAATTAAAAACAACATACCACATCAATATATGTGCATCCAGGTGTATAGCAGCACAATTTGTCATAGCTAAATCTGAGAAACAACCCAAATGCCCATCAACTGAGGAATGGATAAAAAAGGTGTGGTCTTTTATACAATGGAGTATTACTCAGCTATAAAAAAAGATAAACTTGAGGTTTTTATAGGTAAATGGATACAACTAGAGACCATACTCATAAGTGAAATAAATCAGGCCCACATGTGTAAACATCATATTGTCTCCCCAGTGTAGGAACCTGCAAGAATAAGTAGAACTCAAAATGTATACTAGATGATAGGAAAGGGAAAGAAATTGCTCAAAGG
>NW_004955466.1:12642320-12643616 GCF_000276665.1 Chinchilla lanigera
AATGAAGAAGATATAAAAATCCTGAATAACTCAACATCAGCCAGTGAAATTAGAATGTAATAAAAAACTAGCCAATGAAGAAAAACCCAGGTCCTGATGGATTAACAGTTGAATTCTACAAGAAATTTAGAGGAGATTTAATACCAATTCTTCTCAAACTCTTTAATGAAATTGAAAGAGAAGAAAATCTCCCCAACTCATTCCTGGAGGCAAGTATTATCCTAATACCAAACCAAAGAGAAACCCAACCAAAAAAGAGAACTACAGGCCAATCTCCCTAATGAATATAGATGCAAAAATTCTCAATAAAAAACTAGCAAAAAGAATACAAAAAATCATCCAGAAGATTATACATCATTACCAAGTAGGATTCATCCCAGAAATGCAGGGATGGTTCAAAATATGCAAATCAATTAATGTAATACGCCGTGTCATTACAACGAAAGACAAAAATCACACAATCATCTCCATTGATGCCAAAAAAGCCTTCAATAAAGTCCAACACTCATGCATGATAAAGACCCTGTAGAAAATAGGAATAGATGGCCTTTACTTCAAGCTGATCAAAGCCATCTATGATAAACCAATAGCTAACATCATAATAAATGGTCAAAAATTGAAAGCATTCATTTTAAAATCTGGAACAAGACAAAGATGTCCACTGTCACCACTCCTGTTCAATATAGTTCTGGAAATATTAGCTAGAGCAATTAGGCAAGAGAGAAAAATAAAAGGAATAAGGACAAGAAAGGAAGAAGTGAAATTATCATTATTTACAGATGACATGGTACTCTACATAGAAGACCCCAAAAACTGCACCAAAAGACTTATGGCTTTAAAAACAAAATTCAGTAGTATAGCTGGATACAAAGTTAACACTCAAAAATCAATAGCATTCCTGTACACAAGCAACAAACAGACTGAGAGAGAAATTAGGGAAACCACGCCTTTCACAATAGCATCTAAAAAGATGCTATTAGGAATCAATCTAACAAAAAAAGTAAAAGATCTATACACTGAAGATTATACTGCTCTGAAAATAGAGATCGAAGAGGATTTCAGAAAATGTAAAGATATTCCTTACTCATGAATAGGAAGAACCAACATTGTGAAAATGGCCATACTCCCAAAATTGTTGTACATATTCAACGCAATCTCAATTAAATTACTATTAGTGCACCTCACAGATCTAGAGAAAACATTCCTAAAATTCATCTAGAACCAGAATAGGCCTAGAATATCAAAAGCAATCTTGGGAAACAAAGGAAAGGCAGAAGGTATCACAATTCCTGACTT
>NW_004955466.1:12645105-12669364 GCF_000276665.1 Chinchilla lanigera
TGCAATAGAACTGCCATGGTGAATTCCTACCATCTTGTCTAGTGAAACCCTGTATTATCTCTAATGTTTCATCTAATAATTATATTCTTATTCTCTTTAAAGGTTTGAACAATCTTCCTTTCTCACATCTGGTAATCCAAGCAACATAGTTGAAGATAACAATATGTAATATAACAACCACTGTTAATTCATATTATTTTTTCTTGAAACGCTATCACTTTAAATGTTCCTTCTTTGGTTTGTTTATGTTTGTTATGCTGCCATTGTTCTTTTTTTTTCTCTCTCTCATTTACTACTCTCTTTAAAATAAAATTTAAAAAAATAAAAGCTGTGGTAGTCCACTTCCAAGACCACACCCAGAGCTCCCGGCTACTTAATCATCCCAACCTTTATTTGGTTTCCTTCTCCTTTGTACTGGGATTGGTCTCTGTACCCAAACGGATATGGCGGAAGTGAAGGCACATTTCCTTTGATGGTAGGTTATAAAGGACATGGTGGCTTCTATTTTGATTGTTCTTTTGCAGCCTTACTCTCTTGGCTTATGCACTCTGAGAAAAGCCCAACGATACAGTGTGAACATCTCCAGGAAGAGGCCCAAGGTGTGAAGAATTAAGACCTTTTACCAACAGCTGGAAAGGTACCTCCTGCTCACCACCACACCTGCTTGTACTTTCAGATTACTGTGACCGTACACTCTGTTGGCAAAGGGGCTGCAACCTCACAAACTATGAGCCAGAATCTCCTGGCTAAGTCATGCTCAAATGCCTGAGCATCAGAAACTGTATGTAACAATAAACTTTTGCTGTCTTAAACTGCTAAGTTTTGGGGGTGAAGTGCAGTGCAGCAGTAGATGATTAACACAAAAGCAATCATGAGCTGTGCACCCAAAGAATCTGGAGACAATGAACTCCAGAGACCAAGATCTTCCCAGCAGGCAAGGAAAATAAGATAAGTTTGTACCTTCTCCTGTTGCTGAGGACAGGGTAGATGAAAGAGTGATCATTTTAAGAAAGGACAAGAAAAAAGAGAACTGCTATGTGCAGTACAAATTGAACCTGCACATAGCAGTTCTGCACATAGTAGAATTTCAGGAACAAGAGATGCAAAAATGGCCCTTTGCACCAAAAGACTGCTTTGCATGGGAACTTTTCTAGTTTAATTGCTGCTAAGGTGGTGCTGGGAAACAAAAAGACACCTTGTAAATTTTGAAGTTTCATCATGTCACAGTCTCCAGATATCTCAGCTGAAATCTACAGGTTTGAGTTTGTGCATTGCCCAAAATGTGTTTACAATGTTATCTCCTCAACTCAAATGGAGGCTTTGTTAAGGAAACACATTATAATGAATATTATAAAAAAAATACATTATAATGAATTCCTGATGTCTGGAGTCAGGTTTCTGTCAGATGTGGTAAGAGATTTAAACAGACACTTAAAAGAAGATACATGTCTGACAATAGCTATAGGGAAAGATGCTGAGCATTACTGTTAGTGTATATAAGCTCATTAAAATTAAAACTACAAAATAAGATTCCATTCCATTCCACAATGTGGAATAATTGGAACTCACAGCTTGCTGTGAGAATGTAAAATGGTACAACCATTCTGGAAAGCTGTTTCAGAGTTTCTGAAAAAGTTAAATTTAAACTTTATGATCCATCAGTTCCTTTTTCATTTTTATTTTATTTTTATTGTATTTTTTATTTTTTTTTTTGGTTTTTCTCCAGTACCGGGAACCGAGCTCATGACCTTGCGCTTGCCAGGCAGGCGCTTTTGCCACTGAGCTAAATCCCCAGCCCCTCCTTTTTCATTTTTACACACAAAAATGACATAGATCTATAAAAATAGTTATGCAAGTATATTTGTAGCAGATTCATTCATAATATGCTGCAGTTAGAAACAGCCCTGTGATCCAGAATAGGTAAACAAATGGTGGTATACATCTACAATTGGATACTATGAAAATTATACACCAATAAAAAGAACTCATTTGCTGTTATATGAATCTTCTAAATATTGTTATGATCAGAAGAACTCAGGTACAATAGAGCCTTTTTTAAAAATTGAGTTTATTTGTACATTTTATTTTATTTATTTTTTTATTGGTACATTTTAGATATACATAATAATCATTGTCATCATAAGGAATTTGCACCTGTAAATGATATATTTTCTTTCCTCTTTTTCTCCCCATGCTCTCTCCTCCCTTCAAACTCTCTTCCTCTTCCTGTTTACAAAGCATTGTTTCCATTTTATCACCTTTTATTATGGCTTTTTCCCCTCTTCTCTTCCTTCCTTTCCCCCTTCCACTTCTCTAGTTCCTCTTCCTTTAGACCAATTTTTTCCCATTTCACAATATTTATTGTATATTGGTCCTTATTTATTCTTTCAGTTTCTCACAACAGGGAGACAATGCAATAGTTCCACATACAAGTCCAATTTATTTCACTTAAGAGTATGGTCTCAAATGCAGCTATTTATCTAGAAATGTCTCAAATTTATCCTTCTTTATGGCTGAGTATTACTCCTCAAAAATACCATTTCTTTTTATCCATTCCTTGGCTGGTGAGCATTTGGGTTGTTTCCAAAATTTAGCTGTTACAAATTGCACTACTATAAACATGGGTGTGCATATATCACTGTGGTATGATGTTTTTAATTCTTCTGGGGAGATACCCAGAAGGGGAATAGCTGGGTGAAATAGGACCTATAATTCTGTTTTTTTGAGGAATCTCTACACTGATTTCCACAGTGGCTGCACAAGTCTGCCCTCCTACCAACAGTAGAAAACAGTTCCTTTTTCCCCACAACTTCTCCGGCATTTGTTATTGGTTGATTTCTTGCTGATAGCCATTCTTTCTGGACAGAGATGGAATCTCAGTGTTGTTTTAATTTGCATCTCTTGAATGACCAATGATGTTGAACATTTCTTTGTATATTAATTTGCTATCTGTATTTCTTTATTTGTGAAGTCTGTATTCATCTCAGATGTCCATTTTTGGATTGAGTCTTTAAATTTGGGGGTTCAGGTTTTTTTCAATCCTTTATATATAAGTCTTGTCTGAGGGCCTATTTGCTAAAATTTTTTCCCACTCTGTGGGGTGTCTTTTCACTCTGTTGGTGATTTCTTTTGATGTGCAAAAGCTGTTTAATAAAATGAGCTGCCAGTTGTTGATTCTTAGGAGTATTTCCTGGGCAGTTTGGGTTGTGTTCATGAAGTCTCTGCCTACACCTGGGTCTTCAAGACTTGTACTTACTTTCTCTTTCAGTAGACTCAGTGTTTCTGTTTTAATATTTAGATCTTTGATCCATTTTGACTTTAGTGCATTGTGATAAACATGGGTCTAGTTTTAGTCTTTGGAATATAGACAGCCAATTTTTTCAGCACATTTTTTAAAGAGGCTGTCTTTTTTCCAGTGAACATGTTTGGCCCCTTTGTCAAACAAAAGGTGACTGAGTGTGCTTGTAGTTGTGTCTGCATCTTTTAATCTGTTCCACTGATCTTTAGGTCTGTTTTTTTGCCCATAACATGCTGATTTTATTACAGTAGCTTTGAAGTAGAATTTCAGGTATGGGATTGTTTTGCTCTGGCCTTGCCTTTGTTGCCCAGAATTGCTTTTGCTATTGTAGGTCTCTTCTGGCTCCAAATGAATTTCAAGAATGTTTTCTCTGGTTCTGTAAGGTACGCTAATGGTATTTTGATTGGGACTGCATTAAATCTGTACAATAAATTTTGGAAGTATGGCTATCTTCACAGTGTTGGTTCTTCCAATCCTTGAGCAAGGGACATCTTTCCATTTTCTGATACCCTCTTAAATCTCCTTTCTTCAAAGTATAGATGTTTTACTTCCTTTGTTAGATTGACTCTTAAGTTTTTTTTTTTTTTGAATGCTGTTGTACAGGGTGTGGTTTGCCTGATTTCTCTCTCAGTGAGTTTCTTATTTGTGTACAGGAATGCTAATGATTTTTGAGCATTGACTTTGTATCCAGCTATGCTACTAAATTTGGTTATTAAATCTAAGAGTCTTTTGGTGGAGTTTTTGAGTTCTTTTGTGTGAAATATAATGTCATCTGAGCATAATGATAATTTCTCTTCTTCCTTTCCTATCTTTATTCATTTTATTTCTCTGTCTTGTCTAAATGCTCCAGCTAATATTTCCAGAACTATCCTGAATAAGAGTGATGATAGTGGACATCCTTGTCTTGTTCCTGATTTTAGAGTGAAATGTTTCAATTTTTGTCCATTTAGTGTGATGTTGGCTGTTGCTTTGTCATAGATGACTTTTATCAGGTTGAGGTAAAGACCATCTGTTCTGATTTTCTGTATGGTTTTTATCAAGAATATGTGTTGAACTTTGTCAAAAGCTTTTTCTGCACCTACTGAGGTGATCATGTGATTGTTGTCTTTGATTCTGTTGATATGGTGTATTACATTTATTGAATTGTATATATTGAACCATCCTTGCATTTCTGGGATAAATCTTACTTGGTCATGGTGTATAATCTTCTTGAGATTTGCTGCATTCTGTTTGCTAGTATCTTACTGAGGATTTTTGTCTCTATGTTCATTAGGGAGATTGGCCTATAGTTCTCTTTTTTTGGTTGGGTCTTTCTCTGGTTTTGGTATTAGGGTAATACTTGCCTCTAAGAAAGAGTTAGGGAGTATTGCTTCTCTTTCAATTTCATTGAAGATTTTGAGGAGTATTGGCATTAAATCTTCTCTAAATTTCTTGTAGAATTCAATTGTGAATCCATCAGGACTGGGGTGGTTTTTTTTTTTTTTTTGGTAAATTTTTAATTATATTTTCAATCTCATTAACTGATATTGCATCATGCAAAATTTTTATATCTTTTTGGTTCAGCTTTGGTAATTCATACATATCTAGGAATTTGTTCATTTCTTCTGTGTTCTCCACTATATGAGAGTAAAGATTTTTAAAGTAGGTATTGGTCATCTTCTAAATTTCCACAGGACCTGTAGTGGTTTCACCCTTTTGATTCCTCAATGCATGGATTTGAATCTTTTCTTTCCTTTTTTTTGATAAGGTTCTCTAAGGGTCTATCAATTTTATTTATTAATTCAAAAAGCCAACTCTTCAGTTTACTAATTATTTGTATTGTTTTATTAGTCTCCATTGTGTTAATTTCTGCTCTGATCTTTATAATTTCCTCCCTTCTTTGGGCTTTGGGCTTGACTTGCTCTTCTTTTTCTAGAAGCTTGAGGTGCAGCATTAGGTTGTTTATTTGTGCTCCTTCTGCTTTCCTGATGTGAGCATTCAAAGCTGTAAATTTCCCTCTTAGGATTGCTTTCATTTCATTCCATGCATCCCATATGTTGTATCTGCTTTCTTGTTTAGTTGTAGATATTAATTTCTTCTTTAGTTTCATCTGTGACCCATTGGTTATTCAGGAGAGTGTTATTTAATTTCCATGTGTTTATGTGCTTTTGCAATTTCTTTTGCCATTAATTTCAAATTTCATTGCACTATGGTCAGATAATATGCAAGGGATAATTTCAGTTCCTTTGGATTCACTTAAGCAAGTTCTCTGGGTTAGTATATGCTCTATTTTAGTAGTTATCACAGATATATATATATATATATATATTCCCTTCCTTTTCTCTTTCCTTTTCTCCTTTTCCTCATCCAAGTTGTTTCTTCTTTTGAGCAATTTTTTCCCTTTCCTGACATCTATTGTCAGTTAGTTTCTTTTGACTGGCAAATTGAAGCAACTTACATTGATGGTTATAACTGCTATGTGTTGGCTTATCTTTGTCATGATATTTTTCTGCTGTTGGTTCCCTGATTTTTGTCTCTGTTTAATTGTTTACCCTGTCTGGTGATTTTTGTGTTGTTATTCTTGGAATGTGGTCATTTTTATCTCTGTCTAGAGTATCTTTCAGTTCTCTTTGTGGGGATTGTTTGGTGGTTTCGAATTTCTTCAGTTCTTTGCAATAGAAATACCTTATTCTCCCATTAATTGTGAAAGATAGTTTTTCAGGGTACATCGTACATCAATGTAGGAAAACAATGGAAGTTGTTTTCCTTCAGGACTTGAAATACTTCACTCCAAGCTCTGCTTGACTTGAGGGTCTGCCATGATTCTGATGGGCTTTCCTGTACAGGTGATCTGTTTATTTTCTCTAACAGCTTTTAATATTATGTCTTGTGCTGAGTTTCTAGAATTTTGATTATTGTATGTCTTGGTGTAGTTTTATTTTGGTCATGGCTGTTGGGAGTTCTATATGCTTCATTTATTTGTATATCAGATTCTTTATCCATGTTTGGGAAATTTTCTGCCATTATTTCTGTGAAATTTTCTTATGGTGTTTGTACATGTCCAGCTTTCTCATTGACCCTAATCAATCTTATTTTATTCTTCTTTGCATCATCTTGTAGCTGTTGGATTGATTTTTCATGGTGTCTTGCTGGGTTTTTTTTATTATTAATGAAACACTTTATTATAAACTTCTCCAGAATATAAACTGATTTTGTATCAAAATTCTTTGAAACATTTAGAACTATGTGTAACATAAGCATATTATTATTATTATAATGTATTCATTTTCCACTTTCCAGCCTAGAAAATATACTGCAAGTTAACAAGGGGGCAAAATCTAAACTGCTTTATAGAGAAAACCAATGAACATAAAATGTACACAACTCAAAGCTAAAACAAATCCAATCAAGAAATAGATTTGGCAAAACCTAACAATCCTCCAATTTAAATAAATTATTTCCCAAGAGAAAATAACTCCACCATCATGGCAATTTCAGCAAGCCAGAACCACTCTCCTAAAGGGAAACAATATCAAATGTAAAAAAAAAAGTAACAATATTTTTAGAGAAGAGGAAAAGTAATTTCCTCATTGGAAAGCAAGCATATGAAATACTTCATATTCACCTGGCCTTTGTTAGTAGTAAATTATCTGTTCACATAAGTGATATGAACCTGAATATCATAAAACCAAGCTCTTCCACTATTTTTTCAATTTTAACCTCAGGAGAACTAAAGAGCTTCAAAATCCAAGGATAGACTGGTCCCAAAGCATTTCTTCCTCTGTTCTTTCTTCACCTTGTTCCTTTTTCTCTTTTCTATGCTTAGAGTCCTCCTTCTTAGAGGCTACATCTCAGCTGTTTTTCTCCTTATGATGCTTGGGCTTTTCTGTACCATCCTCTACTTGTTCTGTTTCCACATCTGTTTTCTTTCTTTGGATGCTCACATGTTCTTCTAAATCCGCCTCCTCAAGACTTCTTTTCCTCTTATGCTTGGGCTGCCTCTCCTTTGGTTTTTCTTTGCCTTTCCCTGGGTGCCTTCTTCTTTTCTGATGACTGGCTTGATGGGCACCAGTCCTGGTTCCTGAGGAGAGGTGTTCAGGGCCTCCAGAGTCTACACTGGCTGAAACATAATTATGTGCTTGCTGGCTGAGGTTCAAGGGCACTGTTTTTTCTGAGAAATTGGAGAACTGACAGTAGCTCAGAGACTCTAGTCTCAGCCTGTTTTCAGGAACTGGGAACCACTGAGGTAACCAGTTTTCTGTCTGTGAAGTATTGTGTGAGCTTGGGTGAGTCTGGACTGTTCCAGATGGGAGGCTTTGATTGAATATTCTGTGACTGGGTCTGGAACCAACTTCTTCCCTGTTCCCACAGCTTTCCAAAGAGTCCTCCCACATCTTTCTGAAACAAGCCTTTGGCTCTAAGCCTCTGGCCTTCTGCACTTTAATATAATCTTCAAGTTCATCTTGAAAGGAGTCATATGACTTTGAATGTTTCTTTAGGTTGACAAAAATGGATCCTTTTTGTTAGGCTGAGAACTGGCTGGAGAAATCTGGTCATATTTATCTAGTACTTGCTTAAGTTTTTCAGCATGAACTACCCCCAAATAGTGAGGCTACACAACAATCAGGTAGCTAAAAATCATGATGCAGAGATTATAAAATTTATTTTTGTCCAATAGTTTACTCCCATTCACCTCATAATGCAAAATCTTCTATTGTTCAAACTGAAGCACTACTCCACAGATGCCTTTTATAAGAAGCACCTGTAAGTTCAGTCTTTCTTCACTCAATATGGTATCTTCACTGAGGCAGGGGTGGGATTTACAGCAACTGTCCTCCTCCTCACCAACACCACCAGCTGAAGGACAGGCAGTGGTAGAGGTGGCAGAGAGGCAGGAACAACCACTGCCACCACTGCTGCCTCTTGCTGTTTTTAAGGTATGCTTCTTTTCAGGATTACTAGCCAGAACTCCGTCTCCAGGATCTGAAATTCTATCCTGTCCCTCACTCAACGTATTGCACATACATATTGCATATACCTTCAATGGATATTTTAACCTCTTGGATTATATTTAGATCTGTTTCATGGATTCCATTCTTTCCCACGTTGGGCATATTTTGTTCCCATTATATTTCTAAGCTAATCTCTTCTTTTATCTGTATCCTCTCTAATATCTTTGATTTTAAGCATCATTTCTTTTTGTCATAAAAAACAGGAAAGGGATAGCCAGTCAGACAAACAAGGGGGAATAAAAGTAAAATACCTCTGGAGAGATTATTTTCTCCATAGCCTTTTGCACTTTTTTTTCACTTGTTGTGCTATCATTGTTTGACTTCCAATTTCATCTGCTTCATTGTGTTCTGAGCTTATCCTCAGTGAGTTGGGAGTCTGGGGTTGCATTTTCCTTGTCATTTTCTATTTTCTCTTTTTTATTTTATTTTGTTTTCTATGTTGACGCTTGCCAATTTATTATGATAGATAGCTTTATCACTAGTATTGAGGCTTCACTAGGAAATATCTGTTCCTCAGGGTTGTCCTCTATATGTTGGTGGTTCTTTATAGCTACACCAAGAACATACCTTCCCAATTTTAAAGGATGCAAAGTTACTACTTTGCTCAGCACCCAGTCCTTTGATACTGGGTTGTGGTGGTGATTATGACCCTATGCAATCACACTGTCATCATACAGGGGAGAAAAACTGATTACAACATGTATGATATCTTGGCTAAAGTAGTACAGTTAGTAATAACAATAGTTTCAAGTACTGTTTAAGTACTGACAAACTATGATAACCATTACCCTACTACCTCCAATCACAGGAGCAAATTCTAAAGTTATATAACAAAAACCAAATATATACCATGTACTTGTGTGCAGTATTTTTCCCCTTAGTGGAGTGATTTTACACTTTTGTGGGGGTGTGGGAGTTAAGATGGGTAGGGGACAGGATAAAGTGATGAATGAGCTGGAGGTCAAGGCTGGAGGTCAAAGGATGATCACCCAAGTTTTGGGAAAGTGGAAAACAAAGGAGGGAAAGAATGAAATAGAACAAGAAGGAGTAATCAGAAAGCGAAGAGACAATGTTTACTCACTTGAAAGTTCAAATTCAAGTAGCTGAAGAAAAAAAGCCTCAATAGAAGAAAATGAAAAATATAGATAAGAAATCTAAACAGTGAAAAAAGAAGGAAGAAAAGTAAAGAAAATGGAAAAGAAAGGAAGAAAAGTAGAAAAGAAAGAAAAAAGTAGACTCAAGAAAGAGGAGAGAAAAGAAAAAAACCCAAAAGCAAATCCACAAAATATAAGACAAAACAAGATGACTTCCAACCAGACAGGAAAGGGATAGCCAATCCGACAAACAAGGGGGAATAAAAGTAAAATACCTCTGGTGTTTACAGTTCTGTGGAAGTGTGCACATCAGGTCTCAAAAATGTGCTGTGTACTCCAGCCTAGTTGCCATGGAAATTGTGCTGGGTATAGAGCTGATTCAGGCCTCTGGATGTGGAGGCTGGGGCTGGTCTTCTGTTGGAGAGCCCAACTGCTGGCTCATTCATCATGCTTCAGACACTTCATGCTCCTGGCCCTGCTGATTACTCCGTGCTCCCAGACTGATTGTCCTAGGTGTCCTGGGTTTCAGTGAGTCCGCCCATCAAAGGTGTATGTGTGCCTGCATGCCTGGGGTGTCCTTGGTATAGAGTCTTAATCTAGTGATAGCAATCTAGTGATAGATCCAAGCTTGCCTGGAGAGGTACAGACCAGCTCTAAGTGAGCAGGAGAAAACTTCCTGGGGTTATAAAACACGATCCATATCCTGACTATTGTGATTACAGTGTATTACATTTTAAAAATACATTCAACTGTGCACTTAAAATCTATACAAGTTACTATGTTAAATTATAACAAACTTTGTTAAAATGTTTTACTCCATTTCATATTAAAATATTTTGTCACCTTTTTGCTTTGTTAGAGAACTCTCATATATATCACAGTCACACAGTTTTTTCTGAGGTTTGAGAATGAATATCCATAGCTTCACATTTCAAAGATGATGAAAAGATGGCAAATCAATGGTTGATTTTCTTAGTGGTAACTCTGGGGTTAGAACTATTTCTCTGTGGTTCTCATGTAGTTTTTTTTTTTTTTTTTTTTTTTCACTAAAGCTAACTGTGACCCAAAAAGTCGATCATATTGCTTAATACATTATTTTTACCTTTCAGTAGGAAAATTTTGTCTTTCTAAGAAGCTTCTGTTACTCAGAAAGCCAGAAAATAAGTATAACTTTATTTTGCTAGTAATTTCTGTGTAGCTTTCATAATGTTCTCATGTATTTTAGATGATAATGAGGCTAGTGATGTTGATCTTCCTTCCCAGAAGAATGTGAAAAATCACTAATTATTGTTGGCAAGGTGTCCCAGGATAGCAGACTGCTCTATAAATGCAAAAGAATAGCAGTTAGTAATACTACCATTTTACAGTTGGTAGAACATGTCTTCAGAAGCCATGAAGCCCAGTACAACATGTGTCCCCTCTCAAAAGAGTAGCTGACAAAGATTTTGTTCCGTTCTGTAGACTTTGGTTGTTTCTCTTGCTGAGCAGAAACTTTTTAATTTGACATAGTCCTATTTATTAATTCTTGGTATTATTTCCTGAGCAATTGCAGTCTTAGTCAGGAAGTCTTTGCCTGTGCCTAAGACTTCAAGTGATTCCCCTGTGCTTTCTTCTACCAGTTCCCAAGTTTCAGGTTTTATAGATCTTTTATGCAGTTTTATGGCAGGAGAGATAGGCATCCAGTTTTGGTCTTCTACACGCAGATGTCCAGTTTTTACAGCACCATTTGTGGAAGAGGGTGTCTTTTCTCCAGTGTGTGCTTTTAGTTTCTTAGATTCAGATAGGTTGGGCTGTTTCTGTGTCTTCTGTTTCTGTCCTCTGTTCTGTTCTATTGGTCTGGGTCTAATTTTTATTAGTTCCCTGTTTTTTGTTATTGTTGCTTTGTAGTATTATTTGAAATCTTGCATTGTGATGCCTCCAGCCTTCCTCTTTTTGTTTAGGATTGCTTTGGCTTTTCTGGGACTTTCTTGTTTCCATATGAAGTTTAGGAAGATTGTTTTCTAGCTCTGTGAAGAATATCATTGGAGCCTTTGTGTGGATTGCTCTGAATCTGTAGATACTTCTGATAATATAGCCATTTAAATAACATTAACTCTGCCAGTCCTCAAGCATAGGAAATCTTTCCAACTTCTGATGCCTTCTTCAATTTCTTTCTTCATTATTCTGTAATTTTCATTGCAGGGGTCTTTTACTTCCTTGGTTAGGTTTATTCCTAGATTTGGGGGGTAAGCTATCATGAATGGATTGGTGTTCCTGATTTCTTTCTCAGCTAGTGATGTATAGAAAAGCTATTGATTTTCAAATATTGATCTTGCATTCTGTTGACTTTTACTTTTGATTTTAAATTTTCTGTACTTTTTCTTTCTTAGACTAGCTAACAGTTTGTTGATTTTGTTTACTTTGAGCAAACCAATCCAGTTTTATCAATTCTTTCTATAGGTTTTCTGTTTTCATCATTTTCTTGGTGCATATTTTGGAATGCTGGGTTTTTGTTTTGATTTGTTTCAAAATATTTTGAAGTTTGCCTTTTGATGTCTTCTTTAAACTATTAGGTTTTGAAGGGAATGCTTAATTTCTGTATCTTACTTTGAAATTTGCATATCATTTATTTTTTCCAACTTCAACTATTGTTATTTGAATAATACTAGATATGAAATAATTTTTCTTAAAATTTATTTTATGGCTTAATATATAATCATAAATAGTCCTAGGGCTATTTATGAGGGAAGAAAAATGTATAGTCTGTTGTTGAATAGAAATTTCCATATGTCTGTTTCGGTCCACTTGTTAAAAAATGCGGTTGAGGTGCAGTATTTCCTTATTAATTTACCTTCAGGGTACTCTGTCCATTTTGGAAGTGGGATATTGAAGCCCTCTACTATTACTGTACTGTTATCTATTTCTCCCTTAATGTCCATTATTATTTGCTTTAGTCTTTAGATGCTTCAATTTGGGTGAAGATATATTTACAATTTTTATGTACTCTTGATGAATTGTTCCCTTTACCATTAAATAATGCTCTTTTTTGTTTCCTGTGAGAGTTTTTGATCTGAAGGCTATTTTGTCAGATATAAGTGTAGCCACCAGTGTTCTCTTTTGGTTACCATTGACATGGGACTTCTTCCATTCCTTCACTTCCAGCCTATGTGCATCTTGATGCTTAGCAGGATCTCTTGTTCACAGCATATTGCTGGATCTTATTTTTTAAACCATTCACTTATTTCACATCTTTTGATGGGAAACCTTAACTTGCTTATATTAAAGGTTATTTTTGATAAGTCAAAAACTTACCACTGCCAATTTGCTATATGTCTTCTGGTTGTTCTGCAGTTCCTTTGTTCTTTTCTTCCTGTCTTGTTTACCTTTGTAATTTAATAATTTTCTATAGTGCCAAGCCTTGTTTCCTTTGTCTTCATTATTTGTGTGTCTGGTTGGTCAAACATCTTATGGTTATAATACACCATTTTAAATTGATAAAAACTTCATTTGCATATGCAACTCCAGACTTTTACCCTCTCTCATGCATTTTTTTGATGTTATCCTTTACATCTTTTCATATTGTACATTTTTTTATATTGTACATTTCTTAACTTATTATAGCTTAGTTATTTTTGACCATGTTGACCTTAATCTTTGTATCAGAGATATCTACTTAAAGTAATACATGTGTGGACTCTGGGAAGCTCCCTCAACTAGAGTCAGAGCCTTTAAAAACCTGTAAGAGCTTCTGGTGGCAGAGACTATATATGTTCGCTATGGTAAAGGGGCTGTTGGGGATGTTGTTGTTCATCTCGCTCCAGCAGAGAGGAAGCAGCAGTGGGAGGGGACGGTAGGAGAGACAAGATATTCCCTTCCCTGCCATATCCTGATTTCCTGGGCACTTCAGGATTTCTGCTGCAGTTTTGCTCCTCTCTCAGGCTCTCCTAAACTTCTTTTGGTCTAAAAGCAGTTGTTTGCAGTTTTGGAGGGTTTTGTGGTGGGGAAGGGCAGGGAGTGCTAAGAGCTTTTAGTTGGTCATCTTGGTGCTGTCAATCCTGAAGGGATTCTTGAAATATATTAAAATACTGTCCACAAATTTATATTCTCACTAGCATATCTCTTTCATGCTGTTTGTGGTAGTGTTGAACATTATAATTTTAAAGTACTTACTTTGTATATCATTGATTTTATTTGAATTCATATTATCATTAGTAAGAGCAAATCTTTAAATGTATATCTTGGCAATTTGTATGTCTTCTTATAAAAACAATCACTGATCTTTTTGCTGGTTTTTGGATGAAGCCAACATTCTTGTGGAATAAGTATTAGGGAAATAAATAATCTGAGATTGAAAGGAGAGAGGTTTCTCTATCTGCTCTAGTTTCCTAAGGTTTGGGTATCTGTACACAATTTTCTCCAATTTGAGTATCTGTATATAATTTTCAACTTTAGGCTCTGACACAAGTAGCTGACAAGGCTGTTTGGATAGTTTCCTAAAGCCTGAGATGGATCAATAACCATTAGTGAATGAAGGGCTGCTCAGGAAAGAGTTGGGAAAGTCACACAGCCAAAGTCTACTGTCTATGACGGGCAATATTTACTGACTACTCACTGTGCATGAATTCTTACATAAATTGTCTCATTTAATTTTCTCCAAGTTCAAAGAGGTAAGTGTATTACTTTCCTCAAGATGGAGACAAGGAACTGAGACTAAGAAGGTGAATAACTTGCCTATGGTCTTGGAGGTAGACAGCGAGGGAGCCAGTTCCTCTGCCTTCCACCCAAACTCTTAATTACATCCGGGACAGAAGTGGGCTAGGTCAGAAGTGACACTTGCTGCTGCCTGTGCGCAGGGGGCACTGTACCCTCCTGTCTCCTTGGTTGGATGACTGGGGCTCCAGGTAGAAGGGCAGAGGATGTTCAGAGTCTGCAGGACAGAGGTTGTCAGCTTTTGGGAGGGTCCTTCGCAGGGACATGGGATAACGCAGCCCACGGAGGGAAATGCTCTCCTCGGTTAGAGATTCTGCCCGGATAATAAATGGCTCAGGGCTTTAGAGCATTTTTCCTTGTCCCTCAGAAACACTTGGGCCTCTTCCAATCTCGCCAACTGTGGCGCTCTCAGAATTGTACATTTGGGGTTTAGTGCAGCCAGGTTGGGACAACCTCATAAAGCATGTTGGAATGAGGGAAAGGATAAATCCCCCGGAGTCATGTACAAGGCTTCCACAGAAGCAATAGTCTCTTTGATTATTTTTTTCCATAGCTGGTGAAAGGAATTCTGTGTTAGAGTTAAGCATGTGGTTGAACTGCTATTGAAAATATGTTAAGCCACAGAAAATAACTTGGGTTAGATATGTAGGAACACTGTCTGGTTTCTAAGCTCTCTGTAACAGCTAGTTTATCATTATACGGCATTGGGAGTATCTGTGTTTATGGCAGATCTGAAGTATTTCTGTGAGGCTGGTGAAGGGCAGCGTGTTAAAAAGGAAAAGCAGTGTGGACTAGGGATGTAGTGAAGAGATTATTCTTGCTCCAAGCAACATACTCAAAGCAGCAAAGAATAAATCTTTCTTTGAGAATATACTCCCCAATCCTTTAGGCACGTGAGTTGTGTCTGTTGAATTCTCTTACAGAATCTGCTTTTTCCCCATCTCAAATGAGTCAGCTCTGCTTGAGGTCTGGACACGGCACAGATTTACTGCTCGTGTTTTGAGTCATTTCCAGTCTCTTAATTATCCCACCTTATAAAGGCAACACTTTGCCTTTGTTAAGGGATAATTGACTTGCCGCTCTAACTAGCTGGGAGAAAGAGACTAGCTTCCAATGCAAACTTTTCATTTCAGTACACTTTCCAAATTCGGTTTTTATGAATATGCTTCCTATGCCTATGTCCCTCCTCAGCCCCTTCTCAGAGTGCCTCAAAGCTTACTGTGCCCGTTTGTGTGCTCTCCTGTCCTCTGCCTGGAAGATCCTCCATACATGCTGCTGAAAATGATTCCATAGGCTCCTCCATCATCGTTTACACAGCCTGACCAGTGTCTAGTTTTAGTTTTTCCTTTTCCTGCTGTGTGTTAGCTCTTTCTGAATGACAAAAAAGGCCTGGCTGATGGGTAGAAGCCCAGTTCCCACACTGAGGCTGATTTCTAGGGAGTTATTTTAGTAAACAGCTTACAGTAATTGAGCGCTTATTGTGTTCTATGCAATGGACTGAAACTTTATGAGCATCATTTTATTTAATCCCCACAATACCCTATGAGGTTGATATTGTTAATATCCATATGGATAGATAAGATTATTGAAAATCAGAATGGAAAAGAATGTTGCCTGTAGGGGCTGGGAATATAGCTCAGTGGCACAGCGCCTGTCTGGCAAGCATGAGGTTCTGAATTCAGTTCCTGGTACCCTGCCCCCCTGAAAAGGAAGAATGTTGCCTACAGGCAGCTTTAGAAGCACTACTTGTTAGCAGGTGCTCACCATGATTAGGATCTGATCCTCAATTCTGAACCTACAGCCCTGCTCCGTGGGGACAGGATGGGGAATTTAACAGGGCATTTCCCCCAGGCAAACAGAAGACAGTCACCACAGAGCTGGTCCTTAGGAGCAGGGCAATGAGATTTCCTGTCCCAAGCCAGTATTCTACCCTGCGAAGAAGATTCTGGTTGTAGGATCCAGTGATGTGAGTGTATGTCAGGGGAGAGATCAACACTCTCTCAAGCCCAGGTCCAGAATGAGGGTTCTGAGTACCCACGTTCTGGGTTCAGAAAGCCCCACCACTAGTATGTTGCTGGCTGTTGATTTTGGAAGTGACTAGTTTTGCTTTGGACAAATATCAGGGACATAAAATTACATCCTGGCATTTCTATAGTCACAGTCCAGGGTAACAAGGTGACTTTTTCATTTGTTTGTTTGTTTTGTAGTTTTTCATGGAGTAATGAAGTGAGATGAATTCCACGATCCTTAAGCAATGGAGTAAGCATTCTGGGAGAATTAAAGTGCCCTTAAGCTCTGTGTAGCATAGGTACATTTCTGTCCTTTCTCAGAGCTCTGCCTGCAGATTTTGAGAAGCCAAGGGTGAGAAGAGAGCTGGCATTTTAGCTCATTTTTTTTTTGGACATATTTTACTGCTTTCTTCTCTCACTGTCTGTCAAGCTTGGCCACACTGAGATTATATTGTTATCATATCACAAAGATGCTTCATGCCAGTAGACTGAACTTGTGTTAGTTCAAAGCTGAGTAATTATTTCTTTTCATTGAAAAAATTGAGTTGAAATATTTTAACCTGAATTAAACATATATACTTGTTCTTCTGTGTCACAATCATATCCATTTACCTTTTTCTTTAATAATTCATTCAATTTTTCTTCCAGTAACTTTCCTTGCCATTTTTGCTGTTTCTGCAGTTAATATAAATGTAATGAGGAGGATATTTAATCAAAATTGCATTGAACTGATTGGCTATGGAGCTTAAAGCAGAGAGTGACAGGAAAAAAGTGTTCTGAAAAATGCAGATTTTAAAGGCAGGATTCCTGAGCCTTATCTTAATACTAGCAATGCCTCACCATTTCATCATTCTGTGGCTTGGTTTCCGAGCTTGGAAAGCCTTGGAAATTGAGGTTTTTACTTTGTTTTTTGGTACTACGAATCAAACTCAGGACCTTCTGCTTGCCAGGCAGGCACTGTGCTGCTGAGCTGTATCACCAGTGAAATTAAGGCTTTAAGATTTTTTTTACATATTGATGCTGTGAGGGTAATGTGGTAATACTTTTGAAAGAGCTCTGAATACTTAGCAGGGAAGACATTGTAATCTGTCTCCTATTATTTTGTGTTCCAAATGGGACTAGCATAAAGAATAATTTGGGACCCTAGTGCTTTAAAAATAATTGTGTATAGTCATTCAGCTTGTATGCCTACTTTACTAGGGTCTGTCCCTGAGCCAGTGAATAGAGTAAAAACACTCCTGGACTGGTTGGCATGGAAACTAACCTCAGAACATGCTGGGAGCATGTAGGCTGTCTTTGGACCCAGCTGTGTGGCAGGTGTAACAATAACCCCTCCCCACCGAAGTCACTGTGGGACTATGGAATGTCTAATTTGACTAGCACTGAAATAAAACAAATATAATCAATTGTAAATATGCTATTATGTATTCTTTCTCTTTTAAAAAAGAAAAAAATAGCACTAGACAACCTTATGGTAAGAAAACCTACTTGTATCTACTGCAAGAGATGCTTTGGGCGGTGTGGTCTCAGGCTGTACCAGTGCCCTTTTTGAAGGAACTTCCTTTCCCCAAAGAGCGGTGGTTCTCAGGAGACCATGTCTGTACAATGGCCTACACCAACTGGATTAGAACTGAACCCCAGATTCAAGATAAACAACAGATTCTCCCTGGAACTGACACTTGGATATGGTGTATTTTATTCAGTCTGGACTGTTTGTTTAAACTCTGCCATGTCCAGGATATATGCCAAGAGTAAGCTGGTAGGTTTCACTGTTAACTATGTGTGTACCATTACATCTCTTCGATTAACTTTTTGAACTTATTGGTAACAAGAATTTAGGTTTTTAAAATGTGAATTCACCCAAACTCACTAGATTATTATCTTTGACATTTCAAACAAGAGTAATGAGTGCTGTGCGCCATTTTGGAAAGGTGCTCCTTCTTTCTGGAACGTTGGTGGCTCTAACTTGTACATTAGAGCTGCAAGGATTGTAAAGAAATGAGATTTAAAGGAGAGTGGTGTTTAATGATTACATTAGTCAGAATTCTGGCAGCAAGTAGTTGGCACACTTTTTGCATAATGTAAGAATTTAATAAAGAGACTATTTACCAAGAGCACGGTGCAAGGAAACCAGAAGTAATAGTGTAACATGCTGTAGTTAGTGGGCTTCTGTTAACACCTTGGTACCTACACGGGAAGGGAATGGAGAACATGAGAAAGAGAGAGTGTAAGACAGAGAAAAATGCAAGGGCTCTGTGTGGCCAGCACCCCCAACAGGAGCAGAAAGCGGCCCATGGTCTCTCCATAAGCAGCAACTGGAAGAACAGATACCCAGACTGACCTCACTCCCTCACATCCTCCTCCCCAGTAATCTTCTACTTTTCCCCATTACTTGACCCAACTGGAAACCAGAGGGCCAGGGTACTTTCTGATGCAATCCGTACAACAGAGCCTCCTGAATAATAAAGCAGAGAAAAGGGTGTGGGGTTGTTAAAATCAGCAGCTTGGCGACCTCCCTTTCCATCCACTTTAAGTCAGTCTCCTGTCTCCTCCTCTAGGTAAGACGCTGGTGGGCATTTCTTTCCAGCTCCAATCACTAGGCTCTTCAGTGGTCTCCACCTCATCTGAGCCAGTTTTTCACCATCCTCACTTGCACCTAGAATCTCAAGTACACAACTTCTCTTCATTCTTTTGTTCATAGGTACTATATATTCTGCCAGGAATGCCTTTTATGGCCCTTGACAAAGGGCCTCTGTCAAACTTCTATTTAGCTTTTCCTAACCAAAGTTAGCTCCCTTCTGTAGTGTTTTGGTCAGATTACTGTTGACTTAGGCTCTTTCTTTACTGACTTCCCAAATCATCCCCCACCTGCTACCTTACACACGTCGCAGGTCACTGTTAACACTGGTGTCTCTCCTTCTTCTGTGGGCCCTTGATCACTCCTGTGTCTGCTGCACCAACTCTATTTGGTGTCTTTAGCACTTTATAGAGTATGCCTGGTGAAGAAGTGATGCTTAGAAAATGCTTGATAAATGAACAGTTTTCCTTCTTTCAATCATGCCTACCTTCCATCTGCCTTCCACATTTCCAAGTGCCCTCCAGATTAATCTTTCAAAGCACAACTCACTGTGATCCGATCATCCCTAGACATTTCCTGTAGTTCCCACTATTGTAGAATGATGTTCAAGTCTCCGACTTGTCCACAAAACTCTTTACCATAGGGTCTCTCTGTGTATTTTCCCATCATCTTCTACCATTCCTTCCTGGCTTGCTTCCTGCATCTCTCATCCCCATTCCAAGTCCTAAGGAATTGCTGAGCATCCTTAGCAAGCCATCTTTTCCCATATGTTGTCATAATTTGCATCTGTTCATCTTTCTGCCTGGAATGCTGCCTCCACTTCCCAGTACTCCCGAGCCGCTCTTACGGTCTCCCTACTCCAAGCTCTTCCCTGCCTATGGCTTTGTCAAACCCTTATGTTCAAAGACTTAGCTGATTTGGCATTTTCTCTGTAAAAATTTCCTTAAAAGCTTCCCCTTGCAACTCAACAAAGTTAGCTTCTGTTTTACACCTATGAAAATCCTTTCACGCTGTGTTGAAGATTTGCTTATTTGTGGGTTGTCTTTCTCATTTCCAGAATCTAACACCAACCCTGGCACATACTATATGACCATAATTGTATCTCTACCTAATATACAATGCGTAAGTTGATTAAAGTTAATTAAACCTGTATCTTGTGGTCTTCAACCATGCAAAGGACAACTCTCTCTTTTCTTCTCCGGTTATTTCTACGTTGCACATGGGTCCTTCATGCCTGAGGCACACAGGTGGATGAAGCCATGTGCAACACAGCCAATAGGATGCACGTAGAAAAGTGTGGGGACTTTAGGTCAGTCTGCACGCTGAAAAAGGCTGTGCTGTGGACATTTCGGTTGCAGCTCCCACAGTTATCTTGGGTGGTGGTTTGGAAGTCACATGCTGACAGTAGCAGAGAAGAGAGCTGGAGAAACTTGGGTCTGTGATGGCGGCAGAACTGCCATGTCAGTCCTCGGTGACCCACACAGAGTGTTAAATGAGGAAGAAATAAAATTCTGTCTCATTCAAACCTTGAGATTTCTGTTATTTTCAACCAAATGTAATCCTAATTAATATATCTACTTAATCATTAGTACTAGTTGAATCAAAGTCAAAAGTCATGAAAAAGTAAAAAAAAAATCTTTATTTACTATTCTTGTTTCAATTTTCTTTTGTAACTTTTCAAACCAGTTTGCAGAGAAACATACTAAAGAGCTTAAATTTAGAGAATCAAGGATATCATTATTTCTTTGTAAAGAGACTCATACTTTATTCAGCTTCAAAATTCCATCTTACTATGTCAGCTTATTTTGAGTTTATGTATCTATACCTCAGCATCACAGAAGTACTCAACAGAGGTCAGTCTATAAACACCAGAGTGTTTATTTTGCTTCCAGTAGATCAAGCTGCCTTTGCTGCCAAGGGTGGGACCAATTTGAATTTGCCTATTTGTCTCAGAAATATTTAGCAGTTATTTAAATCAGTGCCTACAGATCTCTTTCTAGCATCTCTATATCTGGCTTTTATTACATAGTACATCAAAGGCATTGTCTCTTCCCTTCACTATGACTTTAACTTTTTTGTTTTGGTTCACATCTCTATAGGAAGGTGTTGAGGAAAAGAGAATCATCATCCACCCCCATCTGGCAGAGTTCAGTGTGCTCTGTGAACTGGGATTTTTGTATTAGAAAAGCTGAGGAGATTTTTTGATTAGAAAGATTATTCTGAGAGTTTTCCATGAGGAATCAGCAGCCTGTGGTTATATTCTGCACCTATTAAAGGATGGAGTTGTAAAACTGATGTGTATGTAATCTCCTTTCAGGTTTCCATGGCAACAGTAGCAGCAATTCTGTGAATAGCTCTTCCATTCTTCCTTCAAGACTCTTAGGCTATGAAATTGTTTTCTTTTTAAAAACTATTCTTTCTTTAAAAACTAATGAATGCATTTGGATTAATTTTGAGGGGATATTTATGAGGCTAGGTATATTCACAGGTTGTGAGTTCAATAAGTAAACGGCTTTGCTACTAGCAAGCCATATGACTTTGGGTAAGTCAGTTATCCTCTGTAAGCTTCATTTCCTTGTCTATAAAATATAAACAAAAAAGGCAACCATACATCCGGAGATGTACATACACTGTGTGGCACAATCTATGGCTTAGTATAATTATTAGTGATTATTCTGAATGAAAATTTAGCCAGTTGGGATGCCAGGTGAGGTTGTAATCCCTCAATATAAAGACAATGCCCCTTCAGCATCAGTAGAATTGGTAGACATACCCCTTCTACTAATCCTGATATTGACAGTTTGTGTTTTCTCCTTTTTTCCTTACTAGGTGTTTATTTGTGTCTTTGTGTTTTAAGTGCATCCTGTGTAAACAGCAGGTATTTGAGTTTTGTTTTCTTTACCCAGTAAGCAAAGCTCTGTCTAATTGGAGTGCTTGCACCACTTCATGCATCATTGATATGGATGAATATGTCTGTTAGGTTTTTGTTCATTCTCAGTATTGCTTTTCCCCATCTTATTTTAGCTTAATGAGGCTCTTGGGAAGGTAGTGGAGTGGGAAACACCAGAATCTGTCTCTTCACACATAAATGCAATTGCACTGGTAGAATATGACTGAAGTAACTAGTTTGGAGCTCTGATGCTATGTAAAATCTTGTAGCCTCCAGAAGAAGGTGAAAAGGTAAATTGTGGACACCTTTGCTAAATTTGACCTTTTAGAAGTAGGTACCAATCTCCACCCCTTCCCCATGCCTACAGCCATGCCTGTGTTCCTCAAACTGCTTGCATGCAGCTGTGGGAAAAAAGGTAGGCATAAAGACCCTCACCTCACAATATCAGGACACACATACAGGTCACTGAATGCCAGTTGTGAGCACAGAATTGTAGACAGGGAGATGGGAATGTGACCAAACAGTGCTGATCCATCCCTCCCTGTCCGGTCAAAGTGACTTTTAAGGAATTGAAAGGGTCAGAGCCAGACCCCTCTCCTCTTTCCTCTATGTCCTCTTCTGGAAACCAGATGCAAAGGCTAGAATATCCAAAGCAGCTGCACATATGAGTGAAAGTAGATGACCTTGCACACTCTTGGAAAGGCACAGGCTCAGAAAAGACCTGAGAAGACATTAAGTTTACGTATCAGGTTGATATTGGCACAGAGCTAGATTAAAGCAATCAAGAAATCAAAAACAATAACAAAACCCAGCAGACTTCAGAGAAAAATGAGAACTTGATTTCCAGAATGAGCACATTATTTGATGTGCATGTTTAGTTTTCAACAACAAAAGCATAAAGCATACAAAGAAATGTGAAAGTATGTGCCTTTTAAAGAAAAATATAAATCAATGAAAACTGTCCCTGAAAAAGACCTGATTGTGAATCTACTAGACATAGACTAGAAAACAAATACTTTGAAGATGTTCAAGGAACGGAAAGACGATATGGAGGAAGTCAGGGAAATAATGTAGGAACAAAATGGAAGTATCAGTAAAATCCCCCAAATAAACAAATTCTGAAACTGCAAAGTGCACTAACTGCAACGAAAAATTCACTTGAAATAGTCTAAGGCTGACTTAAGCAGGCAATGAAAGAATCAGCAAACTTGAAGTACAACAGACATTAAGAGTCTGAGGAGCAGAAACAAGGAAGACTGATGCAATGTATACATAACCTACAGGACCATTTCAGTTACTTTCCTTATTGCCAAGACACAATACCTGACACCATAGCTTAAAGAAGGAGATGTTTATTTTAGCTCACAGTTTCCATCTGTGCTTGGCTGGCTCCCGTGTAGAAACAGCATGGCAGGGAGGCATGGTGGAGATAAAGCTGCTCAACTGACCAGGCCCCAACTTTTAACAGTGCATCCCCTGATGGATTGATTAGTGGAGCGATATCATGCTGCCATGACCCAACCACCTTTGAAAATCCTATCTATGAATACCTGAGGTTTTGGGGGGACATCTAAATCTAATCCATAACAGGAACCCAATCAAATAGGCAACATATGCATTATAGATATTTCAGAAGAAAAGGAGAAGGAAAAGGGAAAAAGTGTGAGGACATAATAACTGAAAGCTTCCTAGATTTGATCAACACAGGTAAAAATATCCAAGAAACTCAATGCACTCCAAAGGTAATGAACTCAGAGAGATCTACATCAAGACACACTGTGGTCAAACTTTTGAAAGTCAAAGACAATAAGATAATCTTGACAGAGCATGAAAGAAATAGCTCATCCTATACAAGGGATCCTCAATGAGATTATTCAAAATGGTGGAAGCTTGAGGGCAGGGGTGTGATATATCCACAGTGTTAGGAGAAAAAATAATAACATTTGCTTGCCAGGAATTCTATATCCAGCAAAACTGTCCTTTAAAAGTGAGGGGAAAATTAAAAGACTAAATAAACAAAGGCAGAATAGTTTAAGTATCACCATACCATACCTGGCAAGAAGTACTCAAGTGAGTCTTAGAGGGTTAAACAACATTAGACAGTAACTCAAGCCAATATAAAGAGATAAAGATTTACTGTTATTATTGTAGCTTTGATTTATATCTTTAGTTATGCATAACTTAAGAGACTAATAAACTGAAAAGAATTGTTCTTTATGGTGTACAGCACATAACATATAAATATGTAATTTTGTGATACAGCAACCAAAAGGGGTGTAACTGTAAGGAGTTATGGATGTAACTGTAAAGGAGCAGAGTTTTTGTATGTTACTGAAGTTAAGCTGCTACAAATTCCAATTAGAGACAAATGCAAATTAGAGAATTATAACTTTAGGAAATTAGGTGGAATCCTCATGGTAAGCACAAAGAAAATAGCTATAAAATAATACAGAAAATAAAATAAGAAAGTATTTAAACTTTTCACTACAAAACCCAATTAAACACAAAAGAAGACCATAATATAGGATATGAAAAATAAAACTATGAGGCATAGTATAGAAAACAACTAGAGAAACAAAAAGATAATTTTTTTCCTTGTCAATAACTAAGAATAGGGGCAGGGAGCGCCGGTCTTTGGACCAGCGGCTCACTCCCGGCCTTGTAGTTCCCTGGAAGGAGGGCTTCCGGTGCACAGGGAGCCATGGGTGGG
>NW_004955466.1:12670599-12678556 GCF_000276665.1 Chinchilla lanigera
TTTCCTGAGAAACTATCTTATAGATAACAATATGTAAAACAATAACCATTGATAATTTCCTACCACTTTGTCTGTAATTTGGTAAGCCCCTCCTATTATTATGTTATCCTTCTTTTACTCTTTAAAATAAAAAAAAAACTAAGAATAAATAGATAAAACTTTCCAATCAAAAGACAGAGATTGTAGAATGAATAAAATGAGTCAACTCTATGCTATTTATAGGAGAAGCATTTCAGATATACATATAATGGAATATTATTCAGCCCTAAAAAGGAATGAAAATCTTCCATATACTGCAACATTGATGAGCCTTGAGGACACTATACTAAGAGAGATAAGTCAGTTCTAAAGAAGACAAACACTGTATGATTCCACTTACATCCAACATCCTCAAGACAGAAAATGAGCAGGTATAAGGTGAGAGGGGAGTGGGGAATTATTATTTAATGTGTATAGAGTTTCAGTTTTGTAAGATGAAAAGTTATGGAGATAGATGGTTGTCATGGTTGCACATTATGAATGCATTTAATGCCACTGAACTGTACATGTAAAAATGGTTGAGATGATAAATTTTATGGTGTATATATTTTTACCTTGATAAAAATGGAAAATATTTGTATTGCCTTTGATCTCTTCCATTGGATTTTTAACTAGCATTTGTACTTTCAAATGGTTTTTCTAAAGAATGTTCACCTGTTTTTTACTTACTTTCCCTCTCATCTTTGTGTTATTGATATTGTACACTGGACTTCTAAATTTCACATTGTTGAAGTATAACAATGCTATATTATTATTCTGCTTTAAATTGTCTTAATCCACTTTCTGCTGCTGCATAGAATATCACAGACTAGATAATTTATAAATGTGCTATTCTGCTTTTTGTTGCTATGACAAAATAGCTGAGAAAATCAACTTAAAGGGGGAAAGATTTATTTTGGCTCCAGATTTTCAAAGGCCTGTGGTGAAGCTGAACATTGTGGCAGAAGGACATGTTAGAGTGATCTGTTCACCTCCTGCCAGCCAGGAAGCAAAGGAAGGAAAGAGCCAAAAACCGAAGCTTTGAGGGCCAGATATAGTCCTCAAGGTCATGCCCTTATGATTTATTCTCTTCAACTAGGTCCCACGTCCTGCTTCTACCACCTCCCAAAAAATGCCATCAAATTATGATCTCATAATAATTTAATTCACTGTTGAAGATAGAGCCTCATGGGCCAGTCACATCCCAAAAGCTAATCAGCAAACAAGCCTTCAGTGCAAGGAACCTTTTGGAGAATGTGTCACATTGAAAGCATAACAATAAACAACAAAAATTTATTTGGCTTTGGTTGACCAGTATTGCATGTCTGTATCTATTTTCTTGAGAAGCCACTTTGAAGATATCAATATGTAATACAACCACCACTGTTAATTCCCTACCACTTTGTTTGTAACTCTGTATTGTCTGTACTGTGCTTGTGATATGTTGTAAAATGTTGTATGTCTGTTAATGTTTCCCTCCTTTTATCTTTAAAATAAAAAAAAGAAAAAAAATTTATTTGGTTTGTGTTTCTAGAAGTGAGGAATCCTAAGATCAAGGCTACATATTTAGTAAGACCTTCGTGCTTCATCATAACATGGCAGAAGAGCAAGTGGGCATACATCAAACAGAAGTAAAAATGGAGCTAATCTTATCTCTCATCAAGACCCCACTACTGCATACCTAACCCATCTGCAAGAATGAGGATGGTGCCTTCATGACCTAATCATCAACAGTTTCACCTCTTTATAGTGTTAAAATCACAATTGAATTTCAGCATGAATTTTGTAGAGGATAAGGAAACCATAGCAGCAGTCAATTTCCTGTTTTTGAGGGGGTACCGGGAATCAAACTCAGGACCTTGCACTTGCCAGGCAGGTGCTGTGCCGCTGAGCTATATCCTCAGCCCTCAATTGCCCTTTAAAGAATTTAATTTATGAATAATCTGCTTACTTATCTCCATATTTACTGCTTTGTGTGGTTTATTTCTATAAATCTGGTATCATTTCCATTCATCTTGATTAGCTTCTTTTAGCATTTCTTGTAGTGTAGGCATGCTGGCAGCAAATTCTATCAACTTCTCTTTACTGGAAATGTCTTCATTTTTGTTTCAGAAAAATATTTCTGTTGGATATGTAATTCTAGATTGGTAGGTTTTTCTTTAAGCACATTAAAATTTTTATTCTTTGAGCTTACATTGCTTTTAATGTGCAGTCTGTAGTCATTTTTATCACAGTTCCTCTGTGGATAATATAGATATTATTCCTTGTTTTTATCTTTGGGCTTCAGCAATTTGACTGTGATGTACCTTGTTTGATTTTCTTTATGGAGAAATTCACATGTGCAGTTGAGAAGAATATGTATTCTGATGTCATGGGGTGGAACAGTGTAGACATCTACTAAATCCATTTGTTCACAGGTTTGGTTCAGTTCTGATATTTCTTTATTGATTTTTTGTCTAGTTGATCTATTTATGACAGTTGGGTATTAAGATCTTCCATTACAATTGTGTTAGTGCTTATTTGATCTTTCTTGTCCATTAATATTCATTTTATGTAGTTGGATGTGCCTGTATTTGGTGCATATATATTTATTATTGTTATCGCTTCCTGTTGGAGTTTTCCCTTAATAAGTATGTAGTGACCTTCTTTGTCTCTTTTGATCAGTCTTGGCTCGAAGTTTACTTTGTCTGCAAATAGAATAGCTACCCCTACTTTTTACTCAGTTCCTGTCTTAATTACTTTTTGCTCATTGCTGACACAAAATATCCAACACCCAAAATTAAGGAAGGAAAGGTTTATTTAGCTCACAGTTTGTGGGGGTTTCAGTCCATAATCAGCTGGCTCCAAGGCAGGGTGGCTTGGCACAGGGGCAACAGTTCATGGCAGCAGAAGACAACAAAAGCAACAAGAGCAAGAGGAGGAAGAGCAAGCCTCTTTTCCTCCCTTATACTGTAAGCAGGCTACCACTCCCTAAGGAGGGTGTAGCACTCAAACCATCTCCATGCCCTCCTCTTGCACAGGGTAGGATGTTTACAAAGTGAGGACCCTGGCCCCCTGCTAAGTCATTTAATTAAACTTCTAGACTCCTCAAGTTGACACAATGTATCAATCATTATAGTTCCTTTCACATGAAGTATAGTTTTCCATCCTTTGACTTTCAGAGTATGAATTTCTTTTTGAGTTAAATGTATTTCTTGTATGTGGCATAGTATTAGATCTTACTTCTTGATCCGTTCTTCTAGTCTGTTTCTTTTGTTTGGTGAATTGAGATCATTTATATTGATGATTGTAATTGATATGCATTGGTTTATCATTGATGTATTATTTCCTGTTGTTGATTCCCTATCTTTCTTCTCTAATTGCTTGCCCTGTCTGGTGGCTTCTATCTATTGGTGTTTTGGGAATTGTTGTCTTTGTCATCTCTTTCTAAAATATGCTTCAGAACATTTTGTAGAGCTGGTTTGGTGGACATGAATTTCTTCATTTGTTCTTTGTCATAGAAGTATCTTATTTTTCCATTGATTTTGAAAGATAGTTTTGCAGAGTACATCAGCCTGGGTGGAGGTTGTTTTCTTTCAGGATTTGAAATACTTCACTGCAAGCTCTTCTTGCCTTAAGTGTTTGTGTTGAGAAGTCTGTCATGATTTTAATGGGCTTTCCTTTATTGGTGATGTTTTTTTTTTCTCTAACAGCTTTTAATATTTTGTTCTTGTGTTGAATTTCAGCAATCTTGACAATTACATGCCTTTTTTTGGTCATGGCTCTTTGGAGTTCTATATGTCTCACTCAATTGTATGTTAAATTTTTAACCAATGTTTGCGAAGTTTTGTGCCATTACTTCTGTGAAGATGTTTTTATGGCATTTGTGCTATATCCAGCTTTCTCATTTATTCCAATCAGTCTTATGTTTTTCTCCTTTGCTTCATCTTGCAGCTGCTGGATTGATTATTCATGGGCCCTTGCTATTTTAAGATGTCTTTCCTTTCATGGTCTCTAACCACAATACTGTTTTTTAGGTCTGATCTTCTGTCCTTATCTTGGTTTAATCAGGTGCATATACTTTCAATGGAATTTTTAATCTCCTGGAATCTGTTTGAATCTATTTCATGGCTTCTATTTCTTTTCCATGTTGGACATTCATGGCTTCTGTTATTTTCCTAAGGTCCTTTTTTTTTTCTTTTCTTTCTTTTAAAAAAAATCTGTATCTACTCTAGATTTAGTGGGCAGGTCCTTCATTTTGATTGTCATCTCTCTCTCTCTCTTTTTTCTTACCTGGGAGTTTATTTTTAATCTGATTTTTTCTATAGCCTCATTAATTTTTTTTTTTTTTTTTTTTTTTTTTTACTTCTGCTGGTATCATTTCAGAAAGTTCAGGTGGATGGCTTCTGATTTCCTCTATCTCATTGTCCTCTGGATTTGTCCTGGGTGGGCTGGAGGTTCCAGGTTGCATTTTGCTTATGTATCTTGTAATTTTCTATTTTTATTTTTATTTTGTTTTCTTTGTTGGTGCTTATAAATTTCCCATAGTAGATACCTTTATCAGCAGTATCAAGGCTTCACTAGGAAATGTCTATTCCTCAGAGATATCTTCTATGTGTGGCTGGCTCTTGGTCTTTGTGTCTGCCCCAAGATCTTACCTTCCTGATTTATTGGGGATGAGTAGTTACTATCTATTTGGCTCAGTCCCCAGTCCTTTGGTACTGGACTATGGTGATAGTTATGACCCAAAACAACAACAATGTTGTCATATAAGGGAGAGCAATTGATTACAACAGGAATGGGTAAAGTAGTACAATTAGCAATAACATTAGCATCAAGCACACCTAGAAACTGACAGACTGCGGTAACTATTAATTTGGTAACTTTAACTTTAGGATCAAGAACTGAAGTTATGTAACAAAATCCAACATAAACCTGGAACTTGTATGCAATATGTATACCCTTAGTTGAGTTATTTTTACCCTATGTGTGTGTAGGGGGGAGGGATTTAAGAGGGAGAGTGGACAAAGCAGAGGGATAAATGAAAAGAGATATAGTAGAAGCAAGTCTGGAGTACAAAGAATGATCGCCCAAGCTTTGCAAAACTAGAGAAGAGAACAGGAGAGAAAAAAATGAAGGAGAAAGCAGAACATCAAAGTGAGTCAGTGACTGGAGATAGTGTTCAGTTACTTGAAAATATCAAAAAAATCAAGAAAGAAAGTTGACAACAAAAGTGAAAATCTAGTTAAACAAACAACAAAACAAAACAAAAACAACAGCAAAATGACAGAAAAAGAAAAACCAAAAAAAAAGAAAAAGAATAATAAAGTTCCTCTGGTGTCCACATTTCTTTGGTAATATCTAAGTCAGAGCCCAGAGCTGCGCTGGGTAACCTCACCAAGCCTGCGGTAGGATCAGTGCTGGGTACAGGGCTGATCTTGACCTCCAGATGTGGGGGCTGGGGCCAGTCTTCAGTAATCTTCTGTATGTCCCTTTGTGCCTGCCAACTCCTCACCCTGTTTGTCTCCACATTGCTCTCCAGTTGCTGTGACACCTTCAGACAGAGACAGCCCAAGGCTGCTCCCAGTCCTACATACAGTTGGCTCCTTCCAGTCCTTGCACAGCCTCCTCTGCTCCACTTTCACTGGTGCATCTCTGTCCTCTCATAGCACTTGTTACAAGGCAGGATGGGGTGAGGTATTGTGGACTTACTCTGCTCCTACCACTGCCACAGAGACAGCCCAAGGCTGTTTGGAGCCCTTTCAATCTTCTCTCCTGAGTTGTGTGTGTGTGTGTGTGTGTGTGTGTGTGTGTGTGTGTGTGTGCCAACTTTGCACTTGTTGCTGGGTTGTGGCCCCAAGCTACTAATATCTCATGTGTCAGTGTCCCTCTCTCAAGCCACTGGTTGCAGGGCAGGAGGTGTCATGCTCTTTCACTCAATATCCTCACTGCCACCACAACCCCTAACCTTGTTCACTGTAGAATCTCCAGTTCGCTGCTTTGGTGGACACACATACAAAAAACCAAAACCAAAAAAACCAACAACAGCACCAAAAATCCTGGCAGCCCATCAGGGAGGGAGCAGCATCCTGGTCACTCACCCCTGTGTGTGCTGGTGAAGTTTGCTGCCAGGTTTCAGCATCCACTGTTTGGAGGAAGGCAGAAGAGGCAGGGGCCTTATATCCCAAATCTATCCTGTGTGACCTGAGTTAGCTGCACTGTTTCAGTCCATCAGTTTCTTTTTTTTTTTAAACTTCTCACAAAGGCAGTCCTGCTCCACCCTCAGGTGGGAGTCTCACTGGCAGCCCTGTGGGCTGGTTTGTTCTATTAAGTCCCATGCCTATGTTTTGTTTGATTTACAAGGCTCTTATTTTAGATTGATTTTGGCATCAGGATGCATGTCTCTCCCTTTCTTCCAGCTACCTCTGTTTTTAATTGATTTTCTCTGATTAGCTCTAACATGGCTCCTCCTGTATTCAGCCATGTTAAAATCCTAGCCTTATTTAATTTTCTTTACCTTCTTAGAGTTCATTAATTATCTGATTAGATTATCTGTTGCTAGATTTTTATAAAATTAAATTTGGAATATTTTTCACCCATATTTCTTCAAATATTTTAATTTACCTTATTAACTGTGTCCTCCCTTTCTGAGGCTCTAAGTATAGCCCATAAATCACTGGGGTAGTGTTTATTTTGTTTTCTCTTTGTGCTTCAGTTTGATTATTCCTATTGGCTCACCTTCTGGTATAGTAGCCCTTCCGTATGAATGGCCCAATACACCTTTACTCCAATCTGATGAATACTTTTAGTCAATGTTCTTAAGCACATTTTTATGTCTTCTTGCTTACCTATCTTTCTGTTTTTAAAGCCATCTCTTCATCACTCACTCGTCCACCCACCTACCTGTCCACTCTCTTGGTCCAGAAAAAAATTAAGTTTTAATTCAAAATGCTCAGTTTTCAGAGACAGAAAACCCTTAATTCTATTGTTTTTCTTTCTTTTTTTTTTTTTTTTTTTTAAGTTTTAATTCAAAATGCTCAGTTTTCAGAGACAGAAAACCCTTAATTCTATTGTTTTTCTTTCTTTTTTTTTTTTTGTTTTCCTCCGGTACCAGGAACCGAACTCATGACCTTGCGCTTGCCAGGCAGGTGCTTTTGCCACTGAGCTAAATCCCCAGCCCCTCTATTGTTTTTCTAGTAGAGGGAATATATCATATGACTTACAATTTTTAACATATGCTTTTAAAAATTCAGAGAATTTTATTAGGGTGTTTGTTTAAACCCCAAACCAATAGTTTCTCCCAATAAGATATGTCAAAGAACATCCAAAAATTAAAATATCAAAACATGTCTTAAAATGCCAACAGATAAAAGTCAAAATTATTTTTCATTCAGTGTGAAATAATGTCAGTTGCATTTGAGTTGTGAAGTGATCTGAAGTGGAAATATCCATATGAAACTCATACTGCTGGAGAATTATCTTTGAAAAAATACTTCTGAAATGTTTTGAAAAATTGCTCTGAGAATTCTTTTGACAATTTAAAGAATAATTGTTAGGAAAATTGTTATATTTTGCTAGTCTTCAGTTTTCTTTGCTGTTTCACTGTCCTTAATTGTATTATTAAACAGTATCAACTTTAAATACCAAAAGAGAGAAAAGGAAACAAATCATCTGGAGTTTGTTTCTGTTGGAGGCAAGATTTCTAATTGGTTGAAACCTTACAAACTCTGTTGCTCATTGGAAGGCTTTCTGTTTACAAGACAATCATAATATTAGAACATTGTGTCTAACTTTCTTTGTGAAGAAGATTTTTGATAGATTGAAAACACACTTCCAATGCTGGGGGTGGTGGCACACTCCTGTAATCTCAGCACTTGGGAGGCTGAGGCAGGAGGATCATTGCAAGTTTGAGATCAGCTGGGGCTACAAAATGAGTTCAAGGCCAGCCTCAACTGCATAG
>NW_004955466.1:12678656-12689583 GCF_000276665.1 Chinchilla lanigera
AAAAAAAAAAAGAAAAAAGAAAAGAAAAGAAAACATACTTTCATAGCCATTGTGTTATTTGATTATCATAACATTCATTCACTTATTGAACAAATATTTTTATCAGTTTGTATTAGTTATATGGAATAAAGGCTTCATTTTGGCACAATCTCACATCCATATAGCATACTATGATCATTCCTAACCCCAAGTCCTCTTCCTTCCCCTCCCTCACCTTGCTGACTGCTTTTCTCTTCTCTAAAAGTCTCACTTCTACTTTCACATCATAATTCCCTAATTTTCTCTAGATTCCATACATGAGAGAAAACATGAAGTTTGTCTGTTTCAGTTTGACTTCTTTTGCTTAATATGATGATCTTCAATTCCATCCATTTTCCTGAAAATGACATGAATTCATTCTTCTTTATGGCTGAGTGGTACTCCATTGTGTATATATATTACATTTTCTTTAGCCATTCATTAGATGATAGGCACCTAGACTGTTTCCACTGCTTAGCTGTTGTAACTGTAACAATGAATATAGCTCTTTAGGTATCTCTACTGTAGGCAGGCTTTAATTCTTTGGACTATAAACCAAGGAATGGTGTAGCTGGATGAAAAGTAACTCTATGTTTAGTTTTTTTTCCATGATGGTTATATTAATTTACATTCCAATCAACAGTGTGTAAGGGTGTTTTTTTCCCTATATCTTTGCCAAATTTATTGCACTCTCAATTCTTGATAAAAGCTCAGTGTGGTTTTGATTTGCATTTCCCTAGGGCTAAAGATGTTGAACATTTTTCTGTACCTACTGGCCATTTGTGCTGCTTATGTTGAGATGTGTGTTTAGTTCATTTGCTCACTTGTTAATTGGGTTCTTTGTGTTTCTTGAGTTCTTTATGTAGTCTGGATATTCACCTTCTATTGGAAGAGTGGCTGGCAAAAATTTTCTCTCATTCTGTAAGTTGTCTCTTCACTGTGTTAAATGTTCCCTTTGTTGTACAGTAGTAGCCTTTTAATTTAATGTAATTCCATTGTCAATTTGACTGTAAATTTAGAAGAACCTAAAAATTCCATCTGAAAACTTTTAGATCTGGTTAAAAATTCACCAAACTGGCAGGATACAAAAATCAATTCTTTACATCAGTAATGAACTAACTGAGAAAGTCAGGAAAATAATTCCATTCACAATAGCTTTAAAAAATCTAGAAATAAACCTAGCAAAGGATATAAAAGACCTCTATCATGAAAATTACAAAACACTGAAGTAAAATTGAAAAATAGAAAGTAGAAAGCTCTTTCATGTTCATGGATTGACAAGATTCCAATTGGTAAAATGACTACATTACTGGAAGTGATCTACAGATTCAGTGAAATGCCTATCAAAATACCAACAAATTCTTCAAAGGGCTTGAAAAAAATCCTAAAATTCATATGAAAACCAAAAGATGCAGAATAGCCAAAGCTATCCTAGACCAAAAAGCACCCGATTTCAAAATATACTACATATACAAAGCCATTTTTGTTATTACAAAAATAACAGTACTGGCATGAAAAATAAACATATAGCTAGTGTAATAGAATAAGGACATAGAAATAAATCCATGTAACCACAACCATCCACTTCTTGACAAGCAGACCAAAAACATGTATTGGAGAAAATACAGTATTTTTAACAAGCAGTACTGGGAAAATCAGATTTCAATATGTAGAAGTTTAAACTAGATCCCCATCTCTTACTCCATACAAAAATCAATTCAGCAGGGAACAGAGACCCAAATATGAACCTGAACCTTTGAAATAGCTAGGAAAAAAACATAGAGGAAATACCTCAAGTTGTAGGCACAACTAACACCTTCCTGAATCATTAAGCCAATATTTGAGTGCCTAACTCTCCAAGGCACTAAAAATATGTTTTAGAAAAGGTGATTTTAAGTTTTATCCATTTGATAAAATTAGTTAAATTTATTCTCTTCATCTTGTGTGTCTCCTCATGAACTTCAGAGTATCTAATGTATTCAACACTTTGACTTGGCTCTCTCATACACACAAAGCTAACTAATACATCTGAAACCAAATTTCTTATCTCTGTCTCCACCCTTCTCCTGCAAACTTCCCACCTCTTTCCAGTTGTTCAGGCTAACACCTAGAAGACATCCTTAATTCTTTCTATGCCCTCTTCCATACCAAATTTGCCAGGAGACCCTCTCCTACTTCAAATTTTATATAGAATCTTATCTCTCCCCACTGCCACTGCTGCTGCCTACTTTTATTTCTTGCCTGGACCACCAGTTTGGTTGCCATGTGCTACAGTTTCCAGTAAAGCCCTGCTCCACTCCTTTGCCCACTCAGTAGTCATGAGGGGTCTGGTCAGACATCCCACCCAACCAGTCTTCCCATCTGTGGTTGATACATTGTGTCAACTTGGGAAGTATAGAGGTTTGGCTAGGTGACTCAGCAGGGAGCCAGGGTGCTTACTTTGTATATATCCTGAGCCTGTGGAAGAGGAGGACATGGAGATTATGTGAGTGCTATATGCCCCCTGGGTGGGGGTAGCCTGTTTACAATGTAAGGGAGGCTGCTTGCTGCCATTCCCCCCTTTTGCTCTTGTTGCTTTGCTGTTTTCTGCCGCCATGAACTGTTTTCCTCTGCCATGGGCCACTCTGCCTTGGAGCCAGCCAAGTATGGACTGAAACCTCCACAAATTGTAAACTAAATAAACCCTTCCTTCCTTAATTCTGGGTGTTGGGTATTTTGTCTCAGCAATGACAGAAAAGTAACTAAGACACATCTTCCTCAGGATAAAGGTGGAAGTTTGTACTGTGAATTATATGTTTTTCCCTTCCTATTTTGCATCCTGTCACTTCCCTTGGTCTGCTTCACCATCCTGGGGACAACCAAATCCATCACTAATGCTTCTACTTTCTGAAATACATTGGCTCCAAATTAATGAAGAACTTTTTCCTTCACTTGTCTCAAATCCCTGTTATAATTTTATGTTCTCAGAGCAGAATTTCCAGCTATGTTGTATAAAATTTACCCCCTTCTCCATGATCCATTTTATTTCCTTCTTTATTTATTTTTTCTTCAAAGGACCTCACTGGACATGTTATAGAACAGTTTCCTCATTTATTCAAGGACTAATTTCTCTATTTAAGAATAAAAACTCAGGCTCATGCTTGTAATCTCAGCTACTCTGGGAGCTGAAGCAAGAGAATCACAAGTTCAAGGCCAATTTGAGTCAGGGAGACACTGTCCCAGAATTTTAAAAATGGTTGTGAAAGTAGCTCAGTAGCACAGCACTTGTCTAACATGTACAAGGCCCTGGGTTCAATCCCCTACTACAAACAAGTGTAAACCCACAAGGATCTGATCTCCTTACTTTATTTGCAGATGAATTTGGTGCTGGGTGAGAGTCTGGCACCTAGAAAATACTACATAATATTTGTTGTATGAACTCATAGAGAAATGAAAGGTTCCTACCTCCAGAATTCTTCTACCATAGCTGGTGAGGCTACAAGCAAGAAACAAAACCCCCAGGATTTGAAGAAAAATTAGTTTCAGTGATGTGACAGAGTGACTATATGGTTGGAAGGAGACCCTTTAGCCAGGATGCCTCTCTGAGGAGGCAACTTATAAACCAGGACATGAGGAAGAAGAAAGAAGCCAGCTTTGCAACAGCATCATCATAATTATTATTATTTTTTATTTTATGGGTCAGAAAACCAAGACTAAAAGAGATTAGCATTTTTCCATCTGTTAAATTGAAGAGAGGTTATAATCGGAAATTGTGATCACAATTCCTTTGGCAAACTTCAAAGCTTTTCACTAAAATGAAACAAAAAATCACTTTAAAAAAAATAACCAAGCCTATCTCTGCTAACTTAGGGTGAGATTCACCATCCAGTCTTGGCAGTTTGGCTTTAGGCCATATGGAGACAGTTGGAAAATATATTTAGCTTTTCCTGATTCATTTTATATTGAACCTTTGCATTTAAGACTAGGGAGCATTGAGCTCAGCCATAGAAGAAAGAAAGTCCCTGATTGTTCTCACTCAGACAGCCACTTCTTAAAAGCCATTTCCCTTAATTCCACAGAAAGGTCCCAGAGGAGGGAGCTCCTTTGGTTGCACAGAGCTGAGCTTGTCTTAGCATTTCTGGAATGCTGCTGCAGGATTTCTTTTTTAAGCAGTAAAGTCATGCTAGTTGTTTTCAAGTCCTTGGAGCTCTCTCTTGGGCTCTTTTTCAAACACAGAGAGCAATGCAAGATTGACTCCTTCTGGGTTTCATTTCTGCTTCCTGCAGCAAATGGTAATCCTCCCTGGAGACAGAGGCTCCCCTTTACCTTGCAAACAGCCCATGAACCTTGGAAAAGCATGATGGATCACATCCTTGGAAAAAAGTAAAAGAAAAATCTGGTGAGATGACCCATTTTGGTAGTGGCTTGCAGCCTAATTTGGAATATATCCAACAGCATAAAACTTTAAAAAACAGAAGCAAAAAATTCAAACATTCGCTGATCCTAGGGCTTAGTTATCCACTATCTCATTACCTCATATTTCTTTTTTTTAAATTTTTTTTTGTTTTTTCACTTTTAAACCCATGACTTACCTTTTTTCTAGGTCCCTTTCCAATAAGGAGAAGCAAGTGATGTTCAATTCCTAGCGTGAAAAATGGGACTGAGAATGAACACAGGAAAAGCAACATTTGTCTCTCTCTTTTTTCTCATTCTGTAGTTTTGTTGTTATTGTTTTTGTTGTCATTGTTCAAAGAATAAAAAAGATTGAGTGTTGGTTGATGCTATGTTGTAGTCAGGATTCTCCCAACACCACAGACTTAGTAAGAGTGTGTGGGTGTGTGTACGTGAGTGGGGGGAAGTAGGGGGATTGGCTGTCTTGCTTATGGCAGCCAAAAGGTCCTATCATAGCTATTTGTGAGCTGGATGACTAGGAAACCTGGTAACACAATTCTTTCCAAATCCTGCAGCAGGGCCTTGAGAACCCAAGGTTTTGCTACAGTTCTCAGAATTCAGAGATCAGAGAGCCTGGTGTTCTGATGTCTAAGGGCAGAAGGGCATCTTGTTTTCTGGAAAAGATTTATGAGGATGCGTATAAGACATTATTAAAGAAAAGATCATTCTACCTGTGTGGAACAGAGGTGAGTGTATGTACACCAGAAGAACAGGAAATGGTTAGAAAACCCACTTGCTACAAGGACCCAAAACACAAGAGAAGTATTGGCTTCTCACTCACATCTGAGGCCTTTGATGATAACAGGAAAGAAAAGTAGAAGAGGGAAGCTGAATTCACACAAAGTCCTCATATAGAAGTGGTGAATGCATGTGTGTGTGCGTGCATGCACATGTGCATCTGTGTATGTGTGTATGTGTGTGTGTATTTTGAAGAGGACCACTAGATCAGAATGCAAAGCAAGTTCAGTAGAAACTCAAGTGGGTTGGGCTGCAGGTGGGCCTCTTGGCATGCTGGAAATAATGGTGCAATGTGTGCTTGATGGAAATAATTTAGTGAAAGCACATGATTGCTACATTCAATTAGAAGTTGGAATAAAGCATGATTGCTGTTTTCATGTTTGCATGTGTAGGATTATATTATAATTAAATGGAATAGTAACAAGAGGTATGTGTAAATTATGTTTCTGGCTCATGTGAAAGATAGAAGCTGGCAAAGATGGGCTTGGAGTAGTGGAAAAAGGTCTGTCTAGGGGCTCTTTGTCCCAGGAAATGCTGGCACCTTGCTAGGAAGCTGAAATTGATGGGAACTTGGCTGTTCAGATAAGAAAACCATCAAGATCTTGGCTCTGAATCATCAAAGACTAAGTTTCTACAGTTTAGGGAGAAGTATAAGATTCTATAACCAGATTGAGAGAATTTTTAGAAAATTTTTCTATCAATGCCAGACTGTGCTTTACTTGAAGTGATTTTTCCTAATGGAAATAGAATTCTGTTTCTACTGGCATATAGATTTGATCAAGAAAACTGTTCATCCCTATTCTCATCAGAGAGTGATATTCTGGCACTGGTCTTTTCTGGCTATCTTTCTCTTGCTTGAAGCCAAGGAATGATTGTTCCTCATTAAATGTTAACCATTGGTTATTAACCTAAGTAACTTGGGCCTCAGCAAGAGGAAATCAGAAATCTAAGAACCACAGTAGATTTATTTGCAATTAATATTTGATAAATAGTGATGTTACTAAGCCAGAGAAGGGACCAGAGGAAAGAACAGGATTTAGGGAATAGATAGGTTAAATTTGCAGTACCAATGGAACTTCCAAATTACTGTGTCAGGGGATTTGTTTATATACATAGGTAAATCTCAAGAAGTACAAATGAATTGGGGATAGAGAGGAATCATCAGTATATATGGATGATAAATCCAAGCTATGGGAATGTGTGAAATAGTCTAGGATGAATGCAGAGTGCAAAAAGCTGGTCAAGGATAAACACCGGAGAACAACAATGGGGGCTTTTAATTGGGATTCCTTTACATTTGTGAATTTTTTCTAGTTTTTATTTTGCATTAGAACTTTACACATTAGATAATGATTACATTCATTGTGGGGAGTTGGTACATGCACATAATAGATTTCAACTCAGGATAAAATTGAATTATTTGTAGGAAAATAGATGTACCTTGGGCCCTAATGTTAACTGAAATAAATCAGGCACACAGTTTAGATATATGATGTCTTGTATGAGAAACCCAAAATATAAATAAAGAACCAAATATAAGACAGATAATAGGAAATAGGAAGATCTTTTAAATGCAAAAGGGATCAAGAGATCGATGGAGTGGGAGAGAAGTGGGAAAGGGGATGAAGAACATCAATTTTAAGAATGAGTAGAGAGAAGAGATCTCAAAAATAGAAGGCACTGTGGAATGCACGTGTGCATCCTCCTAATACCTTGAAATTTAATCTCCATTTTGATGGTATTTAGAAGGAGGGCCTTTGGGAAGTAATTAGATCAAAAGGATGACACTCTTATGTATGGAATTTTTACCCTTATAAGGAGAGGCCAGAGAGCTAGCTCACTCTTTCCACTGTGGGAGGATGCAGCGAGAAGGTGAAAGCTGCAGCCCGCAACGGGGCTCTGATTGGAATCAATCATGCTGGCTCCTGGGTCTCTGACTTCCAGTCTCAGAAATGTGAGGAATAAATTTCCACTGTTCATTAGCCATCCAATCTGTGATGTTTCGTTGTATTAGTCGGAAGAAAAAGAGGAAACCAGAAATACTGTAGGGAAATTAGGAGGAGTTTTTATCAGCAGAGCTAAGAGGAATCTCAAGAAGTATGGAGGGAAGGACAGTGTCAGCATTACAGAGAAGTCCACCCAAGCCTGAAAAGACTGCACTTTAAATAGATGGGATTTCAGAGTGGTGGGTACCATAAAAGAGCCAGATCCACCAGATGTATGTCCGCTTTTTTAAGTGCCTCCCACCCCTATGACCATGTTCAGCAAAAGGAAATCAAGTCAATCTGTGACTTTCCATCAGTACCTGCTATGGCTTTATCTGTTTCTAGCATCTGATGCTTGTCTTCTGATTGTAACTACTGCTATTTTTTGTTTGGACACCTGGACATAGATTTCAGCACTCTTGAGAGTACTAGTTACAACCTTCAAACTTGCCCACAACTTCTTTGGACTCCTGTAATTTTGGCTTCCTTGAATAGGGGGAAAGTGGGACCATTGCCTATATAGACCACATGTTTAGTGAGGTCCATGAGGTTGGACAAGCCAGTCAGGACTGACTCATGGCACGCCAAGGCAAGGCATCTGAAGTGCAGTCCCAGAGCCTTCCTGTCCTGAAAGCCAGAGGGGACAGATGTGGGAGGTGGAGGGACAAAAGTACCTAATGTGCTGCTACTGGGCTATGCTGGCCTGGTCAAGTAGTCTCCTTACCTCCTAAGTCCTCCTGACAAGGCAAAATCTAAAATGAAGGAACTGATTCCAAGGAGCAGACTTGAAATCTGCAGATAGAACATGACTGTGAATAGCCACCAAGAATCTCCTCGGAATGTACACCTCTGCCCAGCGTGATTCCTACCTCTAAGAGTCTTCTTTGACTTTAGGGAAGATACTTGTTCTAGGGCTGCACCTACTACTCTGAGTGGGACTCTTCATCCACCTGAAGGATACTTTATTCCCTCCTATATTACTTTTCTATTGCTGTGCAACAAATACAAACTTAGTGGCTTAAAAAAAACACCAATATTAGCTCACAGGTCTATAGGTCAAAGTGCTTGTGGCTCAGTACTTTGTTCAGGCTGAAATCAGGATATCAGCTGTGCTGGGCAATTACTTGGAGACTCTGAAGAAAGAACCAGCTCCCAAGCTCAAACAGGGTGCTGGCAGCTGAGGGCCACTCTCGTTTCTAGAGGGTGCTGGCATTCCTGTACTGGCCCCTCCATCTCTAACTAGCAATGCAGTTCCAGATTGTTCTTACTCACAGAGTCTCTCTGACCTCCTCTTCTGCCACCAGCAAGAGAAAACTGTCAGTTCTCTAAGGGCTCATGTAATTAAACTGGCCTTCCCAGCTGTTCCTTCTATTTTAAAATCAAATAATTAACTATTTTAATTATATCTGCAAACATCTCATTTTCTATGTGCTACTGGCTGAATGTGTCCCTGTCCCCAAATTCATATTCTGAAATCCTAACCCTCAATGTGATTACATTTGGAGGGAGGATTTAAAGGAGGTGATCAGGTTATGAGGACAGAGACTTTCAGGGGTGGGATTAGTGCACTTGTATAAGAAACCACAGGGAATTCTGTTGTCCCGTTCTGCCATGTGGGAACACAGTGAGAAAGCAGCTGATTATGAACTAGGACCTGAGCGCTCACCAGGTACCTACTTGCTGTCACTTTCATCTTAGACTTTCAGTTTCCAGAACTGTAAGAAATAAATGTCTGTTGTTTGTAAAGCACCCATGTTGTGCTGTTTTGTTGTAGCCGTCTGAATGGACTACGAAACCATGGGATGTGACAGAAATAGAGATATTAAAAGGATGATGCCCCAGCATATTCACTGAGGAGAGAATTGTACAAAGATGAGTTTTGAGGGTCCCTTTTGGAATTCTGCCACCAGTGTCCACAGCCTTCATTCTTTTAAATGCCATCAGTAGCACCATTTTGTTTTCAGAGTAGATCTGTTTTTCTGGATCCAACCAAAAATTACCTGGTGACTACAGTGGGTGATCATGTTTTCATTTTTAAAACGGATTTGAATAGAGAGTAATAGGAGTGTTTTCTTTCCATAACTCCTAAACAAGATCTAAAAGACACTTTAGCAGGGCAGCTTTCTGTATTTCACAGTTGATTATGCTTCTGCTAAGTGAACGCTTTTTATGGGAACCAGTATGTTTTAGGAGGGAAAAGAACCCTATTTGAACAGAAGCATAAGTACGTGAAGCCCAGAATTCCTTTTCTTGCTTTACATAGACGGGTCTCATGGGCCAATCATTTATTCACTGGCAATAGAATTTGTGTCTTAATTTTCCTCTCCCTCCCATCTGAGAGTGACACTGGGCCAGAGGGGTAAAATTCTTGTCTAGCTCAGCAGTTCTAAAAAGGAGGCAAGCCTCCTGGGCACTGGAAGAGACAGGGGAGGCAGGCTTTTGCATTTCTGAGGAACTGGACAAGCTATGCATCTACCACAAATGGGTGGTCTAAATGGGCTACAGACAGTTTAACTCCCAGGGGTTCTGAGTCCTGGGATGTACCTAATATTTCAACAGCAACTCAGTACTGGGTAGTTTTTTGGAGGCAAAATCTCAGGGTCAAAAAAAAATGATCTCATTAAAACAGGGAGCAGCAGCTGAAGCCGGAGTCCCAGAGGGAGCTGTTTTCCCTCGGACTTCCTTTATTTGACTTTCTTTGGCCAAAAACCAAGATAAATAGTGAAATAACAAAAGATATGTGAGGTACTGTCTTCCTGAGCCTTCAGTTCACGCCCTGCTTGCTAGCTTTGTTCCACAGTGAGAAGGAGGACAGCAACCGGGAGGGAGGAAGGGAAACCTCTGCCAACCAAAGCAGGATAAAGCTATAGAGGCCAAAGCAGGAAACAATCCAACCCTGGATCTGGGCCCACTGTTACATGAATAAGCTGAATTCTATGATAAAAAGGGACAGGCGGGACATACATGTCTGAGATGAAAACATCTCAAAGATTGAGGTGATAAGATTCCTATTAGTGGTAGAATTTCTTAAATGTGTAAGGTTAGAAGCTGCAAGATGTGCAATTAGATGAAAGGAAGAAATAATGCCTGACGAGAGGATAAATGCTCCTGCAACAGACTAGCCTAGTATAATAATGAACACTCAAAAAATTTATTTCTTTTTCTTTCTCTCCATTTTTTCTGTTTTTCACTGCTTGTGTATGACCAAGATAACCACTCAACATTCATGCATGTTCTACAAACTGTCCTTTTCTATTTAATTTTATTAATGTGTTGGCACTAAGACACTTTGCCCAAACTCTCCTTAAAACAAGAAATTAACTAAAATATTTAAGAAAATTTATTAAACTTAAATCCTTCCTTTTGCCATCTTTTTCCCCTTTTCTTTTTTTTTCTGGCCTAGAAAATAATGTTATAAATTTAAGACCCGGCACCATCAGTAATAGATTTTCAAGAAGTAGGGAAAAACATCAATTAGAAATAGTCTAACATGATAACTGACAGTGTGGGTGTCTAGGACGGGGACAGCCTCTGGCATACCTCTTGATATCTGTGTGCCCTCTGGCAAGTTATTTGGCCATACTGCTCCAATTTTATTACCTGTTCATTGAATATAATGATGATAAACTCTAACAAAGATAATATCTACTCGATTGGGTGGTTTGTGCTGAGAAGTCTGCTGTGATTTTGATGGGCTTCCCTTTATAGGTAATCTGTTTCTTTTCTCTAGCAGCTTTTAATATTTTGTTCTTTTG
>NW_004955466.1:12691653-12727752 GCF_000276665.1 Chinchilla lanigera
GCAGGATACAGTTTTTTGGGGTGACATTTGTTTTTTATATCAAACAGTATTCTCGGATATCCTATGGTCTGTAAACTATAACCCATGGGCCAAAATAGCCCTCCAGCTTGGTTTGTTAAAAAAAGTGTTAACATAGGCAGACTAGTAAATCAGGTTGCATACTATCTGTGCCTGCTTGTGTTTACAACTGGGTTGAGTAGCCACAGTAGAACTTGTAGCCAGCAAAACCTGAAATACAGACCAAGACCCCTGACTCCCTTCAATTTCCCCCTCTTGTCATTACTCAGAAAAATCTTTTTCAGTGCTGGGGCTGTTCTTTTCATCTAAAGCTTCATAAGAAGAGGCAGCTCTTAACTTATGTAATCCAGTTAATCAGGTAGGGCCCTATCAGGAGAATTAACTTATGTTATGGGCTGTCAGGAGTCCCAAAAGGGGTTTCAGCCGTGGTTCCAAGTCAGATAGATCTTGGAGCCATCCTTGTTTCTAGTTTTATTCTTGAGCCTGGCAGACCTTCTCGGACTATTCTAGACTTATTGGCATAGAAAGAACAGTTTTCTCTGAGGGCATTAGAAACTCCTCTTTGTTCCAGTTCAGCTAATTGAGGGATGATCTTAAGGTGGTCTGCTTTTATCATCATTAGCCCCTCCAATAAGAGGCTATGAACATGCATTCCCAGGAGGGTCAGTTGTATTCTGTTCTGGATCTGCAGCCTGTGCGTCCATAGTTGTTTCCAAGGCACAGGTGGAAAGTAAAGGCCACCATAGCAGATTCCCCGTGGGGTCCTCTGGGCCCTTTTTGACATGAAGGCATCTCTGTGTCTGGAGTGGCAATAATTTGCCATAGATCAAATCCGAGAATTACTGGGCCTTGACCATTCCAGACTTTGGATTGAACTACCTTCCAAGTGTCAGTTTTTACCAAGTGAAACTCAACAGGAGTTTGGGTTGTGGCAGTTTGATTTCCCATGGTTAAATAAACAGAGCCAGAATACAGACCCCAACATTAATTGCCAGACATTAGTAACAACAAACATTTTCTAATTATACTGATAGCCCCAGGCTTTTCTGATGAAGACGACAGTTTAAAATAACTAGTCCAACTAACAAAACAGTATAAAGAGTAAGGAAAAGACTCTTACTGGTTGACTTTCATCCCTCTGGGGCAACAGTCCACAAAACCAAGGCAAAAGTTATAGTCAGTAAGAGGATAGGGATGAAGAATCATACTGGATAGCACAATATAAAGTACATATGGGAAAGAACTGGGACAAGCAATCACACTTGAATCCCCTGAACGCTGTCCTCAAGCTTTAGCCATGCATTGACCTGTCAGTGTTCAGAGTAACATGAGCAAGGCTGTGAGTGTGTTGTCCCTTTAGAGTGAGCCTTGGAGGAACTTTTTCAGCAGATCTAAGGCTAGATTTCTGAAACTTGTAGAGGTAGTTAATATGTACCTAGGTTATATGTGTGTACAGGAATGTCCACAGGTATAGCTGATCTTTTAACTGGTTACAAGCTGTATCTAGTTTTATGTTTTACTTTTGTGATATATATATATATAACTGATATATATATATATATATCACAATGAGGAGATATATATATCTCAATGAGGATATATACATATATATATAAAACACAGATATATATCAGAGATATGTCACAGATATATATATCAGAAATACGTATATATCACAGTGAGGAGAGTCCACTATAACGTATGAAGTCAGGGCCAGTGACACAGATGCTGAGGCCTGAGCTGGCTGCAGGGGTATGGGTGCCAGCACTGCGGCTTAAGCTTGCAGAACAAATGGCTCTGATCTTCTGGAAGTACATGGTAAAGTCTTACTGTTTTGGGCTGATGCTTCAGTCAGTCAAATCCCCAGAGGGGGCTTAGGCCTCTAGATTAAATTATTTTGTATCGGTGACAAGTTTTCAAACAGCAGCAGGAAATAGTAGCAGGAAACCTTTGGCCAAAATAGCTTTGTTCAAGGTGACCACATCATATCTAGTGTGTCAGACTCCATTCTTAGTAGAGCTACTTTCATCCGTAAATGGAATACTCAGCATCTGTCAGGGGGTTTATTTTTTTTAAGTCTGATTGACTGAAGAACAGTTTATCAGGTAGTGCCAGACAGTCATGGTCTACTGAGCCTAGGTCTGTGGCAGGTACATGGCAGGATTGAATGATTTTATCACCACAAGAGTCAGGCAGAGATTTTTGCATAAGAGCCTTTGGTACTGGGTGAGGTCCAGCACAGCATGTGGCACTTGGACAGTTAAGTCTTGGCCTGAAGTAAGCTTGTCAGCTTTTTGGTCAGAAAGACAGTCGCAAAGTATTTGCACAGGTAGGCCACTGAGTGCTCCCACGGGCTGACAGTCTGAGTAAGCATCATTGTTTTTGTGAACTCAAGAATCCAGATTTTATAGAAGCCAGCAGCTGTAAGAAATTTGTGGAGTTTTTTTTTTGGTAACCAGTTTCTGTCAGATATTGTAGCAGAGATTCTGTGTGTTTTCAGCAGGCAGTTTGGGTGTCATTCTGGAAAACTAGCAAGGTCAGCTGTGAGGGCTTCTCCAAAGAGAGTAAACAAGTCTTTGAACCTCTGTTGCAAAGAGGCGCTGGCCGAGAGGAGCAAGTCAAAGGCAGAAGAAGGCATTTTTTAGGTCCAGGCAGGTGGAGCAACACGCTGTGGGTGGCAGAAGACTGAGGCAGTGTGTACAGAGCAGAGTTGTGGCAGCATTGGCAGCTTGGAGATCTTGAACTGGCTTTTCAGGAAGGAGAGGTGTATTTTAGCAGTTTGATAGTCTATACTGTTTGCTCAAGGGATGGTGATGGATACAAATCTGTTGTCAGAGCTTCTCTGAAAATAGTAGGAGAGTTTTCAACCCCTTATGGCAATTGAGTCCAAAGAAGCTGGCCTTCTGTCTAAGGATTTGCTCAGTTGAAGGGGCTTAATTGAGCAATGTTCAAGCAGAGGAAGGCATCTTTTTGCATTGTTGACAGCATGGAGATCTTGCCCAAGGTGATTAACAATCTATCAGGCTGATGTGTGGCTGGATGCCTCTTTGTGATTTCTGTGACACCTGATAGCAATGAGGGTTGCGATGAGGCAGCATAGTTGATGTCCAGGCCCAGAGGTGAGTCTTTAGTCTATATCTCTGGGAGCAGAGTTTTCAGAACTTTGGGATTGCAGTTATCTGTCTCAGGCTGATTCAGCTGTCATTTTTTTTCAGGGAACAGTCAAAGTTGAAAGTGCAGGCTTAAGTGAGAGCAAAGCTACAAAGGAGAGGCCCTCCTAGGCTGTAAGTTCGTGCCTGGCAGAAGAGGCAAGAAGCAAGAGTCCCAGTTTCCCTGGTGATGGTAATTTTTGATAGAGTAAATTTCGAAGGCAGAGAGTTCTATTCCATTGTCTATCAGGAAAGTCGCAGGTTTGCCCTCACCCTTTACAATGACTGTGGGATCTAAGGGGCCCAGTCTGATGGAGCTTAGTCTGTCCTATCTATTCATGCCTGATGGGGTGCAGCTCATTTGTCAGGGCTGACAGCCCAATTTTCCTCAGTCCAAATGTGGAATTTAGAAGGAATTGTTGACAGTCATCTCAGGCGGGCATTAAATGATGCCATCTGACCAGGATAGGCTTGTAAGCAGATGACTCCAGAGGGAGGGCCTCTGTGGCCAAATATAGGCAATGGCTAGCTGGAACCAGTTCAGTTGGCTGGAAATAGAAGAGTTGGGAGTGGGAAGTTGGCAGCAACTGTGGCAGCTGACGAGGGTGCCAAGGTGGAATTCTCAAGAAGAGTGGGCCTTTTTTTTTTTGAGATGCAGGAAATGGTTTGGTTTTATTTTTAACTCTGTAAAAACCTCTTTTCCTGCAGCCAAGGACTGTGGGTTTTAACTAATTAATTCTCATTTTATCTCCCTAAGGTGTATGTTGTGTACCCTTGAATGATGGTGCAATGGACAAACGGTGGGTGCCCCTCAGGGAGAGACCATTCAGATGTCCACCTGGCCATGGTCCTCATGGGGACTTCGGTGCAGCTTAGCTAAGAGGGGTGTGAGGCCTCTGTTATGCCATGTGTTGACTGCTATGGAACCACAGGTGAGGGTCTAATCAGCCACTGTGACCAGAGCTTACTGGTCGTGGTGCACAGATGGAGCAGTCTATTGCTTATGCTGTCTGTTCCATTCACTCACACATTCATTCAGCAGGCACTAAAAGGTTAAATATTCCAGCCCCTCTTCTCTTGAGGGTGGCCTTAACTAGCAAGAGTTGATCAAGCTCTTTTTCTGCTTAAACAGAGCAGGACTGATCAACTGGAGTGTCCCCAAGGGTCTTACCAAAATCAGGCAGGCAAACAGACAGGCAGATTGCATTTTCCTCCCTTTGGGGTCCAACGTGAGGCACTCTAATGGGAAGCCAGGAATCCTTCCCCAGACCTCTGAAGGGACTTGAGAAATCTCAAGGGCACACCTTCCCACTGGGACCTGGAGAGAATCTTGTTCCATATGCAAAGGCCCCAACTGGTGACCAAAGATGTCAGTACAGTTGGTCTTTCTGGCTGATGCACCAGAGGCAATCGTAAGTAGAAACACTGAAATGACACCCAGGATTTGGAGGCAGATTTATTTACATCAATGAGCACTGACCAGAATCATTCCCAGAATATCAGACCCTGATCTCTGGTGGTCTAGGGCTTTTATATGATGCAGAATCAGGAAGTGCAAAGGAGGTACAAAGGTGAGACAGAACAGCCTGGTGGTTCTTCTGATTAGCTAGCAGGGTGAGATAATCAGTTACAAGGGTAGATTAATGATCATCACTTCATGAAACTTGGTGCAATAGTATAATCATGCATCTTGCATATTTGGTACACTCTTGTGGCTACAGTGATCATGAAATTAATTATAAAGCCATGAAGCAGTTACAGAGCTAGCCAGTTTCAAAAGAACAAAGTTTTAAAAAAAATTTCTCTTGTACAGGTTTTCCCTTTCAATGAGTGATAAAACTTGGTCCTATTGTTATGACCCTGAGACTAAGGTTCAGAGTTCTCAGTGGAAATAGCTCAGTTTTCCTTGTGCAAAGAAAGCACATGAATCAAGACAATCTTACATGACATCTCATCTGTGCTTTTTTTTGATAGAATTGTGTGAGCTGAGTTTGTATCCTGAAACACTATAGTAAGCTCTGCATATCATAAGGATTTGTAAGAACATTTAAGAAACAATGTGCATAGAAATCTTCCTGAGAAGTAGGCAGATGGTTTCATCCTCTATTGTGATACTCCATGTCACACATTGCTTTTAGTACAGCAATTTCTGTCAGATAAAAACATCACATTATGTTCTCATCCAGATCTGGTACTGTGTGACTCCTGGCTCTTCTGGAAGGTCAAAATGATCATGAAAAGTAAATGTTTTGAATTGATTCAGGATATTGAGGCAGCCAGGTCAGTACAACTGAAATCGCTCATGAAAAAGGACTTCTAGAACTTCTTCAGAAAGTGACAAGAATGATGGGAGAAGTATGTTGAGGGGAATTAATGGCAATGGAAATTATTTTTGATGAAATAATTTTAAAAATTTTCAACCTTCACTGTAGTTTTTATCATACTGCATATGTATTGATGAGGAAATTTATATTGCTTTGATAGCATGTTTTGTCTTTGGTTGAAAAATATAGCTGCAGGCTGGGTATGTGGCTTAGTGAAAAGCATTTGCAGAGCTTTCCTGGAGCCCTGGGTTCAATCCCCAGGACCACTATATAAATTCCATGGCTCCTGAGGAGGATAGGAAAACAGAAATTGGCAAAGATGCTATAGTAATCACTGTGTGGAATCCTTGTGATCATTGTTGGTCTTGGGGCTTTCTAGGTATTTTGAAGCTGTCCATGTATTGCAGTGCAGCTCTTAGTGTTAGAACACAGATGATGATATTCATTGTTTTCAGACACAAAAAAGAAGCAAAAGCAATTTAAATTCAACCTTTTGTTCCCAGTCTCCCCCCTTACTATGCTCAAAGCTGTACAAGTATGTTTATAAGAAGTATTTCCCAGGCAAACAAGATTCCTGACACAAGTAGTACCTAAAACTGCTTTTATTTTGTGCATCATGATGTGACACTCTTGAGAGAGTGCTTTACACTTGGCATTTTTTGGTGACTGTGAGATGTAAGTTAATAGAGAAAGGGAAGTCCATTAAACTAAACCAGAGAGCCTAAGAACAGGGATTATACAAGAGGAACATTGTTGAAGGAGAGAAAATTCAAATATTAAAAAAGTGCACAAAACCCAAATGAGCTTCAAAAACAGCCTGAAAATCTGTGGAGGATATGTATCTCCTGGACATTATTCTTTCAATGTACAGCTACGTGCATAATAATTTCACACTGCCCTACACTTCAAATGTCTGGTTTACTAATGAATTAATATTCTTACATAAGTGCCCCACCTACTATGTGGAATTCTCTTTGGTGCCCTCAGGAGGACAAATTGGAGCTATTTTGGGAAATTGGAGTCTATACAAATAAAAGTTCTAAAACTTGGAGAAAACAAGAATAGTTTAGTCAAGGGAGTTGGTTTGGGTGTGTAAGTTTAGAGTATGTGAATTATCCCCACCCAGAAAAATGTGGAATGCTATGCCCCTGAAGTGGTGTGGCCCAATTCTGATGCAAATTTAGGAGAATTTGTTTAATGTAGGAGGTAGAACCAAAACCCAAGTCCCTCATGCACCTACAGCATGAAAATAAAGCAGTTAGGTAAAGAAGAATCTCACCACAGGAGCATAAGGGCAGCAAAAAAACAGAGACTAACAATAATAAAAAACAATCTAGGGGAGCCATGGGTGGGGAGCTCTGGTCTTCTGACTGGCAGCTCGCTCCCTGCCTCGTAGGCCCCTGGAAGGAGGGCCCCCAGCCCACGGGGAGCCATGCAGCTGTGAACGCTGTTGCGCGCCAGCCTTCAGGCCGGCCGCCGCTGCTCAGTTGAGAACTATCATGACACAGAGAAGCAATGACACAATTGGCCCACCATGCACCAGCTGCAGATGCCCACCCATGGATGTGTGTGAATCATTCAAACATGGAAAAACCCCTGGGAATACATGCTATACAACAGGCCACTCTTGCTCCTGCCATTAAGAACCAGAAAGGTCCAGAGTCAGTGGAGGAGCACCTGCTGAACAAGGATTCAGAGAACATGAGAATGCAGACTAAGCCCGAGGGGTCAGAGGTCCTGTGGAATGGGGTCATGAGAACCGCCAGGAAGCTGTAAACCAGGAGGACCTTGCACAATACCTGTGGAGACTCCCTGGAAGCCATTCTTCCCCTGACAGTACAGGCTGTAGTGGAGCTCCGGAGAAGTCTGCAACAGGATTCCTGCTGCCTGTGCTGACAGTTGGGGAGAGGACACTAACTGGTTGTGGGGTCCCAAAGCGATGGGAGGCTGGAGAGAAAACGCTACAAAAAATGGCTTTGGCCCCAGATGGCTCACTTGATTTTTGACAACCCTTAGGCTGTAACTACTTGTTAGATCCTTCGTGTGTATCCCTGTCCTCCTGAGAAACCACTTCTAAGATACCAACATGTATTACAGCAGTCATTGATGTTTTCCTACTAATCTATCCATAACTCTGCAATGTTTGTATTGTTCCTATCCTATTTCATAAATGGGTGCATGTTTAATATTATGTGTTTCCTACAACAACCATTGAGAATAGTTAATGATTATTCAATAGGTCACTCATGTATAGTTCTATTTATTTTCTTTTCAAGATACCCAAGTATAGTACAACAACTATTGATAATCTCCTACCTCTTTTGTCTGTAACTCACTATTATTTGTCTATTTGTTTTCCTGAGAAACTATCTTGTAGATAACAATATGTAAAACATTAACCACTGATAATTTCCTACCACTTTGTCTGTAATTTGGTTTTTATTTTTTAATTTTTTTTGGTTTTTTCCGGAACCGGGTACCGAACTAACAACCTTACGCTTGCCCAGGAAGGCGCTTTGCCACTGAGCTAAATCCCCAGCCCCTTTGTCTGTAATTTGGTAAGCCCCCCCCATTATTGTTATCCTTCTTTTACTCTTTAAAAAAAAATCTAGATATTACATTTTCAAATATCTGTTCGATTATTTTACAAAACCTTTGTTCAAATTTTTGATATTTTTTTGATTCTATCCATGCTTTCCTCTATTTTCTATGATAAAAAAAGAATAAGCAGAGATGAAGTGTCAGGTAAGACTAATAGAGACATGTGTGTGGGCAGATGGAAGTGGAGACATTGGTCACTGATCCTTCCATTCAGGTCTCTTTTAGTCTTGGCTGACAATACTCCAGTGCTATTAGTGTTAGTCAGGAATCCGAAACCGTAGCACTTGTTTTTAACAACAGCCTTTCCTAAAAATTAACTAGGTATTAAAGAATCCAAAACCCCAAACATAAATTATTAAAAGGTGCCCACTGCCAGGCCCAGCAGCAAATGCCTATAATCTAGTGATTTTTTTTTTTTTTTTTTGGTACCAGGAATTGAACTCAGGACCTTGCACTTGCCAAGCAGGTGTTTGTGCTACTGGGCTATATCCCTGACCTTAATCTAGCTATTTGAGAGCTAAGGCAAGAGGATCACAAGTTTGAGGCCATCCTAGGCAAATTAACAAACTCTGTTTCAAAATAAAAAAATAAAAGTGTGATGTAGCTCAGTGGTAGGCACCCCTGGGTTTGATCTCTAGTACCATAAATAAAAGGTTTTGAGAAAGTGACAACTGATAAAAACAACTACTGCTCTGGAGCTGGAGAGAACAAACAGATGCACAAAGAGAAGGGACTTGCTAGGAAGACCCAGACCTCCTCGAGGAGGAGCCGGTCTGCGTTGGCTTGGCCGCCTGACAAAGTACTTCACAGTCCATGGCTTAACCCACGGGCATCGTCTTCTCCAGGAGAGTATCTATCTCTGTGTCCTTTTTAACATCTAGAAACCTGTGTGTCCTTTGGTTCTTGGCTGATCTTCATCACAGTCCCTACCTTACTTTTTCACTTTTAAAGATATTTGTGTCAACTCAGACGATCTGTGGCCATCTCCCCATCCTCAAGGACTGTCATTTTGTCACAGCTGTATAGTCCTTGCCAGGGAAAAGAAGGTATTCAGGTGCTGGGATTAGTGCCTGGTCATCTTGGGGAGCTTATTTTGCCCAACACTCTATATAAACATAAACACCAAGCAATACATCCCTGGTGACATAGGTTATATATTCTTCCCAATATAAGCAGTTCTTACTCAGCAGATCTTTATAAACCATTGGGCTACTCAGCAAAGTAGGTGTTATGCCATGGATATTTAAATGATTTTTCTCCCCAAATTCTCAATATAGGAATAAACGAGGATTAGTTAATTTGATATCACTGCATTATTGCCAAGATGGTAATACAGTATTTCCAAGTATCCGTTTATCATCCATTCATTATTATTAAATCATTCAGACTCACTGTGTGGTTCATAAATTATCCTACAGTCCTGGCAGGTAGAATTGCTGCTGTTGTCAGGTCTTAAGATACTCTTTCATTTCTGCCAGGATGGTTTTGCTCTAGCTTTCTTTATTTATAAATAAATAAATCATAATTCTTCATAAAGTCTTTAACCCCATATCTGACTCTTGTAGATGTTCTAGAAGCTTCTATGTTTTGAATTTTCCCAGGTACTTAACCCATAAAATCTAGGAATTTTGGTGCATCTTTCCAGGAATGACACATCCACTTATCTGCTTATGTATGTCCTATACCTTCCCTTTTTTGTTTTGTTTCATTTCACTTCATAGTACAGTATATATTGGCATTTTTTCTACCACATCATACATAAATCTCCTTTACTCCTTTATCAAGGGCAGAGTAGTCTATCACAGAGTTTATAATGTGTTAGGCCAGACACTGTACGCTTCCCCCGGAATCATATGATTCCCCCGGAATCATAATTCTTCATAAAGTCTTTAACCCCACATCTGACTCTTCCCCAGAGACAAACTGTACACAAGCTCTTTGCCAGTACCCCCGGCGCTCTACCTCTGGGACTTCATGGCACTCTGTGGGCTCTCAATAACCTTGCAGACACTTTTGTCTGGTTTGTGAATATTCATTGCAATTTAACTCACATTAAACTGGTCTCTGGGTACTAAGGTTGTGCACAGGGAATCTGGCTAGACTAGTCGACTTTTCCCAGAGTACCTGGCTTCTCTAGAGTCATGCAGTGCAAAATATCTGGAAAGTCATTTCATCCTCTCTTGAAGAATTTGTCCAGCCTTTGAAGTCCAGCCTGTCTTTAAGGGCCACCTGAAGTCTCACTCTGGAAAGGATTCTGTCAGATTTTCCTCTCCTGATAGGTAGCACTTCAAGCCTGTCTGGAGGGCACATCTTAGTGGCCTTGGCAGTGGAACCAGAGGGCAGATGTTGCCCTAAGCGTCCTTGGAACTGCACTGAAGTCAAGGCCACAACCGCAGATCCAAAGGAAGTTCAGTCATCCTGGGGACGAAGGCCAACCTGGGAAGATAAAAGGCCTTCCAAGAGTCAGGGCTTAGGGATGAGGAAGCTAGAAGAAACCAGAGGGACAGGATAATAGGAATGATGAGTAAACCCTTCGGACAGAGTACAGATGCCTGGAACACAGTTTCACTCTTAGCCTCTGAGATTAAGCTGCCTTTATGTAAAGTGGCTCAAATGAGTACCACAGCATTACTTACAGTAGCAAAACCACACAAACAAGCGTACAGTGTCTGGCCTAACACATTATAAACTCTGTGATAGACTACTGTGCCCTTGATAAAGGAATAAAGGAGATTTATGTGTGATGTGGTAGAAAAAATGCCAACATATACTGTACTATGAAGTGAAATGAAACAAAACAAAAAAGGGAAGCTATAGAACATACATAAGCAGATAAGTGGATGTGTCATTCCTGGAAAGATGCACCAAAAAAATGCTATCATTGGCTACTTCAGGAAGAGATAGTTTAGGAATTAAAAGACATTCTTATTTATTTTGTAAATTTCAATATGTATTATTTTGAAGTTTTAGATCATGTACTAATAGTTCTTTTGTTGTTCTAAAATATCAGCAGTGGTGATCTAAATGTCAGGATGTGGATTCCCTTTTATCTTCTTTGTATTTCTTTGCAATGTTTAACAATCTCCTCCTCCTCCCTCCTCTTCCTGTCCCTTCTCCTTCTTTTCCTTCTCTTTTTCCTGCTCCTCTTCTTCCCATCATCATCACTGTCATCATCATCATCATCATTACTGGGGATTGAACTCAGAGCCTTCTTACTGAGCTATATCCCCAGTCCTTTTTCTTTTCTTTTTATTTTGAGGCAGAGTCTCCCTAAGTTGCCCAAGCTGGCCTTGAACTTGCAAGCCTCTTACCTCAGTCTCCTAAGTAGTTGGGTTATAGGAGTGTCTCACTTGTACCACTATGCCCAATAACAGATATTATTCTTAGAAAGAATAATAATGTAGCACAATAAAACAGATATCTATAAACAGAACTATTCTCCTCCTTTTCTTTATTTTAAAGCATAATTCTTTCCCTTTGCACTTATTTTCAATTTTGATTATTTTCACACAGCTAGGAAATGCAGTTTTAGAACTTGAGTTTAAAGCTTTCCGACTGCAAACATGTATCTAGTCTTCTCACTTATCCTGAGAAATTAATTTATAGACAAGAATATTGCCATTATAAAATGCACTTTGTTGTCCTCTCTTCATAACTAGAGTATAAACTGTTTGTGAGCAGGATTCTTTTTCTTTAAAAAATATAGCTAGGGATGTAGCTCAGTGGTAGAGCACTTGCCTAGAAAGAGTCCTAAGTGCTGATTGGGTGACTGCTCAGAGTTCTCATCTCTCAAGGGCTGACGGCAGCATCACTGTGAAGGACGGGATCTACTGGCAATATCTTCTGTGTGATGGGCTAGGTTTATGTCTGTTACCATCTTGGAAAATGTCTAGGTTTGTATAATATATTAAATGATCACACTACCTCTGTGTGTGCAAGAAAGGAAAGTGGCAATGTGCAATGTACTTATCTTTTTGTGCTAAGTTTTCTACTTCTATAAATATTAACAAAAAAGAATTCAAGAAAGAGGGTCATCATTTGGGAAGGAGTCTGCCCTGAGCATACAGATGGGTAATGTGGACTGTGGCAATGCCTTAGAAGGGAGAGAGAAGTCAAGGTTAAGAACTGCAGAAGAACAGAACTGAGCAGGCACCCAGAAGATAATTGCTCATCACAAGCATGATGGATCCTGGACAAATCAATGCCCTTTGCTGAAGACAGGCTTGGAATTTATTACAGAACTGGCCAGGATTGAGCCTTTAGTTTCCAAGACTTGTTAATTCCAGCTGGGAAGGTCTGGCAATAAAGTTATAGAACAGGACAATCTAGATTTTACGGTTTAAGTACCTGGGAAAATTCAAAACATAGAAGCTTCTAGAACATCAACAGCTCTCATGATTCAGTTGTTAAGACTAAATAGGTATCAAGGTTCACATGTGTGGGGGCTGAGGATTTAGCTTAGTGGCACAGCGCCTGCCTGGCAAGTGTGAGGTAGTGAGTTCGATTCCTGGTACCAGAAAAAAACACCAAAAAAAAAGAAAAGAATTCACATGTTTGCATTCAAATATTATTTAGAGAGACCAAACAAATAAGTATGTTTCCCCATCTCTTCCATAAATCATAAGAGAGGAGGCTGGTGTGCATTTGCAAGGCTGACCACCACAGATTGTATGATTTTTCCATTCAGTTTCCCTTAGATTTGGCAAAGAGCTTTAGTTTATGGGGAGACAGACCTAGGGTTATGTTATGGTTTACGTATGAAGTGTCCCCCAAGAACTCATATACGAGGGCTTGATCTTCCTTGTGGCAATGCTCAGAGGTGGGGCCTAGAGAGGAGATTGGGTCCTGGGGGTGCTGATCTCCGCAATGGACTAACCTGCTGATAAATTTCTAGTTCAATGGGCATATTAGGAGGTGGGGACCAGTTGGAAGTAGATCACTGGGGTTCTGTTGACAGGTACATCCTGTCCCCAACCCCTTCCTCTCTAGCTGGCTCTTCCTTGGCCTCGCTGGCTCCCAACCTCTGTGAAGTGAGCAGCTTTGCTCTGCCACGTCCTTTCTGACTTGAAGCCAGCCAAACACCGATGAAACCTCTCCTCCTTGAAGTGATGTAAGTTGGGGGTTTAGGCACAGCCATGAAAAAGTGACTAATACAGGTTGTATCACACAACTCTACCTCTTAATAACCATGTGCCTCTGGATAAATAGCACAATCTCAGAGCCTCAGGATCCTCATCTGAGAAATGGAAAAAATAAAAGAAAGGTGACTACACAGTGACGTTGTGAAGATCCACTATGATAACAGAGATCCAGGAACATAGCAGGTCCTGAATAGATGGCAGCTAGGCCACTTAAATTAGAACAGTGGTTTCCCATGCCTCTTCACACGGATGAAGAGCATGTCTTATTTTCCTTGGACTTGCTCAGAATAGACGGACCTTCTCCTGCATGGGGTGCAAATGTCCACCCAGACATGGCCACTCCCCCTGTGGTCTGAGGCTCTGGCCAGTGAGGCGAGGTCAGCACCTCCAAACAGCCGGAATATGTCCTGGGTGTGCATGCCAAATCTGCCCCAGGAGAGCTGCGGTGGCGATACAGAGCTTGCTATGTTGGCTCTTTCACAGCAACTGTTCGCTAATGGCCCAGAGGAGCTTTCTCTCCACTCCCATGCCAGATACAGTCCAGCTGTGCTCTGTGGACCTGCCCTTGCCTCTACTCTGAGAGAGCACAAAGATTTCTCTGAGGTATATCTTTTCTCCTTAAAAGGAGAAAGAAACAAAAAAGAAAGGGAAAGCAGTTTTTTCTAGTTGCTTCCCGCTCATTCACATTTCTATTTTCTTTCTTTATTCTTCAAACCTCTGTAAAATATTGGCCTGTGGACCCTCTCAGCCATAAACTCATCCCACAGCCATTTTTCAGAAAAATACTGTCTAGTGGTTCCTATGTGCGTATGAGAAAATACTGAGATGATGGCATGAATGTTAACAGAGAGGCAGTTGGTCCATGCCACACACGTCTGTGGAGGTCCCATTGGACAGAGCTGCTGTTCTCCTGGAAGAAACCCAGAGACTGATGACCCCATGGCAGTGACATTGAGTTAACAGATAGGAATGACGCAGTTTCTTTGGCTGCTAGATCTTTAGAACCTAATCTTCTAATTTTCCAGTAGGCTAGAGTGTACATATCAGGTATATATTTTGCTCTAGTCTTGAGAAATCAGAAAACAATCAAGGAACTGTGATCTTTGTGTGTGCTCTAATTCATTTCCCTTCTCCTGCTTTGCTTGCCATGGCAGTGGACCTGACCCCTGACACCCGTGGCAGCAGGCTTTGGAGACTTTCGGGACAGGAGGTGACATTTGGTTGGCTGGGGTACAGGTGCGTCCAGGAGAGCTCGCTGCTTTGGGTGGCTGTGCCAGCAGTGACCCAGCCTCTCCCCAGCCTCTGCCATACCGGCTATTGCCCTAGCTCTGGGCTCTGGGAGCACTTAGGTTTTTGGGTAAGGTTAGGCTTCTCTTTGTGTCTGCTGTGAGTTTCTGGATTGCTTTCCTGTCCCCTATTTGGCGCTCTGCTCTCCATCATCTGTGAAACTAATTTTCTGCATTACTTTCCCTTTTTAACAAGGAAACACATTAGATGTTTTCTTGGACCATGACTGTTACATGGAAGGAAAATCGAGCATATTGAAATGTTACTCAAACAATGGATGCAGTGCACATTTGTTTTAAGATTACCTTGGAAACAAGTCAGCTTACTTAATGTAAACATTTGGAGGCGGTTTAAAATTCCACCTTTGCCCCTTGAACAGTTTACAAAAGTTTTAGAGTTTGAAACTCAAGGAAATTGTACTAGATCTGCAATTTGAAAAACTACCTCTGTCCTGGCTTTGTGTGGAGGAGGAGAGCAGGAGCCAGCAGATGAGGGAACTGGGGCTGCTTGGGTTTTTTTCCCTTGGCCTCAAGGCCTGGAGAGTGAAACAGGTATTTGTGCCAGGAAAGCTGTACGGTGCAGTAAGCAGCTCCCTCTTCACTTCTTGGCTCTATCAAACTCTCAATCTATTCTACTGGACTCTGAGGTTTTGGTGAAAATATAAAAACATACTTTTTATTTTTATCCACAGTTTTTTAGAGGAGAACCTCATAAATGTTCAATGCAGCTTGTATATGCATGCAGGATACATAATGTGCTGCAAACACACAGTTGCTTATGTCTTGCCGCTTTGAAAAGCATGCCTAAAACTCAAGTTTCCAAGCCACCTCATTGAGGCCTTTTGGTTCAGTCTGGGGCGTGGGTGTGGGGTGCTGGCTACAGCCTTGGAAACTGCCCTGGTGCCGCACACCTCCACCGCAGCACGGATTCACAGCCTGGCAGTTTCTTACTATAACACTAATAAAATCAGCAGCACAGGCCTTCATTAATGGCAGTGTAATGTAGAATGAAATTCAGCTCCCAAGAAGCCGTCCTGATCGATTCGATAGGAAGGGCCTGCTGGGGCTTTGTGGGCACTTTTACGTGTTCCCAAACCTCAGTGAATAAACTCAATGTAGGAGCTGTGTTACTCTCTCATACATTAGCAAAGTGAGCTTGTTCTTCGCTTGGCCCAAAAATAAAGGGGAAAATATGTACGTCAAAGAATCACCTGGCTCTCATGCTATCTGGCAGGAGCAAAGGTCTCTGTAGTACTTGAACATGGGGTGTGAAGGTGTGCCGCTCGGTTCTTCACCCTTAGAACACTCGTGTGACAGAGTGACTTACTGAGATATGCTATTTCCTACTTTTCTATTTTTTCTTGTTTCAGGCAGAAAGGCAGTTTTCTGCATTCTTTCATCTCAAGGGGTCCTCCTGCCTCTTTTCAGCAGCCTCACCTTGTCCAGTGATAATGACAGGTGTGTGGGAGGAGGGCAGGGTACAGGGTAAGTGTGACTCCATCTATCCTATTAGCATTCAGCCTCCTTCAAAGCAAGGTGGAAGAGGGGAGACAGTCACCCGAAGTATACAAAAGTAGCTTATTAGTTGCGGAGAACAAGGTCAAGAGAAACCAAACAACTTGCTCAAGATAGCAAGAATCACACTTTGGATTTGAAAGCTGGTAATAAATAAATGTGAGGTAAGTGTTAACTGTCATCATTACTAACATTATTATCTCTATCTATTAAATTTGTGACTCTGCATTCGATCACAGCAGCTCAATTTTGCTCACAGATTTCATGAACATGTTAATATTTCTTGGGATGTGGAGACCTAATATATGCAGATCAGAAAGTCATGCATATTTAAACGTCATCATCACTTCAAGTATGCCACCAATTTCATTCCATTTTCTTTTCCTTATTTTCCATAATTAAACGATATAAGTGACTATGACATTCTCCCAAGTGCCGTCTAAATCTACCACTTTCTTACACCTTCCTCACAATTCTGCTTTTTGTGCCCCCTCCCCACACATACCTAGTGCCTGAGAGGATGGTGGAGGTTCAGAAAAAGCCCCTTATACCTTCCTCTAGTGTCCCATAATCAAAAATTTTTATTGTCACTATTGTTTAATTATTTATAAAAGCTTGAGATATGATTTATATATTTTACAAATTATGGTCATCATCTCTCAAAATGAATAATTCAGTATAATTTAATATATTCAGAGTTGTGTAACCACCACTACTACATAATTTTAGAATATTTTCATTATTCCCCAAAGAAATCTCCAAATGTTTGTATTTTATGAAATATTAAGGAAAAATGTTTGAGAAAATAGGGATTGCATTTACACATGGCTATCAGGTATTCTACAGAAGAAATGCTTTGAAAAACCAAATAACAGAGTTTGTTTAGTTATTTAGTAAAACAATTTAGAACAGAAAGCTCAGGTGCTTATCCTACATCCCTACTATTCTATCTCCAGTTATATGTGAAACCAGCAAACCAGGAAATATGAATAAGAAAGTTCATAGAAGCACTGTTCATAATAACCTTAGATTTAAATAACAAATAGCCCATCAGCAATAGAATGAGTAAACAGTAGTATGTTCACAGAGCTAAGTACAGCATAACAGTAAAAATGAAAAGATAAAAATAAAGCCATACGCAGTAGCATGCACAAATTTTACCAAAAATACTAATGTATCAAGGGCCAGAAAATATACAGTACATGATTCTTTTGATATGCAGTTCCTGAGTAGATAAAAGAAACTATAGTGTATTTACTTATATATAATATACATTCTAGAGTAAAAGTCTGAAGAAAAACAAGGCCATGATTACTCTAAACACCTGTTACTACCTTTAGGAAGAGATGAAGTAGTGTATTTGGGGTACTTCTGGGGTGCTGGTGGCACTTTACTCTTTAGCTGCATAGTGGTTATGTAGATACTAGGTACTAGTACAAGTACTAAATACTTATACTAGTACAAGTACTAAATACTAATACTAGTACAAGTACTTAAATGTTTTTAAAAATAAATTTGAAAAGAAATAAAGTGGAGGGGGCTGGGTATTTAGCTCAGCAGCATAGTGCCTGCCTGGCAAGTGCAAGGTCTTGAGTTCAATTGCTGGTACCGAAAGAAAAACAAAAACAAAAACAAAAACAAAAAAAACCAAAGAAATAAAGTGGATTGGAGTTATTAGCTGTTTATCCTGTATAACTGATAAATGGACTAGACCCTTTACCTGGTGATAACTGCTGGATATTAGGTAATTTGAGAAAAGATACTGAGAGCTGGCTTTCAAGGCCAAAAAGGGGTAAACTGCATCTCCAGCCCCTAGTTTTCAAGAAATGCTCCCTGAAGCCAGAAGGGCTCTATGCAGTGGTCCAAGAACTGGCTAGGCTAAGAAAGGATGAATGAACTTCCAGATTTTCATTGTTGTTCAAAAGCAGCTCCGGTTTTATCTGTTTTTGTCTTTGCCATGCAATTTCCATTGAAGAAAAAGTCCTAGTCATGACACATCCTGAAATAGTCTTGCTCAAAATTTTAAATGCACATACTTTTCTGAAGAATTTTATTTTGAGAAATCAATTAGACAAAAATATTGTGAAATAAACAAAAGTATAAGAACATCACCCAAAACATTTTTGGTATTAATAAAAAGGAAAAGAAACAACCAAAGTGCTGCATCCAGCACAGCTCTTGAAGTTCCTGGGGGGATGGACAGTGAGAGGATGAATAAATAAAGAGACAATATACAGAAAGCTGAGGTCAGGTGGAGTCCTCTCTCCAGATAGGAGGCAAAGGAACTGCTCAAGCACCACAGCAAGTTAATTTATACATTTGACAGGTTGGTGTCTAGTTACACCCCTTTGTCTAGCAACCTGTACTTGGATTGTGGAAGCACACGGTGTTTTTCTGAATGGAGCAGCTTGTTTACGTGGCTTCCCTCAGCCACTCTTTGTTTTTGGACTGACCTTGCCTCCCTCTGCATGTGTGATTAATTTTTAGCATTAGCTGCTCCTTACATCAAAGTTTTAATTAATTAAATATATCACTGTATACCTGTGTCTGGAAGACCACTGTGCCACTGCAGTAGAATACAGCACATCTAGATTAGTGATCTCAACCTTCTAATAGCCAATTATTCCTCTTTATAATAACGTTTTACCCTTTACTACTGTAAGATGTGATTCATAGATAATATAACATTCTTATACAATTAGCTTAAAAAACTAACAATATTTAAACTAAGATATTAGTAGAAATAAAAGAAAATCAATTTATGAATCAACACCTGTGATGGCTAATTCTGTATGTCAATGTGACTGGGGTGGAATAAAGACATATCTGGTCAAGTATTATTCTAGGTGCATCTGTGTGAGGTTTCTGGGTGAAATAAACATCTGAATCAGTAGTCTAAGTCAAGCAGATTGCCTTGTGTAATGTGAATGGTATTCATCTAATCAGCTGAAGCTTGAATAGAATAAAATGCACATTCTCCCCTAAGTACAAAGAAATTCTCCCCCAAGCAAGAAAGAATTCCTCCTGCCTGACTTTCTTCAAACTGGAACATTGTTTGTTTGTTTTTATTTTTTTCTGCCTCAGATTGTCTAATACGTTAGCTCTCCCCAGGGCTTGAGACTGACACTCTATGGATTGGAACTACCACATCAGCTCTTCTGCGTCTCTAGTTCGTCAGCTCATTCTGAAGATCTTGAAATCTTAAAGTCTGTATTGGAATGATCCATCTATAATATATTTTCAAGGAATTGGATGTACATATATCATTGGCCCTATGTCTCTAGAAAACTTTAATACCTATATTTCATAAGGTAAATATTCAGGCATAACAAAATTAGTATGTAAAAACCTTCTATCTGACACTTTCAGACATCTACAAATGTAGACCAACACAGGTGCATTGAGATGATTCCAAATGGGAAAAAATACAAATTTTCCGCATTTTGTACTAATTAAATTTCTCAAAATTATGTATGTATATTGGAATTAAATACTTTATATTTACTTGTATAAGAAAATATGGTCTTTTTTTTTTTTTTTGGTTTTTCTCTGGTACCGGGAACCGAACTCACGACCTTGTGATTGCCAGGCAGGCACTTTGCCGCTGAGCTAAATCCCTGGCCCCAATATGGTCTTCTTAAGTAATTATAAATGGCTTTTTTAACCTGTGTAAGTGTCTGAGATAGCCAGAAGTCATGCACAATGCTGGCAATTTCTCATTGTGTGGCAGTAATATAAATGCTATCCTCTAAGCTCTGGTAGCATCTTCCAGTATTTAAAATCAGGACCACGTCCATATATCATATATTTCCACATGTGGCAGTGTAGTTTCTTTGAGAACTATTGATTTACATAGAAACTTTCCAACATCATCATCATCATAATAATAATAATAGTAATAATGTCACCTTTGTAAAAAATAACTCTGTACTGTATTATTTCCCAAGGGCTGCCATAACAAATTACACGAAACCCAGTGGCTTAAAACAGCGGAAACAATAAAAGCTTGTTCTCTCACATTTCTGGAGGTCAAAAATGTGAAGTCAAGGTGTTAGCAGGATTGGATCCCTCTGGAGCTGCAACAGGGATCCCACTGCCTGCTCCTCTTGTGAGTTCCTATGGCTACAAACCATCCTTGGTCTTCTTGGGCTGTGGATACATCACCTCAGGCCCTGCCCACATCCACATGGGCTTTCTTCTGTGTCTCAGAGCTACTTTTCCTCTGTTTTATAAGGACACTCACATTGGATTTCAGGCACACCTTGACTCAGTATGATTTCACCTCAAGATCTGTATCTTCCTTATCTCTGCAAAGACCCTTATTCCTAATATGGCCAAAGTCTGAGGTTCAGGATGGGTGTGACCTTTGTGGGTTCCTATTTGATGCTCTGCATATGTGCTGTAAGTTACTATAGAAAGGGATTGAGAGGTCAGAGAGAGCACACAACCAGCCATCACAGGGTTGCTACTGGAAAAGAATTTTGACTATGCAAGGGGATATTAAGGAACTTGCTCTTTTAAACTCTCTGCACCTTTTAATTTAATTTTTAAATAAATTTAAAAATTAGTGAATTAATGTTACCTATTTTAAAAAGTAATAACAATAATTTCAATCGTGTTCATAATCTCTCCCCTTTGTCATAAGCATACAATAAGTGTGTTATAATCAGATACATCACAGTAGTCTTTTCTCTCACTAATAGCTACTCAGAGAGCTATACAATCATAAGGAGGCTGTGGTGTGGAGTGATGTATGCTTTGTGTGTACATGTGTATGTATGTACGTGTGTGTGTGTGTGTATGCATGTGTGAAAAGGATCTGCAATTCAGCGAAGAGTACACTCTGTCCTATCTCTGGGGGAAAAAGACCAAAACTGATTCTTTTTTTGTTTCTTTTATTTGGGGGGGGGGTTGTTTTCCAGTACCAGGAATCGAACTCACGACCTTGCGCTTGCCAGGCAGGTGCTGTGCCACTGAGCTAAATCCCCAGCCCCCCAAAACTGATTGTTAAATGTCCAACCATGACTGAGGCGAGGACCAGCTACATCGTCAGTGGAAGAATATCCCTGTCTCTCTGCTACAAGATGAAAGCTGTCATTGCTTTGATGAAGAACACCTGGAAAATGATCATGTTCTTTGGAAATTGCAGGTAAGAAAAAAGTCCTTTGTAGCAAAATTTGTGCAGTTGTATGGCATCCTTTATGTTAGAAGAAATGGTAAATTGTAAAGGAGACCATCGTGCTGTGCCAAGGCCATTACTCTTTGAGTTTCGGATCTAATAGATTTTTCTTCCCTAGTTCATTTCCTGCTTGTTGATATTGCAGCACATACATCCCCCTATCAAAGGTGACTTCAATACAAGCACATGCAAGGGCAGCTTCAGAGTCACAGTTACAGGTAGAAGGTGACGCTTAAAGGCAAACGCGTAGGCTGATGAATCTTGATTTGTTTTCAATTCTCCATGCTTTGGTGAATGAAATGGAGTTGTTTCTAAATTATTTCCAAATAGCCTTTTCGAAATATTCGGGCTACAGAATTTAAAGTGGTTATATCATTCTAATTCTTCTAAAATAAGCCATATTCATGGGAACTTGAAAAGATCTAGGCTTTTATTTTGATGTTGGTTATTTACTAAGAAGTCAAATAGTGATCTATTTAATCAAAGGGCATTTGCTTCAAATTGCTTCCTTTCATTGTCCTTACCATGAAAGACCAATTGTGCTTTGAACTGGACTCTTATTTTTTCACTATGGAGGAGATAAAGAAAAATTCTTATGAAAGAACCTACACATCAAAGAATTAGCTCCCCTAGAACATTTTCCTTTTATACATGCTGGCCCCATGCCTACATCTGTTCATAAAGTGATACGCAGTTTTTATGTATATTTGCCATTATTAAACATTATGTACTTCAAAGATAAAAATACCAATAAACTTGAAAATGAACTAAAGATAAAGAATTGTGTAGAAAAGTCTGTGATTTATATCTATTTATTTTATTCATGTCTTTGGATTAGGCCTATCATAACTCTCTGTTTAGTCTGAAATTAAGGTTTTAATAATTTTTTATAAATAAAATTATAAACAAATGAGGCCAAAAGCAAGAGATGAGAAAGTGCTGAAATCCCAGGTTGACTTTAGTATTTATTCAATTTTTCCTTTGGTTGTGCTAAATTAGACTCAGCTCCTTATCTTAGCAGTGGAGATAAAAGACAGAAAAGTTATCCACAAGCTAAATATAGGCATGAGAAAGGGAAGAATATTTTCTCCTTTTCTAACAATGCAGAAGATTTCATGAACTGACACTGAGGCAAGAAATGGATGGGAGCAAGCTGTCAGGAAGAAAGAGAGAGAGGCAGAAAACCAACGAAAAGATTCCTGGAGGCAGAGGTGGGCCAGTGGCCTCTAGGTGTGATGATCTCTCACATCAACATCCAAGTTCTCCATGACTCTCTAGGAACCTTTCCCATTATCCTCAAGTCTTCAATGAATCTGACATCTATCATAGCACTGTAAAAGTGCTGTTTTGAGGAACAAACTGGAGGCTTGTCTTCAAATTTGGGGTATTGTTTTACAGCACTGGGGCTGCTATAACAAATACCATACACTGGGTAGCTTATAAAAGACAGAAATGCATCCCTCATGGTCCCAGAGACTGGGAAGTCTAAGATCAAGTCCAGCAGGTTGGATGTCTGGGGAGATGCTTCCAGGTTCACAGATGATGCCTTCCCACTGTGTCCTTGCAAGGTAAAGGGAATAAGGCAGCTTTCTAATGCCTCTTTCATAAAGCCAGCAATCAAGGTAATGAGAACTTTACCACAGTGACCCAATTACCTCCCTGGGGAATTTCCCCAGATACCATCTCATGAGAGGTTAGGTTTCAAATTATGAATTTTAGGGGACAGAGACATTCAGACTGCAGCAGGCATAAATACATAGTGGGCATTAAGGCAGTGAAGAGAAGTGGTGGTAAGATGATTAAAGGAGTAGGAATTCAAAACAAAAGAATGTATTTGAACATAAACTCTGCACTCTGGCATTCCTGGTAACACTGAGGAAGACACAGGCAGTGGTGACGGAATTCCACCATACATACCACGATTCAGCAGAAACTTCTATGGGTCACAGTTTACATTGCCAGCTGCTTCGCCTTTGGAGAACAACTGCACTCACGCCCAGGCCATGCTCCGGTGGGAGCTCTCAGCCAGTGTTTGAGTACAGTGTAGCACCACAGCCTGACTATGCCTGCTCAGCAGGGACTCCTAACAACCCTTTCTTCTCTCCATCAGCCTGGCCAAGATTCCCTGAACTGCACTGAGATCTGAGGCTCTTCCTACCTAATCTTTCCTATCATTTTCCCTTTTCCAGGTGTCAGATGTGCATTATAATCTGGAGGCTCTTTGTACCTATTCCTGCTTCCTTCAAACTTATTCTTCTTTCAGTAGATCTCTCAGCTGTCAGGCACACCTTACTGTCTATTTTATAGAGGACCTGAGCACACCACTCTATGGAGAGTGAGTGGCAATGGTGAAGGTAAGGTGGAGTTTGGCACTGGCTCACTTCTCAACTAGGTGACACAAAGGATCCCTTGTGGAAGGCAGGATACAGTCTCTGGCACAAAGTGAGAGCCCAACTGCAAAAGATTTCCCCAATGGTGACCTTGGGAAATAACCCAGTGACAAGAAATGCTCTTGACAGTACAATGACTTTGGCATTTGAAAGATATTAGGGAACAGTGCTTCCAAGGAGGTGAGCTTTTTTATTAATCAACACTGTTGACATCATCTGATGTGATAATGAGAAGCAGAGGGTAATTAACAGTTACATACTAAGTGTGACAGCTAGTAGGCTTTTGAACAGTGTAAGAATTATCTGTTATCTTCTGAAATGGCTGAGTGAAAATAGCTGAGTAACTACAAATTTAGCCGAACTACACAGCTCCAGATATATTTAAATCTTCAACTATGACTGAGTCCCAGCTGCAAAACCTGGAACCCTGAAATACAGCATGGCACATTGGGTGGATGCCCCTAAGGAAGCTAGCTCTCAAGAGCCCTTCAGCTGTCAGGGCTGGCAGAACTGGGTTATCCTTCCCTAGTATGTAGCTATCACATGGCATGCCAGACTTGCCTGTAGAGGTCAACAGATATTGTCTTTAGAAGTTGTCCTCACTTCCTCTCTGGGTCACAAGAATGACTAACCTGACTAGGAATGTGGTGGGTCTAATAAAGGAGTGTATTAGTCAAGAGTCCTCAGAAGGCCAGACCCATTAGGGAGATTTTAGAAAGATAGATCAGTTAATCAACTTACGGTATTAGGAGAACAGGTTTATATGACCAAAGAGGCTATGAAATGCCACATTAGGCCATCTATAGCTGCAGATCCGGAGATGCTGGTAGCATAGCTCAGTTCAAGTTCAAATGCCTCACAACCAGGAAAACCAATGGTGTAATTCTCAGTCTGAAGCTGAAAGCTTGAGGAATCAGGGGCCTTTTATGCATTCCCAGCCAACTTGGAGTTCTGATGCCTAAGAGCTGGTGAAGAAGGGCTTCTCAGTTCAGATGACAGAGAACAAATTCACATTTCTTCTGCCTTTTTGCTCCATTCTGGCCCCCAAAGGAAAGGTGCTCAACCACTCTGAGGGTAGACCTTTCCCAGTCTGTCCCTCACCCACCTCACACACCAGTGTCTTTTGGAAATACCCCACAGATACACTAAGAAATAAAGCTAAGCCAGCTATCTAGGCATTCTTTAATCCATCAAGTTGGTATTTAAAATTTGCCATTATAGGAAAGGAAGAAATTATACCCTGATGGAGTTCTAAGAATTAGCTAGTATGTACTATTTAAAATGAAAAGACTAGCCTTGGAGTTGGAATTTGGGGGTGCTTTGTCCAGAGGGTTGGAGTAAAAGAATGTTTAAGTGCTCACTTTGAGGCTCACCTGAGGACTCATGATTTTATACCCTGACATGGTGCTATGGGGCCAACTCACTGTTACTGTGGCTTTTAAAAGGCTTGAGAAAACCATGGCTCATGCTATACAGAAGGGCCTGAATTACCCTGGCAGGCTGTAGAGATGAGGCAAACATAGTAAAGGAGCTGATGGATATCAGGGACTTGGCTTAGCCAACAGTCTCTTAAAATGAGTTACGCTGAAGGTTTAAATGAAAGAGACAATGCAATATTGGTTTTGTGGGGAATCCAGGAATGTCAAAACTCTCTTGGAGCTAAGAAAAGGATTTCTCTGGAACACCAATATGTATTGGATTTTCAAACAAAAGAAAAGTATAGCTGAGGTAAAAGAAGGAAGCTGAGCAGGACCTTGTGAAACAAAGGATCAAAGACTTTTCCATTCAGTAGACCAGTAGAAATCAGCAGTACAATTATCCCAGCTATCCTGTGTATATACATATATATTTTTCCCCTTCCTTCTGTTGAATTCCTATCATCTTGTTTAATGAAATTCTGTATCGTTTCTAAAGTTTTTTTAAATTATTTTTTAATTCTCTTTAAAATAAAGAGAACTCTTCCAGCAGTAAATTTTGCTAAGAGAACTCTTATCTCTAAGGTTGACAGTTACTGCCCTAGAATAGAGAGTGAGAGCCCGCATCTTCAGCCACCTCAGTGTGATCTTCAGAGCATTCTGGTCAGCAGTTTAAGCCTTACTCAACCTGCTCCAGAGCAGATGGAAGTGAGTGTGCAGGAATGGATGCATCATATGTGGCCAGAACACTCAGCAAATTTTGTTTGAGCTGCTATGTCTTCAGATCTGTCCATTTACACTGAAGCTCACTTTCTTGGGTTGTTCTTAGCCAGTAACTAAGAATAGTATAGGTATCAGATCTAGATTTGCTCACTACTGCTGGACAGACAACATTAATGGAACCCTCTGCTTGGAGATTGCTCACTGACCAAGTCAAAGCTCTGTCAGAACTGCATGGAGTTGTAGGGTCTTCCTACACAATCCTTCCTTCCCCGTTTTATTTTGTAGGTCTTGGAGTTACATCATACTCTAAAGCTCCTCTGTGCTGATTTTTGTTTCCTTCTTCATTCATCCTTCACAAGGATTTTCCCTAATGAATCTTTGGCATGTCCATTCCCATTGTAGTATTGGTTTCAGAGGAAGTGAGCTAAATGCAAGCATTTAAGTTGCATATGTTTCAACATATTTTGAACATTAGAGAGCTGGCTGACTCGTTGACTTGACTGGCTGACTTAAGGATTCTCAGACTTCACTTATGGTATCTTTCACAGCCACATCTTTTGCATTTTTAAGGTCACAAAATAATATAACTAGTTTAAGAACATGAAGAGATCAAAATACTAATCCTTCTTCTATTGGCACCAATCTTGAAATACACTGAGTGAATATTGGAGAAATAATACCGTCCCTTATATCCTTTCCCCATGTTCCCAACCCCACCCACATACCATACCTCACACACTGTAAATGCTGGTATAACTTGGGAACATCACATAGCTGGTTCTTGCTTTTTATCTATCTCTGCCTTTTACTTTAGATGTTTAGACTATTTGGATTTAATGCAATTATTAATGTATTTGGGTTGACTTTTGCTATTTTTTAAATTAGTGTCCTTATTTTTGTTCTTCCCCTTGACTTTTGTGTTAATTTTTAAATTTTCCATTTTAATTTCTTTATTAATTTTTAAAATTACATTTATAGGTTTTTTTAGTGATTAGTCTTACCATTAAAATATGCATTTTATAATACACTTTGTACTTTAGGTTCATTTTAACTTAATCCAAGAAAATATAGAAACTTGGCTCCAATGGTCCCTTGTTCCTTGCCTACTCTTTATGCTATCATTTTTATATATTGTATTTATTTGTGCAATAAACCAAAAATGCAATGTTAAAATTATTGCTATATGCAGTCTTATGAATTTTAAATAAATTAAAAGACAAAATGAGAAAAATATAAATATTTATGGAATATTTTGCCATTTTTAGTGTTCTTTCTGGTGGATTTGAGTCACCATCTGGAATAATTTTCTTTCAGTCTGAATGATTTCCTTTAATGTTTCTTATAAATCCTCACCAGAAATTCATTGCTAACAACCAATACTCTCAGTCTGTGCCTTAGAATGTCCTTATTTCCCATTGATTTGTGAAGCATACCTTTTGTGGATATATAATTCTTAGCTAACAGGTTTTTTTTTCTAGACACTCTGGATGTCATTACACTGCACTGCTCACTTTGTTTCAGAAGAGAAATAAATCATTAACTCTTTTTGTGGTTTTCTTGTGTGTGAGTCACTTTTACTACTTTCAAGATTTTATCTGTCTTTCAATAATTTGACCATAATGTGGCCAGGTGTAGGTCTTTTATAACTTTTACTCCTCAGGCATCATTGAGCTCCTAGGCTGCATATACTAATGTTTTTAATCCAGTGAATGTATCTATGTTGTCATTATAATTTTCAGCATCAAAATTTCAATTTCTAAAAAGTAACTCATTATTAAAAATCGCCACTTCTTGATTCATTGTTTTGTACTTTAAACCCCATTTCCCATATTTCTTCAAACATTTGTAATAGCTTCTTGGAAGTCTTTCCTGCTAAGTCCAATCCCTATGAGCACTCGAAGTTTTTTATTACTTGCGTTATTTCCCAAGAATAGTGTCACATGTTCCTGTTTATTTATTTGGGAGCATAGTAGTTTTTCTTGACATCTGGACATTTTATAAAATACATTGAAGCAAATCTAGATTATGATTTTTGCTCTTCTCCAAGGCTCTTGATTTTGAGGGTTTTTAAATATATGTTTATTGAAGAACTCATTTTGGCTAGCTCTGTGAGATGTCTGCTTTGCAGTGCATGACTGGCAATATCTCTGCTTAGTATTTCTTGTTTGGTTTTGTTTACTATTTTCATTTCAAAGCCTGATTTGCTGGAGTCCCCATGCCTGTACTGCTTTTGTCAGGCATTGGTTGGATAGAGGCTGTGCTCAACCACTTTAAGCTGGAAAACTTGTGTGTGGGGAAGAGGAAGGGTATTCAAAGTTCATGACATTTTTAAGTATGCCTGAGCTTTTATTCTCTGCTGTTTTATTCTCTTTTTGTCTTCTGGGCACACGTGCTCAGCTTCAGACTTGGCTGGGCAGTGTGTCTGGCGTGAGTTCTCACCATCTCTGGTGCACATGCACACATTTAAGCGGGAACAGCCTTTTCCAATGTGGCCGCAGCCTCAGGACAGTGGAACCAGAAGCTACATCTACTCCGCTGTGCATGATTCCAATTTCACTAGACTGAGTCCCTCACCAGTCAGATAAGCTACTGGTCTTCACAATTTCCTGGAAAGCCTTTTCTGCTGACTTTGGGGGACATGCCTGAGCAGCTCAAGTCCAGAACACCATGGATTCTCTGTTCCTACCCAGAGTTAAAAAATTATTTTTCTTGTTGTGAGGTCCTGGGAATTGAACCCAGGGCCTTGCACATAGTAGGTCAGCACTCTAGTGTGAACTACATCCCCAGTACTTTAAAAAATTTTTAAAAATTGATCATTAGCAAAACGTTGTTTTCTAGAAATGATATAACAAAGTTTTCTCACAAAAGATGCTCTTGGTACATGACTAAATTAAGGAACAAAGGTTTTTCACAGGGGTATGATAATTCATTGTTAATCTCATGCTGTGTTAAATATATTCATGCCTTCCAGATGTACTATCTTCTCAAATGTAAAACTGGGATTGTTTACGGTGATAGTCCTTTTCTTTCAGATTCAGACATTTGCCTTTCTTTTGTGCTCCAATTAATTGTGATAGGAGGTTCATGTCAGGCCAACATGAGGTCACCAGTCAGTAATAATTACAAAAACTTATGATGTATTCGCTATATATGTGTCACTTGGCCTAGAAATGTTGGGACATTAAGTAATCCACACAACATCATAATTTTCTTCAGTAACATCCCATTTAGGGTCAATGAGTTAGGTAAAAGCTTCTTATGTATTAGATAGCGATCACTGATTAAAAGAGCTATACTATGTCAAAATGGAAATTTAAGTATATCACAAAAATGTCATCATGATTGTCATGCTACAAATGATTTTGATTTTAAAATTTTGTAAAATTATATAACTGTTGCCTGCTAGTGTTCTACAGAGATTCCACTATTAGAACATTCATGGTTGTTAGAAAATAATGGTTCAATTTTATGTCCCAAGGTACTTGATATTCAGATAAAATAGTAATGTTAAGCTTACTGCCCCCGTTACTATATGTTACATCATTAGCCTTTTCTTCTGGACGTTCAACAACTGAGGTATGGAGACCAAAAACTAGAAAAATTGACAAGCTAAGAGGACAGCCAATTTTGTCTCCCAACCTCAGAGGTCAACGAACACCCAAGACATAAGGGAACCTTCTCAGCAACATCCTGCAACTCCGGTAAGTTATACAAACTCCTGATCAAGGAGATTGTAGGACCATGGAGGGTATAGATCTATGATGTATAGTGTGCCTAAGGAAAGTTACTAGGAGAATAGGGTCTCCCAAACTTTCACAGAGAGCAACTGGTCAAGCAATGACAATGATTCATCCAGACGGCTGACACTAACTAAAGAACTAAAGGTGCTATACATGGTTCCAAGGTATATCTTGAGGAAACTTGATAAATAGCAAAAGTTGATTCATATGGGTTTCACCTTAATTTGGTCTTGAACATCCAGCAGAAAAGTGTAACTGTAAGGTATAAAACAATTGCCAACTACACTAGTAACTGATTACTGTTCTGGAATAATGCACTGTATAGGATTAAATTGCTATATGCAGGAACATAAAATCCTTGTTCTGGGGAATTTTTAGCCTAAATTGAGCAAGTTCATCTAGAATGAAAAGGGTTTGAAAATGAAAATGTCTTCTACAGAATCTTTCAAACACAGCTCCTCCAACTCCAGTTGACCACCTATCACTTGTAACTACTGAAGAGAAAAGATGGAGATGTGGGGAGCGGCTGAAACTAGAGATTGGTCACACACGTGTGCAGAGCCAGAGCAAGGCCAGCTGCAAGAACACAGAGTGCCTGAGGCAAGTCACGAGGACAAACTGTTAGGCAGAGGGGTTGCACATGACGTTCCACCTCCTGAGTGTATAAATAAACATGCTTCAGCCATTAGGGCTTTTCCTCCTACTCCTCCTCCTTCCCTCCTTCTCTTATTCTTCCTACTTCCTTCCTTCTACTTCTCCTTGTTCTCCTTCTCCTTTATTTCTTCTCTCTTCAGGAGAGAGGGCTCCAGCTTGCCTGTTTTCTGTAAAAAAAATAAGTAAATAATTTTTTGGAACAAGTTATCTCTAATTTGCCCAGGCTGGCCTGGACCTCGTGGTTTTCCTGTCTCAGCTTCTGGAGTGGCTGAGATTACAGGTGTGCACCACCAAGCCTGGCTCATGTTTTCTTAGATTGTTCCATGTTTTTGTTTATTTCCAGATTGCTGAAATAATTGCCTATTTTGTCCAGCTTGATGGTTATTTGTTAGGGAAATGAGATACAATTCTCTTCACTTGGCCATAACTGACAGACTCATATAGACAGTAGCTTCTTAATTAGTGTTTGTAATCCTAGCCTTTCTGCCCTCTGAATTCCACTTGGAAGTCTAAAGGATCACTGTAAAACAAAATTCAAATTGTATCACTCCCATAATTAAATCCCTTAAAGGCTTTCCACTTTCCTTAGGATAAACTCCTTAGAGAACTACTATAATCTGGGTCCTGCTTAGTTTTCTAAGTCTTTTTAACTTTTTGCCCTACATGTCTTATTCTTTCAAGACTGACTGTCACTCATGCCCACTTTCTTTGACCCTGGGACTCAGCATGTGTTCTTTCTTCTTGAAGCACAACCTCCCTCAGATCCCTCTTTCACCCTTCATCTTATTTTCCCAACTTGCAATTTGTTTCAGAGTTACATTCACTGTACTGTTCTCCAGTCCATGATCTATGTTCCTGTAATCTATTTTCTCTATTCTAGACTAGATTGCACCATGGATGTCACTACTGTTTAATCATCTCTTTCAGTAGAATATCAGCTCCATGGGGGCAGAGACTATAGCATTATGACCATTTCTATGTTCTTAGCGCTGAGATCAGTGGCTATTAGTACTGAGGCCAGTGTCTGCAAAATGCTTGTTAAATGATTAAGTGCCTGATTAGAGGAGAAGCCAGCAAACCTTCTCTTTAAAATGTCCAGTAGTAAATATTTTAGACTTTATGGACCATAAAATTTTTTAATTTTAAAAATAAGCAGGGCTTCATTCCACTAAAATTTGACTTATAAAAGCCAAATGGTTGTGCTGTGTGCTGTACTTTGCTAATCCCTGGATTTAATGAAAGGAGGAAAGAATAATAAGTGATTATGAAGTGTTTCAATGGGTTGAGGCAAACTCAGACTTGTAGTCATTTTGTAAGTAATTAAAACCTATTTTCTCTACATTTGGTCCAACCAAGTGTTATGGTTTCGATCTTAAGAGCCCTCCGAATGCTTACATATTAAAACTATGGTCCCCAGCTGATGCTGCTGTTGGGAGGTGGTGAACTTTTAAAATGTGGTGCTTAGTGGGAGGCAGGAAGGTCACTGGGGGTGTGGCCTTGAAGTGTACCTTTCTCTGTCCCTGCTCCCAAGTCTCCATGAGGTGAATAAGTTTTCTCTGCCACATGCTTCTGCCATGATGTTCTGTGTTGACATGGGCCCAAAAGCCAGGGACCAACAGCCATGCACTGATATCTCTGAAACAAAGAGGAAACATAAATCTTTCCTTCTTAGAAGTTGATCAGCTCAGATATTTTGTCACAGCAACAGAAAACTAACACTCTAAGAATGAAGTAAGCAGCATTTCCTACATAGTAATTCACAATCAGAAGTGAAAATTATATCCTTCTACATGTCATATAAAAACTGTCACTTGTATCACTAGGAATGTTGCATTATTCTTTGCCTTTCTTCATTTAGTCCTCTTTCTTTTCTTACTTTTCACTGTTTCACATAATTCCAGGCAAAAGACTGGCCAAAGAAATGAAGACAGTAAACTAACATGGTTAAAGGATAATTCACTCCACGTGCTCAGCACAGTAATGAACTATGAAGAAATATGACAAATTACCAGTTTAAAAACCACTTTGTGATATTTTGAAGCTCAGTGTATTTAACATCATACTTTTTTCTTGCTTTTAGCTGCTTAATAATACCGTGTTTATATTTGATATTGTAGCTTTTATTTTGCTTTGAACTACTTACTGCCATGTTTTACATTAATACATTTTGAAAAATATCATTGAAATAAATAAGAATCATCAGTGTGTGAGTAACCTGCTCTTTAAGAATTGTTACATTCTGGTCTATAATTACAAAGGAGTCAAACTTTAGTTAAGAAATATTTTATAACTACTAGAAAATACCCTATACAGTATTGTGGACACAATTCATTTTATTCCATATAAAACTGGATCAGTATTTCTACTTTTGATTGGTTGGTCATTGGCCCTCAGTGCAAACGAAAAGGAAGAATACTGAAGTTAATCAGACACATTTGAACACACTTTAACATATTTAGTTTATGAACTTTTCATATTCAAAAGGTACTTTTGTCACTTAGTAAATGTCTTTTTAGCATATTTTTGGAAATATTTTTAATGAAGAAAAATTGTGCTTAATTACTTTATAGAATTTGTAAGAACATTCACATATAATCTCTTACTAATCAAGAGACACATGGTGAGCATTTATATCACATATATAACAAAGATTTCATGATTGGTGCCATGAAAAACAGGATGTTACATGTGAGGTTACCTCCTACTCTTGAAATTTTTTGAGGAAAGACTCAAGGGAAGCAGGGGGAGATTACCCGGATGATCTCTCCATTTACACAGACACTGCAAGATTGACTGATAGGCAGTTGAAGTGAATTTTGTTTTATCTTCATGCCTGCTTTGGTTGTATTCATTACAGCTTAGTGAAGGTTGTCCTAAAAGCTTAGCAATTAAGGCATGAAAAGCTGCGTAAACAAAAACTATTAATCTCAGCGTGAGAGTCAATAAATAGAACATTAAAGAGCTAGGAGTTTCTAATTAAAAAGGGGCCACATGTCTGTACCTTTCCACAGACATTTGAGAACCACTTGGAATTGTTTCTGTGTAAACTTAGTATTACAAACAGGTTACCTCTTTCAAATGAAATTTAATGCATATAAATTGAGATGTTACTTATCCTACCGTGGCATTTCTGGAATCTCCATTTTAATAGATTGTACCCTCCGAAAAAAGAAGTGTTATGGTCAGTTACACTGGGATATCCAGAATTAAACAGAATAAAATAAATGGCTTTCTCTCTGTTTCTCAGATTCAGTTACTTTCATTTCAACTGCTTCTCAATGGTACTGCTTGGGTTCTTGAATATGCTGAAATTTACACTGGAGGTGCATAGTATCTAGCATACAAACTTCTGTAACTATAAAATCCTGTTTTTCTCTAGCTGTCTATTAAATTGATGAGGGATTATTCCTTTAAGAAACAAGATTAATTAGAAGACTTTTGTAACATGATTTTGTAAGTGAACTGCTTATGATTATTTATATTCTAATTTTTATTCTTACTGCCACATTGTAAAAATAATTTGAACTTCCAAACACTTGCAAATATAGCACAAGAAACTCGTGTTCATCCTTTATCCAGATTTCTTAATTGTAAGCATCTTATTATGTCAATTTTCATTCTCTTTTTCTATTTCTGTCTTAGTCACTTTTCTGTCACTGAGACATAGTACCTGATACCCACAAATTAGAGGAGGAGAGATTGATTTCGCTCACAGTTTCACTCCGTGGTTGGCTATCTCCAATGCAGAGATAAGATGGCAGAGGGATATGGTGGAGGAAAAGGTGCTCAACTCATGGCAGTCAGGAAGCAGAGAGGGAGGAAGCAGGCACAAGAAAATAAGTTTCCAGGTCACATTCCAGTGACCCGCCCCCTCCAACTCAGCCCATGCTCCTAACAGAACATTTAGCTACCAAACTCGTCATTGGATGAATCCTCATCCAGTCACCTTCCACACACATATGAGAATTTTTTCTCATAAAACACTCTGAATATTTTAAAGAGAATAAAAAAACAATAAAAATGATACAGAATTTCAAAACAAGATGATAGGAAATCAACAATGACCATTACATTGCATATTGTTATTTTCAAAGTAGTTGCTCAAATTACCAGATATAGGCATATAAAGTTGATCAGACAATATAAACACTAACTGTTCTTTCCAATAAACTAATAGACATTAGTAGTACAATTATCTTAGCTATCATATATATATATATATATATAAAACCTTTCTTATTTTCTCCTTTCTCCTATTCCAGTTTGTTCTTTCCTTTTGAGTAGTTATTTCCCTTTCACAGTATCCATTGTACCCTTTGGAACTTATTTACTCTTTCAGTTTCCCACACTAGGGAGACAATATGATGTTTACACATCTGTCTTATTTATTTCACCTATAAAAGCCCTGAGTTTATCTTTCTTTATAACTGAGTAATACTCCATTATATAAAAATGCCATATCTTTTTATCCATTCCTTGGTTGATGGGCATTTGGATTTTTCCAAGATTTAGCTATGACAAATTGTGCTGCAATTAGCATGGGTACACATATATTGCTGTGGTATAACTTTTTCTGTTTTTCTGGAAGAAATATCCAGAAGGGGAATAGATGGGTTGAATGGGACCTGTAATCCTAGTTTTTTGAGGAATCTCCACACTGATATCCACAGTGATTGTACCAGTCTACACTCCCATCAAGAGTGGAGAAGAATTCCTTTGTCCTCACAGCCTGCCAGCATTTGTTATTGGTTGATTTCTTGATGATAGCCACTCTTTCCAGGGTGAGATGGAATTTCCTTGTTGTTTTCATTTCCATTTATTGAATGACCAGTGGTGTTCAACATTCTTTCATATATTTATTTGCCATTTGTGTTTTCATCTGAGAAGTGTATGCTCAACTCAGATGCCCATTTTTGGATTGGGTCTTTGAATTTTGGGGGTCTGATTTTTAAAAATTCTTTATACATTCCAGATATAAATCCTTTGAGGGATATTTAGCTAAATTTTTTCTCAACTATTGAATCTCCTGTTCACTGTGTTGGTGATTACTCTTGATCTGCAAACAAACTTTTTCTTTTTAAATTTTTTAATTATTTTTTTATTTTAAAAATAAAGCAAAAAACTTTTTCATAAGATGAGATCACAGGTGTTCATTCTTTGAAGTACGTGTTGTGCAGTCTGCCTACCCCTATATCTTCAAGATTTTTATCTACTTTCTCTTCCAGTAGATTTAGTGTTTCTGTTTTAATATTTAAATCTTTGCTCTATTTTGACTTTAGTTTAATACATGGTGATAGACATGGGTCTAGTTTTAGTCTCTGGTGTGTTAAAAGCCAGTTTTTTTCAGCACAGTTTATTAAAGAGACCATCTCTCTTCCAGTGAACATGTTTGACCCCTTTGTCAAAAATAAAGTGGCTGAGTGTGATTGTAGTTGTGTCTGCATCTTCTAATCTGTTCCATTGATCCTCAGTTCTAGTTTTTTGTTTTGTTTTGGTTTTTTTTTTGCCAGTACCACACTGATTTTATCACAATGTGTTTGTAGTATAATTTCAAGAAGGGATTGTGATGCCTTCTACCTGGCCTTTGTTGCCCAGGATTGCCTTTGCTATTTTAGGCCTCTTCTGGTTCCATTTGAATTTCAAGAATGTTTTCTCTAGATCTGTGAGATACGCTAATGGTATTTTGATTGGGATTGCATTAAATATGTATAACATTTTGGGAATATGGCCATTTTCACAATGTCGATTCTTATCCATGAGCAAGGAATATCTTTCCATTTTCTCAAATCCTCTTCGATCTCTCTTTTCAGAGTACTGTAATTTTCACTGCGTAGATCTTTTAATTCCTTTGTTTGATTGATTCATAAGTATTTCACTTTTGAGGATGCCATTGTGAAGGGTGTGGTTTCCTTAGTTTCCTTTTTTATTTTAAAAAATAAAAGAAGGAAAACATATTAACAGATA
>NW_004955466.1:12729997-12745088 GCF_000276665.1 Chinchilla lanigera
ATGATCATATGGTTTTTGTCTTTGGATCTATTGATATGGTGTATAACATTAATTGATTTGCGAATGCAGGATTGAACCATCCCTGCATTCCTGGAATGAATCCGACTTGGTCGTGGTGTATGATTTTCTTGATGATTCACTGCATTCTACTTGCTAGTATTTTACTGAGTATCTTTGCATCTATATTCATTAGGAGATTAGTCTGTAGTTCTCTTTCTTGGTTGGGTCTTTCCTTGGTTTTTGTATCAGTATAATACTTGCCTCCAGAAATGAGTTAGGGAGAATTGCTTCCTTTCCAATTTCATTGAAGAGTTTGCAGAGTGTTAGTATTAAATCTTCTCTGAATTTCTTGTAAAATTCTGCTGTGAATCCATCAGGGCCTGGGTTTTTCTTTTTCTGTAAGATTTTAATCACATTTTCAATCTCATTAATTGATATTGGGTCATTCAGAATTTTTATATCTTCTTAACTCAACCTTCGTAACTTGTACACATCTAGGAATCTGTCCATTTCTTCGGAGTTTTCTATCCTACAAGAGTAAAGATTTTCAACATAGGTATTAATGATCTTCTGAATTTCTGTAGAATCTGTAGTAATTTCATCCTTTTCATTCCTTATTACATGAATTTGAGTTCTTTCCTTCTTTGTTTGGATAAGGTTGGCTAGAGGTTTATCAATTTTATTTATTCTTTCAAATAACCAAGTCTTTGATTCATTTATTTTTTGTAGGGTTTTCTTCATCTTGATTGCATTAATTTGTGCTCTGATCTTTATAATCTCCTCCCTTCTTTGGGCTTTGGGCTTGACTTGTTCCTCTTTTTGGTTTCTTTAGTTTCTCTCTCAGTTAGTTTGTTGTTTGTGTACTGGAATGCTATTGATTTTTTAATGTTAACTTTATATCCCACTATGCTACTGAATTTGATTATTAAATCAAGAAGTCTTTTGGTTGAGTTTTTGTGGTCTTGTATGTAAAGTAGTATATCAAATGCAAATAATGATAATTCCACTTCTTCCTTTCCTATCCTTATTTCTTTTATTTCTCTCTCTTGTCCTGTATTGTTCATTCAAGGTTTCCATCATTTTCCTATGCTCCTCTTTTTTTACACCTATGTCTTCTTTAGGTATGCTGAATAATTCTTTCATTATGGTTGTCATTTCTTTTTTTACCTGAGAGATTATTTCAGATCTGATTTCCTCTATAGCTTCCTGGAGTTGTTTCTTTACTTTAGTTGCTATCATTTCAAAAATTTCAGGTACGTGACTTCCAATTTCTTCCATGTCAGTGTCTCCTGGACTTATTCTGGGTGGGATGGAGGTCTGAGATTGCATTTTACTCCTCCCTCTTGACATTTTCTATTTCAAAAAAAAATGTTATTTTGTTTTTGGTGATGATCCTTTTGAGTTTTGGTAGTAGGTAGCTATACCTCTAGTACCAAGGCCTCACTAGGAAAAGCCTGCTCTTTAGGGATATCTTCTATGTGAAGGAGATTCTTGGTTTGTGTCTGTCCCAAGATCCTATCTTCCCAATTAATGAGAGTGGAAGGTTGCTTTCTATTTGGCTCTGTCCCCAGTCTTTTTGTGTGGTAGATTTTCAAAGTTTTCAAGCCAAAAGTCAGAACAAACACCTACTTTTATTTTCTTTCTCTGAATTATGGATGCACTTATATAGTGAACTAAAGCCGGGTGGGTGCCTTACTTTCTACTCCAATCTAAGCATGTATGTTCAGCTCTGTGGGTTTCAGGCTAACTGATACATTACTTCTAGACTTAATTAAAATCTATGCAATCCTATGAAAGGATTACTGGATTACTGGATCTTGGTGTTTTCTGTGATTCTTTTCTTTGTATATAATTCTGTTGCCTCACTTTCTCCTTCAGTTTCCATTTCTCTATCAAGGGTACATTTTCTATAACCAGGAGTATATTTATAGCTGAAAGAGACTTCCTTATTGTTTAAAAAAAAACCTGAGAAACAAATAAAACAAAAATAACCAATTTATGATGGTTATTTCTTTTTTTTTTATTTTAAAGATAAAAGGAGGGAAACATTAACAGACATACAACATTTTACAACACATCACAAGCGCAATACAGACAATACAGAGTTACAAACAAAGTGGTAGGGAATTAACAATGGTGGTTGTATTATATATTGATATCTTCAAAGTGGCTTCTCATGAAAACAGATATAGACATGCAATACTGGTCAACCAAAGACTCATTGACAGTTTCTTTCAGCATAGAAATAGAAGACCGAAGAACACTATGTTAACTATCCTGTATATACATACATACAGAATTTCTCCTTCTTTCCCTTCTCTTTTCCCACATCCTAGAAGCCCTTTACTCTTCAGCGGTTTCCTATCATTTCACAGTGTCTATATGATGGTTATTTCTGACCAGTTATAATTTCAATCTAATTAGCTTTGAGAGTAAGAAGAAAGTTGAGAATATAAAGTACAGGTCAGTAGATATATATATATAATTTTAGAAGGTTAAATGCTTTGGTTTATATGAGTTATCTAGAATAATCAAATTCATAGTGACAAACAGTACAGTGATATTTGCCAGGTGCTGAAGGAAGGCAGAAATGGGGACTTACTGTTTAATGGGTACAGTGTTTCTGTTTGGGATGACAGATTTCTAGAGATGGATGATAGTGATGGGTGTAAATGTATTCTTAACATCCCCAAGGCTACTAAACTGTACACTTAAAGTGATTAAAACAGCAAATTTTGCTTTATGTATACTTTATCACAGTTTTAAAAAAGATTGCTAAGTACTATTTAAAAACCTATTTTTCTACAGATGTATAAATATCCTTATAGTTATTCAATCTCTATGATTTATGATATTTTATCTACACAAAATCAAATTATATGTGTAATATTTTATCTTTTCACACTACACAGTTCCTTGGTAACCTTTTCACTTCCAGAAGGGCATTGGATGGGTGAAACAGAAGTGTGCTCCATCCGGACAGCTGGGGGCGTCCTGTGCCAGGGGCTGTTAGTGGCTGAGACAGCAGCCTGGGAGGAAGACACCTCTGCTGCATAGCGGGGGACCAAGCAAGAGAGAGTTGGCCTGGTGTCATAAATGAAGCACTCTGAAACCAAACGTGTGAAAATGCACTACTTTTACTCCCAAAGTTCACTTTCAAATGTGGGTATTTTTCCACACCAACAACCAATTTTCCATCTCTGAAGACCAATTCATCCTGGGATTCTATTCAACTCTTATATTAATCACCAAGAGTCAGTGTGAGACTCTATGCATGTAAGGCTCAGACCTATGGACCTTTTCTTCTCTTCAGACACCAGCCAAGAGAGTCCTGTTTCCATGTCTACTTCTCATCCACCTGACAGGACCAGGGGTTCCCATGACAACTGCCCTGGGTGATGATTCACTAGAGTGGTTCACAGGAGTCAGAAAGACACATTATTTACAGTTACTGGTTTATTATACAGGACAGAATGTGGGAACAGTCAAATGGAGGTGGGATGCACAGCGCAGCAGGAGGGCAGATGCGCGGAGCTCCTGGGGCCTCCTGGGGCCTCCTGGCGATGAGCCCTGAACTTAGTGCACCTGTGTGCCCAACCCCAGGCTCTCTGAGCCAGGTTTCTTAGCAGCCTTATGGAAGTCTCACTGCATAACCGTGCTGATTATATCCTCAACCATTAGAGACCAATTCAATCTGTGGAGGGCTAAAATTCTAAGCTTCTGCTCAAACTTTCATCTTTCTGGAGACCAGCTCCCATCCTCCAGCTGTCTCAGTACCTCCAACCATTAGTCACATCTTTAAGACACTCCAGGGATGCCAAGGGTTTTAGGAGCTGTGTGCCCTGAACTAGGGACAAAGACCAAATATTTTTATTATATCATGGTAGGGAATTGCCCATTATTTATAATTGTTTTGAGATAACAAATTATCCTGCCTTTAATTTAAATTCCTCTTCTCCACATATATGCCATATCTACACACAGGTCTAATGTCTATACTTTTCTTCAAGAAATTCTCACTTCATGTACTGAACAGCATGAGGAAGAAGCAGGAAGCATGTAATGGATAGCCCAAGGCTTTGCTTTAAGTTTGTCTTCAGTGCCATCTCGCTATTAAATTATTTCCTTTGTCCTGGGAGTGTGTCCTCTCAGTTTCTGGTGTAAAAGCAAAGATCTCTCACCATGGACTTTCTATGCTCTCATGTGTTCATTGCCACCTTCTCCTCTTACCCCTCTCATATGCTCTAGGCTCTGTGTACTACAGGTCATATTTTAGATATATGGAAATTGAATATTATTGTGCATCATTTTCAACTACCTCCCCTGTCATTTTTATTCTAAATAAATCATCTGGATGTACCTTTAAAGATTGTGATGCTAGTTCTTATAGAAATCTCTTTGTAGGTCAAGGTGTCTGGGGTATGAGCTAGATCTCAGTATCCATTCTATGAAAGCCAATCCCCAGAGTATTTCATAGGTAACCCTTTCCTGTTTGACTGTGCAGGTTGCAGCTAAAGTCTTATGTTGCCAATCAAGTTTTACCTATGTTCTTTTCATTTTTTATAGAACAGTCACAGACCGTAAAAATTTAAACTGTTACTTGAGGAATTTCTGGATCCCTGCTTTAAACTTAATCCTGAAGATGCACAGAAGTGAGAGGGAAAATGATGGCCCCAAGGAGAGACTGGAAAACCAAGAAGTCCTTGGGCAGTCAGAAACTGGCTGGGTTCCTGGTTCCAGCTGAAACAATAACCTAGGGAAGGAAAGGGCAAGGAGCCACAGCTGGAAAATAGCATGGGCAGGGAAAGAGAGCCTGGAATGGTTCTCACCCTTCACGTCACAACCTGAGGCAAAAAGAGACGCCTAGATCAATGCAAGCAACACAGGCAGGTCTTTGATCCCAAAGTTGGGGGCTGGGTGGGGTGATACAGAACAAGTGCAGACTTACGACTGTCCCTGGGTTCCCTCTCCTCTTCTTCCTCTCCCTGACTCCATATCCCCGAAACAAGTGATGTACTGGCAGGGAGGGGTCCACTAGGGAAGAAGAGTGCTGGAGTGCAGGATGGGCGGGCCTTAGGGACAGGGTTGGTGGCAAATGAACACAGATTGTAAAGTCTGTAATATTTCTTACCAATATTGTGCATCCCCTGTAAGACTAGGGACAAAAATAGACTCTCTGTACTCCTAATGCTGGTCAGCAGGATGTTGGAGTCTTTATTAATGAAATACAGCAATAAAAAATAAGGAGTTAAATATTGGAAGGGGAGAAAGTGAACAATCATTATTTGAAAATGATGAAATTGTCTATACTAAAAGACCTGAGCCAACTTAGAAACTGTTAGAACTAATAAGAAAGTGTAGCAAGTTCCTTAACCAGTACTATTTGCACCAGCAATAACAGAGCAGAGAATGCAGTAGCATCAAAGCCTCTTCCAAAAGAATATATTTTAAAAACCTATGAAATACATGTTAATAGATAATAAACAATTGTTTCTACTATTCACTTTCTATTTTACAGTGGTTTATAATGTGATTATGATGGTTGACATCAAAATGTAGTTCATAAATAGGATTGTTTGTGGACTAGCAGAGGAATGGATATCATCCAGAATTAAAAATGATTTAAAAGTCCACAAAATATTTATGGAGAAAAGTTTTAAATATTCTTATAGTGCATAAAGGAAAACCCAAAGAAATAGAAAGCCATGTCATGTATGTTAATGGGAGACAATATTATAACAAAGTAATTTTATAAATTTAATGTAATTTTAATAATAAATCCAAGAGTATTTTTGAGGCTTTCACCAAATCTACTTAAAAATTTATATGGGAAAATAAAATTCCACTGATATAATCCTGCAGTGTCATATAATGGGAACCAGATGCTCCTTGCTCTCAGACATAATCCATCCAGGCAGCCAATTCTGGATTCCTGTTTCCCTCCTTGAGGGTTTGTAACCTCTCATGACTCCAATTGCTGTGTAGTTAGCCTCCCTGGTTGCCAACAACAGAATCCCCTCTATTTTCACCAGAAAAGAGCTTCTTGGAGGGTATGAGAAGTTCATGCGAATCATCAGGAGGGCTGGCAGACTACACCGAGCATCTACAGCATCTGGCCAGCAGCCCCTTTAGCATCCCTACACACATTGTCTTCCCTATTCTCTACCTTGGCGACAAGGGCATGCACCTTCCCAGTACAACTGTCCTCGAGTAAACATGCATCCAACCTCCCCTCAGATACCCAAATCTCAGCACTGCTAAAGCAAGATGCCCCTCTGCGCCTGTTAAATTATCACAAATTAGAAAGACATTATCAAATATTAATTTGAGTGTGAGGAGACAGAAAGTGCTATTGATGGAAGAGTAAATAGGTCCAGCTGTACTAGACAGCAAGAATAGACACTAAGGTGCTCAGTAAAATAGGAATGCATGTTCATCTATGAAAATCCACTCTGCATCCTGAGGAAACTCTCAGAGAGCTACAGAAGCTGATATGATGATATTCATCATGATACATTATTGTGGTGCAGAGCTGCAGTTTGGGCAAGTGTCTATACTAGGGAATGAGAGAAAACAGGAGATGTACATCATGTATAGTGTACAGAGAGAGAAAAGAGCAGATGGACACCATGTACATGATTCCTATGTACAGTAAGAAGCAATGCATTTGGTGCACATAGAGTGACATCAGTAGATCTCAAGAATATAATATCCCCAAAGGAAGAAGTAAAACAACATTTATCTCACAGTGTCACTATGTAAGTGAACACATAAACACACACATGCAACATACAGGTACACACATACACAATGTGTTTTTCTAAGTATTAGTTATACTTTAGGGCACAAATCAATCATATTAGAGAAGTGACCATGTCAAGCAGAGAATGCAAGTGGAGATCAGAAGTGAAGTAGGAAAATATAGTAAAAAATGACGGGCTTTGTATGAATGCATGATGGTGCACCCCACACAGATAAAGGAGGTTAATTCAACTCCACACCTGATCTTTTGAAGAGGAGATGCTCTGATTATGGCATCTCACTCCTCCAGTTAATTATAATAATTAAAAATTTTAAATTGCCATAAAGACACAGACACATTTTACTTTTGAAAACAGCCGACTCAGTTCTGTCTGTAAGGAGTCTTGTACCAAACACTTCAGCCTTATTCATCCCTAAACTACTTATTTTCTTGATTCCTTTGAATCTTGGCAAAGGAAAGGAGAAGTTAAAACAATTTTTCAAAACCTTTAAAATGGTTCTAATTGCTCTAAATTTAGGCAAAGTTACTGGTTGCTTAATAGCCATTTAGAGCTCTTTTTGGATAACAAACAACCATTGTAGGCTATAAAGGTAGTTCCTTTCTACACGAGGAAGATGTTAGAGAATTCTGGGCTATTTTAGCTGATTCTGTGATTGCAGTCACACAAATCACTACATTCCAGTGAGATCCCATGAAAAGAAGGTTTTTCCATTTCAATCTTTTAAGGTAAAAAATTATCTTTTCATTTTCTATATACTCCAGAGTATTAAGAAATGATGGAATGTAAGCTATAATTACAACAGCATTTCTAAGTATTCCTTGATGGTCAGAAGTAAGGAAAGGAGAAATAGAAGCCTTTTATTCTAAGCGATATTAAAATACTCATTCAGACTTTTAAAAATATTGAATGTGTCCCTTTATTCAACTTCTGCAGCCTCCTGCAATCTCCTACATGAGTTAATATTGTAGAGCAAGATAATGACTGTCTCGTTAGCCTGTGTAGTGCTGTAGAAGTGAAATTGGCTGGTGTAAAGAACTAGAATGAAATTGGAAGGCAAGTGGACTGTAGAACTGTCACACATTTTCCAGATGTTCATTCTGGCCTTCTGTTCCTTTCTTAAGGACTTTTATTTATGCACATGTACCACAGTGAGGAAGCAGATAATATAAACAACAACTATCTTTTGGGCCATTCAATTTTGACTGCATTTTCAACTCTGCTGATGACTGCTGGAAACACTTTTATTCTATTTAGGTGGTCTAGCTGAAATGCAGAATATCATATGAGGAATGGCCAAATGGGTAATGCAAGTAAAGGCTTCTACATTTAGTAATGCTGGTTTAATTGCTCAGGAAACTCTATCCTGGGAAATTTCGCTTGTCCAACTTCCTGAAGACTGATCATTGCTATAGCATCTGCGGAGGTCTGGTGTGTGTGGCCTCCATTCACTACTGAGGAAGACTGTCTCTCAAGAGCAGTGCAGGGTTTAATAGTTGGAAATAGAACTTTGTCATTTTAGAAATTAAGTTTACAATATATAAGCCCATTGGCAATTAAAATTACCCCTCCATATCGGCCAGTCCCTGTGACCTTAGGTTATAGGCCTGGTCCAGGTTTCAGACCATACCAAGCCACGTCAGATCCCAAAGTCCCAGGTTTTGCACCAACCCTAGCACCAGATCAGTACTGGTAGATACAGATTCCAGGCCTGCCCAGTGCCAGGCTGGTCCATGCAGACCATCCTCCAGGCTCCAGGTCCAGGCTTGCTCTAGTAGACCCAAGACCAGGCATGTCACAGTAGAACCCTGTGCCAAGCCAGTCCCCATAGACTTTGACTCCAGATTCACTTCCACAAAGCTAGAACTGAGGCCTGTCCATACAGGCCAACACCTCAGATCTGCCCCCATGTCAGGCTAGCAGTCATGGATTTAGGCTCCAGACTTTCCCACATGCAGACACAGGGCTGATCCCAACACCTAGCCAGCCCCTATAGACTCAGGTGTAAAACGCATCCCAATTCCAGGTCAGTCCCTGTAGATGCAGGCATTGGGTCAGCCCCAAAGACTCAGGTTCAGACCTACACTCCTGGATCTAGGATCCAGGCACTCCCATATACAACTAATTCAACAATAATTGGAGTAATTTTAATCCAAATCCTGGACACAAAGATGTAAATTGTCCGTGTTTCAGATAACATCATCTTATACATAGAAAATCATAAATACTCCATAAAAACTATGAGAACTAATAAATGAATTCAGTTAAAACTACAGAATACAAAATCAACATAAAAATAAGTAGCATGTCTATATATTAAAATTTAACTAGCCAAATAAAAAAGTAACCAAATAGTTATATTTGCAATAGCAACAACAAAAAATAGTACAGTGAAATCCTGAGAAATAAATTTAAATTTAACCAATGAGGTGAAACACTTATATACTGAAAACTATAAAACACTGAGGAAAGATATGAAAGAAGACATGGATAAATGAAAAAATATCTCATGCTCATAGATTAGAAAAATTAATGCTGCAAAAATATCCAAAAGTGATGTACAGACCCAAGATCCAAAAGTGATCTACAGACCCTATGCAATCTCTACCAAACCTGCAATGGCAATTTCCCCAAAAGTAGAAAAAAGTATAGCCAAAGTAATTACCAAAAGCTGGGGAAGATGGTTTGGGGAGGGGAGGCGATGGGAAATATTGGTGAAAGGATACTAACTGGCAGTAAGATAAGAGAAACAAGAGGTCTATGGTACAACATGATGGCTATAGCTTAATAGCTATGATGGCCATAGCTTAATTTAATGAAGACGTTGTGTTACATGTAGTTTTAAAATCACTAAGTGAATAGATTTTAAATCTTATCACAAAAAATAAATATGTGAGGCAATGTATTTTTTAATTTTCAAATGAATCATTTTACATGTATACATATTTTAAAATATGTTCTACACAATAAATATTTACATATTTTTGTAATTTACATATTTTTGTAATTTAGAGACAAAAAGTAAAAATATTCCTGCTCACAGTGAAAAATGATATGAAATTGTTTCCTTTCCATGATCATTTCTTTAAGCACAAATATTGTAGGAGACAAGAGAAACTAAAATAAATTGAAATTCATAGTTGAAACTGAGCTGTACTCTGTGAAAGCTTTTTGGACACTTCCTCATTGAAAAACTTCGTTTTCCTCATTACTTTTCCTGCTTTTCTCAGCATGGCTCTGAGCAACTGAAATTGCTGGGAGATCTGGACAGTGTTTGCTAGAAATACACTGGCACTTGGATTCCACTGTTACTAACTAAATGGGAGGCTAACAGTAAACAAGAGACACTAGAAATACGAATAATTCCAGTCTCATGTTAAATGGCAACAGACTTTATCAATTAGTCTGCTTACCAGAGAAAGACAAACCCAATATCAAAATTGTTTCAGTGATAACCTTCTGCTTTTTCTCTTCCAGCTGCAAATAACCTGTACTGTTCAAATCCCTAAATATTTTTATGCTCACATTTTCCAAATGCTAAGGCTGCTATTCTAAGATAGTAGGAACCAGCCCAATCTGTCATCTTATCTTTCTTTAATAATGAAATCCAGATTGCCACAGTCAACTGAAACTGGGCTTCTGAAGTTGCCAGTTGAGTTCCTGTGATATTACTAATGAGAATAATACAGCTTCCATATTCTCAGCCTCAAAGTCACAATGTGTTAATGACCCTGGGATATCTGAAATAATCATAAATATATAGGAACATATGTGAATGAAAAAGTTGAGGAGTCCTACAACGTTACATATATACTGCAGATAGTTGAGTGATCATAGCTTTCTAAGTTGAAAGAGCATAAACATCTTTGAAGGGACCCCTCCATAGATTAGTCATACTTTTCAAAACTGGGATAATGTTACTGGCTTTGATTTCAAGCAACCATCATTCACTTGCAGTACCAGGATGAATGAGTGAAAAAAATTATTAAAATATAATCTAGTGTCCCCCTCACCAATATTCTGCAGTTGATTAGTAAGTGATGTTTTACTTGTGCTGAAGATTCGTTGAATGAATTTGACACCTGACTCACCCTGCAAGGTTGGGATATGTCAGGGAGGAGCACCTCTGGATGGAATGAGACCCAGGCTCAGGCCAACCTTGTAGGGCCATCAGCAGAGCTGGTTATTGCACACTGCAAGGTAGGGATAGTAGATAGGAGAAAAGATATAATTAAACTGTTGTAAGACACAAACTAAACCTGAAAGGTGAGATGGAGAAATCAACAGCGTGGCTATCCAGAAAACACCATCCCAGAGAAACAAGACACAATCAGGGTGTTAGGTGAAGTAGCTGGCTTAGTAGCTGGTCTGTTAGACACACAAGGCCCTTCCTTAAAGCAAAGCTTGGTGTGCTGTGAATGTGACTGGTCCTCATATAAGCAGTAACTGAAATTTAGGAATGGAGCAGCAAAAGGAGGGAAATTATTCGTGGGGCAGGGTTCAGGTGGTCACTTAGAGGTCTACTTTTGCTTCCTTTGGACCTTGAGTCTCATTGGACTTTTTCTGAATTTGACCTAAAATGTTATCCATGTATCCTCTCCCCAGGATCATTGTTCATTCAAAAGTTGGTGAAGCAGCTTCTTGGGATTCTCTGGTTAATTATTATGAATCCTAAGACAAACTCTGACTTGACCCTACCAGTATTAATATTCCAAAAGAAAGCCAGAAACAGGGGCATTACAAATCTAGTCCTGGCGTTTTGAATAGTTTGTGGAAAGCTTTAGGGCCTTTGAGGACAACCTACGCCATTCTTAGAATATGTGGATTTAGAATTCTATCAGGAAGAGCAAAAATCTGGGATTGACAAAATTGGGATCACTGCTGTATCCAGCTTTTGAATTTGTGAATTAAGAGATTGTGAAGCTTAGCTATTTACTCCAGATACAAGTGTTCTGAAACTGAATGATGACCCCCCCCACGCACACACAACACACACACACACATCTCTAATCTTGTGTGGAGATGAATAACCTAGGATGATGCATCTGCCTGGCATTGGCACTGCTTTGAAGAGGGTATGAACTGGCTACTTGAGCTTAAGATGACCTGTAACTGACATAAAATTCAGGGTATAGTCCCTCTTCTTCTGTTTAAGCTTCTGAGAGCATTTTACCTACACTGTGCACTAGTATTTTTAGTTCAATCAGGGGCATTTGAGCTCTTGTGAATTGAAGGAAGATTTTACTATAAGGAATGATAGCTTTCCCAAAACAAGGAAATTGGGTTGTTGGCTTAGTTGGGTTAGTTTGATTACTAAATATAGGTCAATCAAGTCAGTGATTAAGTAGAAGAATGAGAGGTGAGTTGTTATTTTGTATTTGCTGGTCTTGAGTAGTACTATGGTTGGATGGCTTTAGGCTCAGAAGGATTGTTAACAGTATATGGTGGCATGAAGGCTAATGTCTAAGTTTCAGATCATCAAAAGATTACGCAACCCAAGCCCTAGGGGAAAGTGATGAGTTTGACAGTGAGATGTGGTCTATTACATGGGCCTATCTTAGGCACAATAGGATTCAGTATGGGGATATCTTACATTTATGATTATTTACGCCTGTTAAATGATAGTATGAACAACTGGGATGAGGGAAAGAAGGAAAAAGAAAGAAGGAAGGCAAACTATAGAGGTATATATAAATAGCTGCGATAACTGTATTGCTGATGTCTGATGGTATATTGAAAGGAATAGTTAATGCTTAAAATTTTTTATGTTCTGATCAATTTTGCATGCTTGTGTCTGGTAATCTGGGCAGCTGATTTGAAAGTAATAATATGCAATGGAATTGCCATAGTGAGTTCCTACCATTTTGTCTAGTGAAACTCTGTATTATCTCTAATGTTTTATCTAATAACTATTTTCTTATTCTCTTTAATGGTTTGAACAGTTTTCCATATCTTACATCTGGTAATCTGAGCAATGTAGTTGAAGATAGCGATGTGTAGTATCACAACCACTGTTAATTCATATTACTCTGTCTTGAAAACCTGTATCACTTTATTTTATTTATTTTTTATTTTGGGTTTTTTTTTTTTCCAGTACCGGGAATCGAACTCACAACATCGCCCTTGCCAGGCAGGTGCTGTGCTACTGAGCTAAATCCCCAGGCCCCTGTATCATTTTAAATGCTCTTGCTTTTGTTTGTTTATGTTTGTGATACTGATATGCCGCTATTGTTCTATTTTTTGTTTGTGTCTCATTTACTACTCTCTTTAAAATAAAAACAATGATAGTATGAGGTGTGGAGAGTTTTTCTGTTCCTGGAAATTACTGAGGAATGTATGCATTTCAGTGAATACATAGTCACTACATTTGTCAAGGCCAACTTAAAATAGGAGCTGGTCCTTGAGATGAGTCTTTTGTATCTCCAGGCATGATACTGAAATTCAGGAAGGGAATACTGCATTGATACTTCATATTGAAATTGGAGTCAGGATAAGAAGAATTCAAAATCTATGATGTCCACAGGAAGTAGGGGCACAATATGTTTGTCCACTGAATGTCCACTGTATCAAGTACTTGGAGACATGCTCCTCGTCTACAAGAAACAGGGAAGGAAATACAGAGAGCTTGGTAATAACTTGCTGACAGGGAGTTGGGACAGCTTCTATTTTTGCATGTTCTAGACAGGCATAGTGAGGCTCCAGAGTTGTGGGGACAGGCTTGCCTGGGATTGCTGCATATCAGACAGACAGATGCTATTTGATGGCAAGAGCTGGAAGGTAGCTTAAACAAATGACTGAGTCTTGAAAAAGGCTTAATGCTGGGGATGGTTACTTGGAATTACTTGATGGTTACTTACTCACCTACCAAGAGGACATGCAGAAATTTCTACCCCTCTTGTACTGAACCGCACTGAGCTAGGTCACTAGTACAAGTCTGTTAAGTGGGTCCACCTATTTTCGATCTTGTCATTTAGGAAAAGATCTGAGATACAAATTTAAATGGAAGATAAATAAATATTTTAAGTTTCAACTGATAAAATTATGGTACAGATATTGATAAAGAGCTTCTGGTTCTATCATTAGTACCTTGCAGCCAACACAAATAGAAAGACGCTTGGCGCTAATGAAATTTCCTCCTTGGAACTTGGGCACTCATGGTTCTTTGAAGTGGAAAAATGTGTTAATTGAATTCATGATCTAAATATCTTTGGCTTTAAGCTTCAGACTCACTCACTGTGACTGCCCTGGGAGATTGTGACTAGAATGCAAGCACAAGTGTGCATCTGAATTTATACAGGCCTGTGGAGCTCAAGAAAAAGGAAAAGGAACTTGACCTATTACTGAAACAAAATTTATATTACTATGAGTACTTGACCTCACTTTTAGACATACTTCAAAGAGTTCAAATTATTTCAAATATTTTTATGAAGAATTCAGTCAATATAGAGCAGAATGATTATATAGTCCAATATCGTTACTCACTTTAAAAAGGAACACAAATACACACATATATAGGCATGAAAAATTCTTGGAAGTCTATCTACAAAATAGTCAATAGATTATCTCTATGTGTTGGAGTTTTAGAATAATTTTACTTTTTGATTATATTTTTAAGCTTCTCTTTAATAAGCAATAAATATTTAAAATAATCAAATGAAAAAGAAAGCAAACCCATAATTTAAGACTCAGTCTAGCAGTGATATTAGCAAAATAGCAGAATAAGACATCTTTGGATCATGTCCTACCATGCACAGAAACACTGCGCAGCCACACAGTCAAAAGTCTTCTTTTTGGAGCTGTCATAAATAGGCAGTGGCTTGCAAACCTCCAGGAGAGCTCATAACCAAGGAGGACCACCTGAGAATGCAGCCTCACAGGCTTGCTGACCACAGTCCAAGGCATGGACTAAAAGCAGCCTTGTTTCCTGTGGTCATAGCTCCAGCTTCATTTGGCTACTATCCTGCTACTAGTTCTATCTACCAAAAACATGGAATAATCAGTGCTCAAACCAGACTGTAAATCCTGAAGCAGTGTTACGATCAGGCTCAAGCCCTTTTCTGCTGCCACATAGGATTAGTCCTTCCTTTCTGGAGACCTAAGAGAGCGGATTCTTTTTTAAAATTGTATTTTAAAGAACTAAAACAAAATAACAACACAAAACAATAAAAATGACACACAATTTCAAAACAGGATGATAGGAAATTCGCAATGGTTATTGTATTTCATATTGTTATCTTCAAAGTACTTGCTCAGATTTCCAGATATAGGTATGCAATATTAATCAAATAATTAAACATTAACTGTTAAATTATGCTGGCTATTTTGTATGT
>NW_004955466.1:12745898-12779958 GCF_000276665.1 Chinchilla lanigera
TCTTTATAGAGGTCCTTTGTCTGAGGGACAGTTGGCTAAAATTTTTCCCATTTTGTGAGTTTTCTTTTTATTCTGTTGTTGATTTCTTTTGATGTGCAAAAACTTTTCAATAAGATGAGATCTCAGTTGTTGATTCTTTGCAGTATTTCCTCTGCAGTTTGGTTTTTGTTCATGAACTCTCTGCCTACCCCTATGTCTTTAAGATTTGTACCTGCTTTCTCTTCCAGTAGATTTAATGTTTCTGTTTTAATATCTAGATCTTTGATCCATTTTAACTTTAGTTTAGTGCACGGTTATAGACATGGGTCTAGTTTTAGTCTTCAGCATGTGGAGAGTCAGTTTTTCCAGCAGCATGTATTAAAGAGGCTATCTTTCTTCCAGTAAAAATGTTTGGCCCCTTTGTCAAAGATCAGGTGGCTCAGTGTGATTGTGGTGTGGCTGCCTCTTCCAGTCTGTTCCATTGATCATCAGGACTGTTTTTATACTAGTAACATGCGGACTTTTTCACAGTAGCTTTGTAGCATAATTTCAAGGCAAAGATTATGATGTGTCTTGCCTGACCTTTGGTGCCCAGGATTGCTTTTGCTATTCTGGGTCTCTTCTGGTTCCAAAGGATTTTTAAGAATGTTTTCTCTAGATCTGTGAGGCATACTAATGATATTGCTTATTTGATATTTCATGTCATTAAGATTTGTCTTATATAGTTGGGTGCTCCTACATTTGATGTATATGTAATAATGATTGTTATTTCTCCCTCCTGCAGTTTTCCCCTAACAAATATATAGTGCCTTTCTTTATCTCTTTTGATCATTCTTGGTTGGAAGTTTACATTTCTGCAGCCAGAATAGCTACCCCTGCTTTTTTCTGGGTTCCTGTCACATGCAGTATTGTTTTCCATCCTTTGACTTTCCATCTATGAATTTTCTTTTGAGTTAAATGTGTTTCTTGTATACAGCATACTGTTGGATTTTGTTTCTTGATCCACTCTGCCAGTCTGTTTCTTTTGATTAGTGAATTGAAGCCATTTACATTAATGGTGATTACTGACATGTTTTGGATTATTATCTTTGTCATGCTCTTTTCCCACTGTTGGTTCCTTACTTTTCCCCTCTGTTTAATTGCTAGCCCTTCTTTTCTATTGTTGTTCTTGGAATTATGGTTATTTTTATCTCTTTCTAGAATATCTTTCAGTACTCTTTGCAGGGTTGGTTTGGTAGTCATGAATTTCTTCAGTTCTTCTTCATCCTGGAAGTATCTTATTTCTCCATTAATTTTGAAGGATAGTTTCTCAGGTTACCTCAATCTTGGAAGTTGTTTTCTTTCAGGACCTGAAATACTTCACTCCAATAGCTTCTTGACTTGGTGGTTTGTGTTGAGAAATATGTTGTTATTCTGATGGGTTTCCCTTCATAGCTGATCTGTTTCTTTTCTCTAATAGCTTTTAATATTCTGTTCTTTTGCTGAATTTCTTGGATCTGGATTATTATGTGTCTAGGTGTAGATTTATTTTGGTCATGGCTAATTGGAGCTCTATGTACCTCACTTCTCTGTATGTCAGGTTTTTCTCCAGTGCTTGGGAAATTTTCTGCTATTACTTTTGCAAATAGTCTTTTTATGTCATTTATGTTGCCTGATGCTCTTTCATTTACATCAATCAGTCTTTCATTGTTCTTCTTTGCCTCATCATGAGCTGTTGAATTGTTATTTCCTGGATCCTTACTATTTTTAAGAGATCGTTCCTTTCTCCACTGTTGGAAGGAGTGTAGGCTGATGTAACCAATATGGAAGTCAATGTGCAGATTCTTTAAAAAAACCAGGATTAGAAGTCCTATCTGATCCAACTATTCCCTTTCTTGGTATGTTCCCAAAAGAATTAAAAGTATCAAACCACAGCAATATATGCACACCCATGCTTATAGCAGCACAGTTTGTAATAGTAAAATCTTGGAAACAGCCTAAATGCCCATCAACTGATGAGTGGATAAAGAAGATGTGGGTTTCTTATACAATGGAGTCCTACTCATCCATAAAGAAGGATAAACTTGAGACATTGCTAGATAATGGATGCACCTTGAGACCACACTCTTCAGTGGAAGTAAATTGAACACATGTGTTCAAATACTGGATGGTTTCTCTGATGTGAGAAGCCAAAAGTGTAAGTAAGGACTAAAATGTGTAATGGATATCTTGAAATGGGAAGAAAATATTCAAAGAGGAAGGGAAACTAGGGAGGAGAAAGAGGGAAAGGAATAAAGGGAAAGAAAAAAGAGAAGAGAAGGAAACAGTGGAGAGAAAGCTTTTATAAATAAGAAAGGAGAGGCTGAAGGGAATGGAGACAAAGGGGAAAAAGGAATTAAGATATATAATGTACAAGTACAAATTTCCTATGATGAATGTTATCATTATGTATAATCTAAAATGTACCAATAAAATTATTTTTAAAAATAAATAATGCAAAGAAAATTGGATATCCACATATAGAAGCTGAGTCTAGACCCATATATCCCACAAGGTACTCAACTAAAATAAAAATGGATCAAAGATCTAAGTGTAGTAACAGAAATATTTAACATGCTGGAAGGTAAAACAGGTTACATTCTTGAAGACACATAGACAATTACTTTCTGAACAGAACTTCAATGGCACAAGAAATAATACAGAAAATCAACAAATGGGATTACATCAAATTACAAAGCTTTTCCACAGCAAAGGAAACAACCAACAGAGTGAAGAGACAATTTCCAGAATGGGAAAAAATGTTTCCAGCTATACTTGAGACATTTAGAATATGCAGTAGGAAGAATTAAAAATTTAGAAGCCCCCAAAGACACAATAAAATATAGGCAACCAAAACAAATTGGCACTTCTCAGAAGAAGAAATGCTAAGGGTCAATAAATACATAAAATCATAGTTAACATCTCTGACCACTAGAGAAATGAAACCTAAAACTATATTGAGATACTATCTTATCCCAGAAAGACTGGTTATCATCAAGAAATCAGACAATAAAGTCTGCTGATGAGGATGTGAAGAAAAATGAATTCTTCTTTGTCAGTGGAAATTTTAGCTAGTACAATCATTGTGGAAATCAGTGTGGAGATTCCTAAAACAAAACAAACAAACAAAAAACCCTAACAAATTTCATTTGGCCTAGATATTCACCTTCTAAGTACCTTTCCAAAAGAGTTAAAGTCATAATACAGGGTTACGTGCATGCCCATGTTTATAACAGCACAATTTAAAATAGCTAGATCTTGGAAACAATGTATATTGTCCATCAACAGAAAAATGGATAAGGAAAATGTGGTATTTATACACAATGGAATACTCTGCCATAAAGAGGGATAAACCTGAAGCATTCACAGGCAAATGGATGCAAGTCGAGAACATAATGTTAAGTGAAACAAGTCAGGCATGCAAGCTCAAATATTGCATGATCTCTCTTTTATGAGAACATAAATAAATATATAATATTATGTATATTACATTAGTTATATTATGAGAGAGGAGGTGGAGGAATGGGGAGAAGGTAAGGGGACAGAAAAACAACTGAAGAGAAAAATAATAAAGAAAATAGAGGTTTTGCAAATGAGAAGGAGGCCAAGAGTTGAAGGGAGAAGGGAGGAAGGAGAGGGGGAGGAGATTAAGAAGAGGAGTAAAATGTACTGTGCTCATGCAGCATCTCCCCACAATAAATGTCAGTACCTACTGTGAGCATGTAGTAATTAATGAAAAAACTAAAAACAAATCAACAAAAAAGACAAATGTAGAACATTATGTTACTATAGTGATGGCATATAAATCCCTTTTAATATTTGTACATAAATCAGAAGACAAAGGCAGTCAGAATAACTGTAACCACACAAGGTAATGGAAAAACAGTACAGAGAGAAGTAAAATAGATCTCAGTTACATAATGTGTGCTGTGATGGGAGGGGAGAGTAAATTACCTACATCTCACGTAGGTTAAATCGTTACAGCTGAAAACAGACTACTATTACCATAAGATGTTTAGTGTGGATCTCTCAATGATCACAAAAGAAAATGTACAGAAGATACAAAAAAACTAAGAGAAAAGAATGAAATGGTGCCACAACCACAAAAGTTTTTCCAACCACAAAGGCAACAAGAGAAAAATTTTGGGGCAAAAAAATCTGTAAAACACACAGAAAATAACAAAACAGTATGTCCTTACCTATCATTAATACTTCAAAGGTAAATAAATTAAACTTGCCAAGCAAAAAACATGGACTAGCTGATTGTATTTTTTAAAAAAGAACCCAGCTATATGTTCTCTACTAGGAGCTTAGTTTAAAGACCCACATAGGTTGAACCTGGAGAGAGAGAGAGAGAGAGAGAGAGAGAGAGAGAAGAGCCAGGGATGTTACACTCGTATTGGCCAAAATAGACTTTAAGTTCAAATTGTCACAAAAGAAAAAGGGGGTCATTATCCAGTGATAAAAAGATCAATGTAACAGTGACCTATATAAATTGAAATTGTAAGTTATAATAATTATACATGAACACAACAACAAATCATCTAAATACATAACACAAACAGATAGACCTAAAAGGAGAAACAGAGACCGATGTAACAATTGTAAGAGACTTCAACACACAATTCAGACAGAAAATTAGAACTTTTTTTTCCAGTAGCAGAATTTAACCTAAGTGACATGTAGATAATTTCCTCTCCCCTCCCATCACTGCACACATTAAGTAAATGCATTTAAAGCCTTCTCTAGGATGGCTCTTAGGACACAAAATAAGTCTTAAGTTAAAGAAGATAAAAATCATTCCAAGTATCTTTTCTGACCACAGTGCAATAAAATTGGGAATCAGTAACAGTAAAACAAAAACAGGAAATTTCACAAAAGTATGGAAACTAACATATTCTTGATCATGGGTCAGATGTCAGATTTTAGCTCTTTCAAAAAGGAAATCAAAAAGAATTCAAAAATAGCCAAAGAACATGAAAAACTTTCAGCATTTTTGGCCACGAGGGAGATGCAAATCAAAACAACACATATTCCATGCGTTATTTTGTTATTTGTTATTCTATCTCCAGAAAGAATGACTATCACCATGAAGTCAAAAATCAACACATTTTGGTGAGGTTGTGGGGAAAACAACATTAAATTAAAAATAGAAATTCCATTTGATTCAAAGACACCTTTCCTAACATCTTTCCAAAAGAGTTAAGGTTATCATATAATAATACCTGCATACTTGTGTTTATAGCAGCACATTTCACAATAGCTAAATTATGGAAACAGCCTATTTGCCCAAAATCAGATGAATAAAGAATGTGGTATGAATACACACAATGGAGTTTAACTCTGCCACAAAGAAGGACGAATTTGAGTCATGTTTTTAGGAAAATGGATGCACCTTGAGACTATTATATTAACAGAAACAAATCAGACACAGAGGGGGTACACAGCACATGAGTTTTCTTATATAGAAACCTAAATTCCAAGTATTTATCTATTTATTTTAGATAAATTCCAATAATTTATCTATTTATTTTTGCCTTTTTGAGACAGGGTTTCACTATGCAGCTCAGGCTGGCCTTGAACTCACTTTGTAGCCCAGGAGAGCCTCGAACTCACAGTGATCCTCCTGCCTCTGCCTCCCAAGGGCTGGGATTATAGGTGTGCACCACCATGCCCAACCTAAATATAAATAATTTAAAGAGCAAAATAAAGGAGATATTATGGAAAACAGAAAGGTAGACTTTTTAGAGAAGGGGAAGGGGACCTGGAAAAGGGAGAATTGATGGTAGGGAAGGAAAGGGGATAAAATAAGAAATAATATATACATATATCCCACCAAAATGAATGCAATTATTATGTATCACAACTATGTACTTATAAATTTTTAAATCTACAGATGAATGAAAACAAAAACATAACAAAATTAATAAGACCCAGCAAAAGTAGTATTAAGAGTGAAGTTTATTACAATAAATGCCTACAAAAGGGAAGATTTCAACAAACAACTTAAATTTCTACCACAAGGACCTGGAGAAAGAAGAATAAACTAAACCCAAAATAATAATAAGAAGGGAAATAATAAAGAATATAGCACAAATAAATGAAACCAAGAAACAGCAGAAGAGATCAACAAATCTAAGTGCTGGGGTTGTTGGGAGGGGAAGGGGAAGACAATAAACCCTTAGCTAGATTCACAAAGAAAAAGAAAAAAATAAGATCAGTAAAAGAAGACAGTACAATAGTTGCCTCAGATAAAAAGGGGCATAAGGGATTATGAAACAATTATATGGGAGCAAATTGGATAATCCAAAAACATGAATAAATTCCTAGAAACATATAATCAGCCAAAACAGAATAAAAACTAATAGAATGCTTAAACAGATCAATAACAAATATGGATATACAGTCAGTAATCACAGCTTCCCAATAAACAAAAGCCCATGGGTACCCAAAATATATTGATTTTATTAAAGTAATTTCAGTAGTTATTGTGATCTGTTTGTAAATAAACTTGAGAAATGTTAGTGTCTATACCTAATTCAGCATTCCAACTTCTGTTTCTTATGCAGAAAAAAAACTTGCTCAGATATACATGGTGTGATCAAAAGATGCAGTGAATGTTTAAATTAAATTTATTACAATAAAAGATGATTGACATTAATCCCCCTCAAATACTCCCTTCAAATATACTTATTTCAAATATGCTTATCATTTTGTTCTTGCCACTTTCTGAAGTAATTCTGGCAGTTCTTTTTTGTGTCTTTAATTGTGTTGTCATGGTTGACTCAATGCTCAGAATGAACTAAAATTGTGAACATTTCATGATCATTCTGACTCTGGGAAAGAACCACAAGTTGCGTTGAGCCAGAGCTGATGAATAAGATGGAAGAGGACATTCCATAATGTTTTTGCAAGCCTACCTTTCCATTAGCTTGCACTCTGCAGCAGCACTCACCATATTTTTTATCACATCTCACAAGAACATGCACAAAAGAGGACTTCTAGAACTGCTTCACAAAGTGACAGGAATGAAGAGAATGTGGGATCAGTGTGTTTACATTTAGGGGAAGTATTCTAAAGGGGATTAAAGGCAATATATGCTCTACTGTAATAAATAATTTTTAAACATTATTATTTCTACCACTCCTCATACTGTACTAAGTATAATTCAAAATTCAAGAATATGTTTGATAGTTCAGGTTAGTCAGGCCTTATTATTTCCCAAAATTCTTCCAGCAATAAATTTTTACATGCCAATTTTAATTAATTAAATTTAGCATGAAAGCAATTTTATGGGATTGAAATCTGTATTAAATGGGAATTTAATCCATTCATTTCTAGAAGTAAAAATAGAATTTCTTTATATTTATTAGGGTATTTCCTTGTAAACTGATATTCTGGTAGAAAAACTAAGTATTATTTGCAAAATTAAGTGTTCAATCAACAAGAGCATTTACCAGACACATTTCTCCAAATACTGTCTGCTCTGTGGACACAGATCTTCTGTTATATTTCCGTATTTAAGCTGCCAGGATTTCTCTTTTGTGGGATGCCATGAAATTATTTGGTTTTCACATATGTGAGCACAACTGGAGGCAAGAATACAGACTTACAGTCTTAGACACTGAAAATGAAGTAGCAATTCCAATTTAAGACAACCACAGGTAATGAAGAATATGTTTTCCTGAGTTTTTAAGGAATATCATTCAGTGTAAACCCTCACTAAAAATTCTGGTTCCAAATTTTTTATTGAGTGAATATTTCTGAGCAGTTCTTAACTCAAAGCTTGGAACTGTTCAACAAATGCTATTATTGTTGTTGTTGCTGTTGCTATATATTGAAAACATTTGGTTGGCAACAGAACCCCCAAAAGAGGGCCGATCCCAGAAAAATGATTCAAAGCCTTTTCCTGTCTGTGCTAACTAACTCCTCTCGAATGACCCGGTACTTCAGCATTCCCATCCACAAATGAGGTGGGACCATTCTAGAACTGCTACAAGACTCAGAAGAGTTTAAGTGTGATCAAATTGATATTGATACATAAAAACCCTGAGGTCAGTCTTACGGCATGTTTATGCCAGGGCTCCAAAAAGCTGCATGCATCTTAGATATTCTTTTAATAGACATGAGCCAACTTGGAAAAATAAATTTCTAAACAATAAAAAAATAGAACATTAAATCACTGCCCTTGGATGCCCTTTTTATTATTATTATTGCACCAAAGTATGGTTATTATAATCAAATGAGGTTTTCTGCATCTGGATACAGATATTGAGTGCAAATTCTTCACCTAGAATTCACAGATAGACCCAGGGGATGTTAGCCTCTGAAACTGCAAGTACAGTAATTTTGGGGAGCAATATATGTGTGGATATGTGTGTAGGTATCTAAGAGAAAGAGTTTAGATTTCAAAGGATTCACAAAAGCTTATAAGAGCCAAAAATTATATGAGCTGCTTTGGAATGAAATTCTTAAGTATTAGTACTATTTGAGAATAAATAATCCACTTTGATCTGAAATTTGGCAATGTCTATGGGATCATTTTTCTGAAATGATCTCTATGGCACCACAGTAGCAGTCTCCTAAATTATGGTGCAAAGTCCAAATTGAATGAGAGCAGTTATATCCTTCTGTGATGGTTGATTGTGTCAATTTGAATAAGTAACACTCAACTAAACTGTCTCAGCATAGTTCTGGGTGGGGAAGACTCATCCCAGGGAGGATTATCACCAGAATGGAAAAGGACTCTTTACTTTCACTTGGACGTCACTCTTTACTTAGACGTCACTTCGTGGCTTCCACTGCAGACTCTTCAGCTTTCAGCACTGACCCTTCAGCCTTCTGTGGCCTCCTGATACAGACTCAGATGGGACACTCCACAAAGCTCCAGGCCTTCAACTGGATCCTTTATATCCCCAGTGAGCAGACAGATCTTTTGCACTCTTCCACACCTGACACTGTGGGTGGCCACTGTAAGCCAATCTTGTAAATTCTTATATATGTATATATTGAGTAATACCAACTGTGGTGGATTTACAACTGGTGATCAACTTGTAACACCCAGCTGAACTGAATCAGCATGGTGCTGAGTGTGGAGGGCCCACCTGAGGATCATTGCCAACAGCATAAAAAAGAGAAATAGAGAGGAAGAAGGGAGACTGCTGGTTCTCCTGGAGGAGCTTGTCACACTGGCTTTCCTGATATGAACTCAGCTATTCTCATCATCAGAGGAGGTCAGGACCTTGCTGTTGCTGAGGATGGCTGTGGTACTTTTCAGGGGAGCTCTGGTTCTTACTTTGAGCATCACTTCCTGGCTCCAGTGCAGACCCCTCAGCCTGCTGGCGCAGATCCTTCATATCGCTGGCACAGGCTTTCTAGCTTCCACCACTGACCTTGGGGCCTTTTCAATGCAGATCCTTGAAACAGGCTTGCATGAGACATTGCTGGGAGCTCTTGGCTTCCAGTTGGACTTGTGGGGGGCATTGTGATGGGCTGTAGGTCCGCAGTTGGACTCATAAAAGAATTGCAATGGGATCCAGGCCCTCAGCTGGATTGTTTGGGTCTTTAGTGTGTGGACAGATTTCCTGCTCCCTTTTGTACTTGACTCTTTGGGTGACTATTATAAAATAATCTTATAAATTATATGTCCTGTATTAAATTATTTCCCTTGCAAGCCTTGACTACAACACTGACTAATATACCCTGTGTGTCTTCACAAAAGATAAACTGGGACTAGAAATTATATAACTATACAAATCATCTTTAATTGCAACAGTTAAAATGATGTCCTTGGACCATATTACTTAATTTGGAATTATGTCCCAAAATAGGTGGTGGCATATGTATTGATTTAGATATAAAGTATCTACCTAAAATCTCATGCATTTAGAGGCAGGGTGTTTGGAGAGTGATTGATTCATGTGAGTTCTAATTTCACCACTGGGTTAATCCATTGATGAGATCATAATTTGAAGGTGTTATTGGGAGGTGATTGAAACAGCACATGGGGTCGAGTTAAAGAGGGGATTTTGGGGCTTTGACTTTGGGGAATAAATCTGGTGGCTAGCCCTTTCCTCTCTGGCTCTTTCCTTCTCACTCTGCTTCCCACCTTCCATGAAGTGAGTGGCTTTCCTCTCTGATGCATTTCTACCATAATGTTTCTGCCTCATCACAGGTCTCAAAACAATGGAGCCATCTGACTATGCACTGAACCCTCTGAAATCATGGGCCAAAATAAATCTTTCCTGTTTTAAATTGTTTCCCCAAAGTATTTGCTTACAGCAACAAAATGTTCACTAACACAATCTTTAAACATGTGTTTGGTCTTTATAAATGAAACACACTGATATCACAAGCCATATTTTAAATTGAGTGAATAAAAATCAATGCTTATCTGGAAACTAATCAGACCCATGTTTGCTCTATACTTAGGTATTTATTGAGGCATGTATGGTTCGATCACAGATCTTAAGTGTACAGTTTGATCTTGATGAATGCTTATACCTGTATAACCCATAATTCTGTCAAGATTCAGAATGCTACCATAAAGTTTTCTATTTTCTTTTCGGGGGACATTCTGCTCTCCAGAGACCATTTGGATTTCTCACATTTGTTGGCAATGCTTCAGTTATTTTAGAATTTTGACCTAATTTCATATTAAGAAAATCAATTGTCAAGTTGGCATAGACAATTTTGTCAACCTGTGTTTTCTGGAATCATAAGGATTCTTGGAGATGGCTTGGAGTTTTCACTCTCAGAGGAATGGAGGAAAGTGTGAAAGAAGATCTCAGAAGTATCTAGACACTTCTCCAGTTTCTATCTCACCTGGAGCATTCAACTCTGAACTCTTACAAACTGGAGTTCCTCATTGGGGTAAATTTTGCAAGGAGGCTTTGCTACTTTTAAGAAATCATCTAGCATAGACTCTTCTGCCAAAAATAACTACAGTGTTTAAACTAAACCACTACAGGATCTGACTCCAAATGATGGTTCATATATCTTAAGACCCAAAGTTGACAGTTGTACAGAATGAAAGCCATCAAACAAGGTTCTCCACACTGGAACTCACAGCACTGTGACTTGGAAAGGCAGTTCCTCAAGGTTGCCTTTTCTGAGTGAGTTTTCTGAAACACCTGGAAGAGTCCTTTAATCCCTACATGATGCCTGTACATTGTCTGCCATGTTTTTTGTGGGAAGGTGGCCATTTTGATGTTTCAAAAAGGGAAAACTATCTTTAGGTTAAAATTTGGTTTTATAATTTCTTTGCTACTAATTGTTTAAATTTCACAAAGGACTGATTAGAGAAACATATTTGTTGGTTGGTTGGCTGTTTTCTTTGAATTATATCCCCCCAAAAGATAGAGTATAAATAATACCTTATATTTGCACTCAGTTTTATAGTGTGTAAAAATATTACATCTATTTATCAAAATGACTTTACAAAATATATTTCATTATTTCCATTTTAAAGATGAGTAAATTGGGAACACACAACCTGGTCAGAGAGGTAGCAAGTAACTCTAAAGACTTTAGAACTCTTCTTATAACCAAATTGCTACTGTAACATTCTGTGTCCCATTCTTGGCATTATTTGTTTGCATTTTTTAAAGAGGTACTTGAGTGTATACTCAAAAGGAAGTGAGAAGGTGTTTAGTCACCTGGGACAAAATATCAGACACTCACAACTTAAAGGAAGAGAGGTTTATTTTGGCGTCATGATTTCAGTCCAAAGTCAGCTGGCTCCAAGGCAGAAAGAGCATGGTGGAAGGGCATAACAGAGGAAAAGCTGCTCAACTGATGGCAGCCAGCAGGCAGAGAGACAAAGAAGGAGCCAGGGACAAGAATGCACTGTTCTGGATCACACCCCCAATTACTCTAGCCAGGCTCTATCTCCTAACAGTACATCCAGCTGCTGAACTCATTATTGGAATACATTGTGCTCACTTGGGAGCACATATAGTAAAGTTGGACTGACATTATTGGAATAAACCCATTGATGAGTATAGTGACACCTGATCCAATCATGTCTAAGCACATGAGACTTTGGGGGCCATTTTATATTTAAACCATAGCAGAAAGAAACCACTTCTAACCCTAGGTCTCAGTGTCACCCCATTTATTACTCCATTATTAATGTTGGTTCTATTTTTCAATGCAATTTGGCATCAGGATTCATAATTTTAAACTTTAAGAATAGGAAAAAATTTATTGAAAGATAGAGACAGGAGAGGACCTGAAAGGGGCCATTTTTCTAAGATTGTTTTATAAAGCAAAATCACAAGGTGATTACAACATGGATTAAGCTATAATCAACTAATATGATTACAAATATGGTGGCCTAGCTAGTGCTGATCCAATAGGGAAGCAGGTATTGTAGCAAGAGTACATGGGGAGAATAAAGACATTTTGGGGAAGAAATGGACCTGGAGGTACTGGTCAACTGCTTGTGTGACTGATGTCTATCTGGACTTTATTAGACCAGGTGATACCAGTTATAGGATAATCTTGAGTTATTGCTTATCCCTTGGGGAGGCACATAGGCCTGATCATCCCATCTTTTTCTTGAGGCTTGGCCTTCAACAGATGTGCCTCCAGCCACAGTTGTATTGTGTTGTCTTCTGCCCTGGCTCCTTAAAGGGCCTAGCCCTGTCTGGCTGCCTATAATATTTATACCTAACTTAGCTGTCTATAATAAATATACTCCAGTATGGTTTTGTCTCAATTTTCAGAGCATGCATACTCCATTCTTCAATATGCCCTAAAATAAACACTTCTCATGTCTCTTTTACTGATGTGCCCTTAAAATTCTCTTCTGTGGTGGGAGTCAGCTAACCTGCAAACTTTTTTATTTTATTTTTTAAAGGAGAAAAGGTTTATTTTGGCACATGGTTTGTAGAGGTTTTAGTCAGTAGTTGGCTGGCTCCAAGGCAGGGTGGATTGCCAGTGGGGCATGGCAAAGGAGAAACAGTCCACAGCAAAGCAAGCAGAAGGCAGCAAGCAGCAATAGCCTGCCTTCTTTCTGTCTCTTTATATTCCATCCATGCTACAAGACTTTCGGGTGGTATCACCCACTCACAGAGTGGAGCTTCCGTTATCCACACCCTTAACACCAATGTCATAACCTTAGTCCACATTCAAACACCCTAACCCAACCATGCTCAAAACTCCCAACTTTGATCACATGAGGCTTTAGGGGGACATCTAGACACAGGCCATAAAATTTCAGTCATGAATTTTAAAATTTTAGTAGGAATGATTTTTTGAGTTTCTTTGGGCTGATTATTTAAATCTGTCAACTTGCCAAAATTAAATAATTTAAGGATGATTTTAAAATTAGCTCTAAGGGCTCTCTCTGTGTGTGTGTGTGTATATATATATATATACATAATTTAGATATATATCTGATCATATTTATAGGAAATTTGTACCTATATATGATGTATCTGATTCCTCTTTTTCCCCAATCTCCTCCCTCTTCAACCTCTCTTCTCCTTATTTACAAAATTTTGTTTCCATTTTATCTTTCTTTTATCATTTTTCTTTTCCCTCCTTTCCTTCTCCTTCCCCCTCCTTAAATTGCTGTTCATTTGAACAATTTTTTCCTATTTCACAATACCTATTACACACTTTGGTCCTCATTTACACATCAGTTTCTAAAACCGGAGAAACAATAAAATATTTACATGTGCCTACCTGATTTATTTCATTTAAAAGTATGGTCTCAAGGTGCATGCATGTACCTATAAATGTTTCAAGTTTATCCTTCTTTATGGCTAAGTAACACTCCATGGTTTAAAAATACCACATCTTTTTTTTTAATCCATTCCTTGGTTGATGAGCTTTGGGTTGTTTCCAAGATTTAGATATTACAAACTGTGCTGCTATAAACACGGGTGCATATATATTGCTGTGGTATGATGTTTTTAATGCTTCTAGGAAGATACCTAGAAGAGGAATACCTGGATCAAATGAGACCACTTGTCCTAGTTTATTGAGGAATCTCCGCACTGATTTCCACGGTGGTTGCACAAGTCTACACACACACCAACAGTAGAAGTGTTCCTTTTTCCTCACAGCCCCAACAACATTTGCTATTGGTTAATTTCTTGATAATAGCCATTCTTTGTGGAGTGAGATGGAATCTCAGTGTTTCTTTAATTTGTATCTTTAGAATGATCAGTGATACTGAACAGTTTTTCATATATTTATTTGCAGTTTTATTTTTTTCTCTGAGAAGAGCATATTCATCTCAGACACCCATTTTTGGATTGGGTCTTTAATTTTGGGGAGGTCTGAGATTTTTCAATTCTTTATATGTTCTATATATTAGGCCTTTGTCTGAGTGGGTTGTCTTTTGCTGTGCAAAATCATTCTAATAGCAGGAGATTCTTGTTGAATCTTTGTATTATTTCCCATGTAATCCCAGTTTTGTTCATGAAATCTTTGCCTACACCTATGTCTTCAAGAGTTCTTATTCTATCTTCCAACAGATTTAATGTTTTTGTTTTAATATTTAGATATTTGATCCACTTCAATTTTAGTTTATTTTTATTTATTTATTTATTTATTTTTTGGTTTTTCTCCAGTACCGGGAACCGAACTCACGACCTTGCACTTGCCAGGCAGGCGCTTTGCCGCTGAGCTAAATCCCCAGCCCCCTCAATTTTAGTTTAGTGCATGGGGAGAAACATGGGTCCGCTTTTAGTCTTTGGCATATGGGAAGCCATTTTTCCAGTTCCATTTATTAAGAGGCTATCTTTGTTCCAGTGAACATGTTTGGCCCCTTTGTCAAAGGTAAGGTAATTGAGTGTGCTTGCAGTTGCCTTTGCATGTTCTGTTCCATTAATTCTTGGATCTGTTTTGTGCCAGTACCATTTTGTTTTTATCACACTAGATTTGTAGAATAATTTCAAATCAGAGATTGTGATGCTCCCTGCCCTGCCTTTGCTGCCTAGGATTGTTTTTGCTATTCTAGGTCTCTTCTGGTTCCAAATAGATATTAGGAATGTTTTCTTTAGTTCTCTGAGGTATTCTATTGGTATTTTGATTGAGATTACATTAAATCTGTGTAACAATTTTGGGAATATGGCCATTTTCATTATATTAGTTCTTCCTACCAATGTGCAAAGGGTATTTTTCCACTTTCTGATATCCTCTTCTATCTCCTTTTTCATAGTACTGTAATTTTTTTTTCTTTTTTTTTAGTACTGTAATTTTCAATGTAGAGATCTTTTACTTCCTTTGTTAGATTGATTCCCAAGTGTTTCATTTTTCTCTTCAATGCTATTGTGAAAGGTATAGATTCCCTAATTTCTCTCTTAGTGTGTTTGTTTTTTGTGTACAAGAATGCTATTAATTTTTGAGTGTTGACTTTGTATCCAGATATGCTACTGAATTCAGTTATTAAATTTACAAGTCTTTTGGTGTTTTGGGGGTCTTATGTAGAATATCATGTCATCCACAAATAATGATAATTTAACTTCTTCCTTTCCTATTCTTATTCCTTTTATTTCTTTCTTTGGTCTAATTGTTCTGATTAATGTTTACAGAACTACACTAAAAAGGAGTAGTGATGGTGGAATACTTGTCTTGCTCTTTACTTTATAGTGAAAGCTTTCAGTTTTTGACCATTCAATGTGACATTGGCTATTGGTTTGTCCTAGATGGCTTTCATCCAACTTACATAAAGACCATTTATTTCAATTTTTTGTAGGGCTTTTATCATGAATGGGTGTTGGACTTTGTCAGATGCTTTTTTGTGTCTATTGAGATGATCATATGATTTTTCTCTTTAGCTCTATTAATGTGGTATATTACATTTATTGACTTGCACATATTGATGCATCCCTGTATCCCTGATATGAATCCTACTTGATCATGGTGAATAATCTTCTTGATGACTTGCTGCATTTTGTTTTCCAGTATCTTATTGAGAATTTCTGCATCTATGTTCATTAGGGAGATTAGCCTATGTTCTTAGTTGAGTCCTTCCTTAGTTTTGGTATCAGGGCAATGTTTGCTCTCAGGAATAAATTTCAGAGTATTGCATCTCTTTCAATTTTATTGAAGAGTTTGAGGAGCAGTTGCGTTTCATCTTCTCTAAATTTCTAGTAGAATGCAGTAGTGAATCATCAAGACCTGGGCTTTTCTTTGTTGGTAAGTATTTAATTATATTTTCAATGTCATTGAATGATATTGGATTATTTAGAATTTTCATATCCTCTTAATTCAGTTTTTGCAGTTCTTATGTGTGTAGGAATCTGTCCATTTCTTCTATGTTTTCCATCTTATTAGAATACAGGTTCACAACATAGGTATTGATGATCTGGATTTCCACAGGATCCATTGGGGTTTCACTCTTTTCATTCTTAATTACATGAGTCTTTGCTTTCCTCTTTTTAAATAAATGTTGGCTAAGGGTTTATCAATTTTATTTAATCTTTCAAAGAACCAACTCTTTGATTCATTTATTCTTTGCATTGTTTTCTTAGTCTTGATTGCATTAATTTTTGCTCTTATATTTATAATTTCCTCCCACATAAGAGTTTTGGATTCAATTTGTTCTTTTTCTAGAAGTTTGAGGTTCAACATTAGGTTGTTTATTTGAACTCATTCTGTTTTTCTGATGTGAGAATTCACCGCTATAAATTTTCTTCTGAGGGCTACTTTCATTGAGTCCCATAAGTTTTGATATGTTGTACTACCATTATTTTTAAAATTAGGTATGGTTTAATTTCTTCTTGAATTTCATTTGTGACCCACTGGTTGTTCAGAAGGGTGTTATTTAATTTCCAAGTGTTTATGCAGTTTTTGTAGTTTCTTTTCCTATTGATTTCCAATTTCTTTGCACTATGGTCTGATAATATGCATGTGATAATTCCAGTTCCTTTGCATTTACTTAAGCATATTCTATGGGCTAATATATGGCCTGCTTTGGAGAATGTCCCATGTGCAGAGGAGAAGAATATACTCTGATGTGGGTTGGAACACTCTTAGACATCTACTAAGTCCATTTATTCACAGCTTTGGTTTAATTCTTATTTTTCTGTCTAGTTGATCTGTTGAACTGATTTCTGATAGTGGGGTATAAAGGTCCTGAAGTACAACTGTGTTAGTATTTATTTGATTTTTTTTTTTTTATGTTTGTTAAGATTTGTTTCATGTAGTTGGGTGCACTGGTATTTGGTACATATATATTTATGACTGTTATCACTTATTCCTGAATTGTTCCCTTTACAAGAATGTAGTGACCTTGTTTGTCTCTTGATCAGTCCTGGCTTGAAGTTCAAATTGTCTACAAATAGAATAGCTACCCCTGCTTTGGGCGATTTTTGTCACATGGAGTATTGTTTTCTATCCTTTGACTTTCACGGTATGAATTTCTTTTTTAGTTAAATGTATTTCTTGTATGCAACATATCATTGGACCTGGCTTCTTTTTCCATTCTACTAGTCTATGTCTTTTGATTGGTGAATTGAGACCATTTACATTGATGATTACAACTGATATGTATTGGCTTTTTTTCTTATATTGTTTTCCTATTATTTGTACCCTGTCTTTTCTATTTGTTTAATTGTATGCATTTCCTGGTGCCTTCTTTGTATTGGTATTCTTGGAACTGTAGTCCTCCTCATTTCTTTCTAAAATATTCTTCAGAGAATTTGGAAAGCTAGTTTGTGGCTGTAAATTTCTTTAGTTGTTCTTTGTCATAGAAATATCTTACTTTTGCATTAATTTTGAAAGATAATTTTGCAGGGTACATCAATCTGGGTTGGAGGTTGTTTTCTTTTAGCACTTGAAATACTTCGCTCCAAGCTCTCCTTGACTTGTAGGTTTGTGTTGGGAAGTCTACTGTGATTCTGATTGGTTTTCCTTTATAGGTGATTTGTTTGTTTTCTCTAACCAATTTTAATAGTATGTCCTTGTGCTGAATTTCTGGAATCTTCACTATTGCATGCCTTGGTGTGGATTTATTTTGCCCATGGATATTTGGAGTTCTATATGCCTCACTTATTTGTATGTTAAATTTTTTATCCATGTTTGAGAAGTTTTCTGCCATTCCTTCTGTGAAGAGATTTTTACGGCATTTGTAATCTCCAGGTTTCTCATTGAGTCTGACCAATCTTATGTTGTTGGTCTTTGCTTCATTTTACAGCTATTGGATGAATTTTTCATGGTTCCATGTTGTTTTTAAGATATCTTTCTTTTTTATGGTCACTAACTGTACTCTTGTCTTCTAGATCTGATATTCTACCTTTGCACTCATTCAGTCTGTTGTGTATACTTTCAGTGGAGTTTTTAATCTCTTGGATATCTGTTTGGTTCTATTTTATGGTTGTCATTTCATACCTATGTTGGCCATTCATGGTTTCCACCATTTTTCCTAAGCTATTTTATTTTTTAAATGTATCTACTCTAGATTCATTGGGTATATCTTCCAGTTTGATTGTCATTTCTTTTTTATCTGATAGATTATTTTTTCCATAGCTACCTCCATGTGTTTGTCCACTTCTGTGGCTATCATTTCAGAAACTTCCAATGCATAACCTCTGATGTCTTCTCTCTCTTGTGCTCTCAGTTTCTTGGGTGGCCTGAAGGTCTGGGTTGCACTTTGCTTCTGCATCTTATCATTTTGTATTTTATATTTCATTTTATTTTAAATTTTAATTTTAAAAAATGTTTCCATGGGGAGAGGAAATTAAATAAATTTTTATAACCTGAGAAAGTGCCAGGAAAGGTTAAATAATTAATTTACAATAGAGAGGATCAGGCATTTCATTTTGGCAGCAAATGACTCTGACTTAGAAATTTTTCCTAGATTAGAAATAAACTTTTCAAAAGGTTCTCTACCAGGAAAAGGCATATTTGCCTGGGTGGGAAGAAGGAAGATAAACTTAGGGGAAAACTCTTGGGAAAGTGCTCCCTGCAAATGCCTGACAGACACAAAGTGAACAAACCAAACCTTACTAGCTAATGCGCTCAACCTGATCACTTGGCTGATGAAGGAGAAGAGTAGAAGCAGGAACTGAGGTCATTTTTAAACAATAATCACCTAAACAAATGCACAATTATTAAGAATGAACCCCCATCATCAGTGAAGAAGAGACCAGTTACACATGAGTAGTATCAGGACTGGAAAGGAAATGGAGTCCAGTGGATGGTAATATTTCCATGATTGGGTCAAATTGGCACTATGAATCTGAATGAATCACTGCAAGTCTGAATTCCTAGAAATGTTATCTATGAGAATATGGAGAAGACTGAAAGGAAGAGAAAGCAGTTTATAAAGGGTGAGATCGGGCAGCTGAACAAAAGCCTGCGTAGGTTGTTAGGATAGAGAGAAGCCACTGGGAGGCAGCAACAGCAAGTATCACAAATGTAAGGTAGAATCCCTCAAGAAACAGATGTTTTTAAAAATAGAAGTCTGTCACAGAATCCTGACTTGAAACTTCTGGAAGTCAGTGGGACGTTTCTTAGCAACTCATGCAATTTAATACAAAAGCATTGGCTAGGAAATACAGTGCACTAGAGGGAATTTCTGAGTAGGGAAGATACAGATGGGTTCTTCATTATTTTCTCATTGTCTGCTGTGAGTGGAAGGACTAGTAACTGAGAATTTAGAACAAAGGTTCAGGTCTTTCTTTGCAGTGGCAAAAAGTCAGCTACAAATATTCTGTCACTGTCAATCAGAACCTAAAATGATTGAAGGTATAGCTAATTGATGAGAGAGATAGCCAAATTACTCCTTAAGATTGTACCTGGAGAATTTCTGTGAAGGTCACTCCAGAGCAGACCCTTTTACCCACTTCTTGTGCTTCTGTGAATTTCAAGAATTGTTTGGAGGAAACAGCATAGATTTTTGTTAATACTTCTATTTAAAAAGGAAACTGAGAATCCATCTGAAAAAGAAATGCCATTCCAGTAGATCATCTGAAGTGCCTCCTAAACAACCTCATTTATATGTTAGGAGCCAGTTTTGACCTCAGGGTGGACTTCACTACCTCATTTTGAGGGCAGGAAGTTCAATCTACAGCAAATGGAAGAATCAGCCCCATAATGTTGGGACTGGAAGACTAAGATAAAAATACTTATTTTGCTCAGAAAATATATTCTCACCATTTCTTCTGAAAGCATGAATTCCCTGTGCTTTTATTTTTATAAACATCTGATAAATTTAAAAGTGAATAAAATCAACCAGAAATTCTCTCTTTGGGATATGATTAAAAAATTAATCAGAGAGGTAAAAAATGATTTATGTTGAAGGATGATTTGAGGCATGAATATTTTATTTAGATTTCAGAAAATGAGAAATAATCTAAAAATTTCATGATAATAATAAAGTTTATTAAGTATTACTTCTGTGCCCAATCCTATTTTAAACTTTCATATTATTTATTTCCCATAACAAGCTTAAAGAGACAGGTGTGATTATTGTGGATTATTGTATCCATTTTAAAGGTAAGGAAACCAAAGTTCCAAGAAGTTAAGCAACTTGCTCATGGTCACTCATAATACAAAATGAAGCTGTGATTTGACTCCAGAACCTACAGTTTTAACATCTATGTTATGTTAACATAGGTGGAATGACTAAGTGCATTTTAGTACATTCTCATGACAGAATATTTACCTGAAAATACGATTTTTAAAGAATAGTAATGTTAAGTGACTTAGAATGATACAAAATAGTACAAATAGTATGACCTTGACTGCCTAAAATTTAAAGAAAACATAACAAAATGTTAACTGAATGTATTCTGGATGATACATTGAAATTTTTACCTTTTACCTTTTGGTATTTTCTAGTTTTTATATGAACATACTTTACTTTTACAATTATGGGAAAAATTATTACATAGCATAGTGAGGTAGAACTTTACATTTTTATTCCATAAGAAAATCTGATGTGATGACTTGATAGTTGCTTAAGAATTTGTAGGCAAATTTGCATAAAAAGCCCAAATATTTGGTGAGAGATAAGGAATAAGAATCTGACTCTTATCAGTGATTCACAGTGATTGAACCCTGCTGGGAGACATTATGGTGGCTTATTTAAGTAGCAATGATATATAATTAAGATCTGTAAAAGTAACTCACTATAAGGGTAGAAGAGAGTTGGGATCACCTGGGTGACCATTGTACTCATGGATCTTCCTATAGTGACAGTATTTCCAGTTAGGATTTTTTTTTAACCTTACTAACATCACCTTAAGTATCCAATTATTTATTACCACCCTAAGAAATCCAGAAGTAAAGTAGTTCCACATTGGGTTCTACAGCCGAATAGGTAATGGTGAACAGGTACTTTCCAATCTTTCTATGCATTATCCTTAGCAGGGTGACAATATCTCTGCTTATGACTGCACAGTGGCTACAGTAGTTTCAGGCTTCACATTCAGACATGATCACATTGAATATACAGGGAAATCTGGTGTGTGTAGGAAACCATGGAGAAAACCTTCTACTGAAGTCCTTGATCCCTTTCCTTTGGTCCCTATGGAGCAGAATTACACACCAGCAAGAAAGCAGAGACAAGGAAATGGCTTAGAGGTAGATAACAAAAATTTGTTGTGCAAACTCTTTAGGGTAATATAGCAGAGGGTAAAATTTGATCTAGTCCTTGAGGTGAAGCAGTTGTGTATTCACACAATATACACTGGGACCTCATTAGATTTGACAAAAAGCAAATGTAGCAGTGAGTGGGAGTGAGGATTGAGGGCCAACTTCCTGGATGAGACACAAAAATGTTTGCGACTTCTCGGTATTGTAGGGAGCACATTCAAAGAAAATGAGACTAAATGTGAAATGGAATGCTGTGATTACACTTTTATAGGATGAAATTTTTTAAGAACACATATTTGCAAGATGATATTGCAAGGAAAAACAGTTTTAAGTAAAATAATATAAAATGAATTAATACAATTTAATATATATATAAGGCAATGGAACCTAAACCACAAAATAAATAGTAAAACAATACCAGAAAATGCATGAACAAAAAATTTAAATTGTACAATATTTATGTATAAGATAAAAGAAAAGATTATTTTAAAATTTAATTAAAAGAAAATATTAGAATAAAAAGGATCAAATATAGTAACTTAACAAACTCAATTGAATATGCATACTTAAAAAACAGAGTAAAAGAAGAAATAATCTCAGAAAACATGGCGTTTATATAGCTTTTATGTATAACCTTTGAAGTTGTGGTAGTTATAGAAGTCCAAAAAATCTCTTAAATTAATCATACTAAGGTAGATCTACAGGGTGACTTGAAAAAAGGTCTGTGATTTAGGTTTCAAAACAATGGAGTATGAAGTTTATTTAGTAGATGAAATTGAATAAATATGTCAATTTATTTATGTGTCAAGGTGTAACATGCCTCAAAAGAGCTGTTCATACAACAATACCAGAAACAAGAAAAACTGTTTAAAATTAGGACATTGAGTAAAATACATGGAACATTCAAATGCTTAGCTATCAGTCATTTAAAATTACTGCATAGATTTATATTTTATGTGAAAATGCATGCAACATATATTTTAAATTGATTAATAATAGGGAAAGCAAAGCAGAGGACTTACCAACAAAGAGTGCAATGATAGCAATTAATCAATACATCTCAGAAATAGTTCTCAAAGCTAATGGTCTCAACTCTCTAAGCAAAAGACACAACAGACAGGATTGAAAACAGAGTCCAACAGTCTATTGCATTCAGGAAATTCGTCTAATGCAAAAAGATATTCATAAAATCAAAGGACAGAAAACACTGTTTCATGCACTATGAAAATAAGTATAACAATTTTAATCTCAGACAATGTAAACTTTAACCTAAAACTCATCAGAAGAGACAAAGAAATTCACTACACACTAGTTAAACAATTTAACAAGAAGGGATAACACATAAATATTTATGCACCAAATGTTGGAGCACCAATCTTCATAAAACAAATATGATTAAACATAAAAGATCAAATAAATATTAACACAATGAAATTGGTGATCTTAATATGCACTTTTGCAAAGAGATAATTCAACTAAACAAAAATAAAGAAATGTCAGAGCTAAACCACATTCTTGAAGCATATGAATCTAAAGATATTTACAGAATATCTCATCCTACTACAACAGAGTATACATTCTTTTCTGCAGGAAAATGGTACTTTTTCCAAAATAGGTCACATACTAGTCCCCAAAGCCTACTTAAATAAATATAAAACAATCAAAATAATCCCATGTTTACTATTGGACCACTGTGTGATAAAAATAGAAATCGACCACAGAAGAAACCACAGAAAATTTTGTCGCACTTGGAAACTCAATAACACATTCTTGAACTCCCAATAAGTCACAGAAGAAATTAAACAATTTCTGGAAGTTAATAACAATGCCAGTACAGCACACTAGAACATAGGGGACAAAATGAAATTCATCCTAAGGAAGGTTCATTTCATTTAATACTTATGTTAGGAAAACAGAGCAAAATAGATTAGCCATTAGTTAAACTTACCAAGAGAAAGAGAGAAAAGACTCACATCAATGAAATTCAAAATAAAAAGGGTGAAATGACAACAGACAATGCTGAAATTCAGAGAATAGTAACTACTATAAAAATCATATTCCAATAAATTGGAAAATCTTGAAGAAAGGACTACATTTCTAGACTCATACAAATTAGTGAAAGTAATCCAAGAAAACACAAAAATCTGAGTAACATAATAACAGCAATGAAATTGAGACAGTAATAAAATCCTACTAATTAAAAACAACATAGAACCTACTGAACTCACTGCTGAATTCAACAAAACTTTTAGACTTTATATCACCTATACTCCTCATACTCTTCAATGAAGTTGAAAGGGACAGACTGTTTCCAGATTCATTTGGAAGCCAGCATCATCCTGCTCCAACCCAGACAGAGGTCTAATTAAAAAGAAAATTACAGGCCAATCCCCTTTAGTGAACATAGGTGCAAAAATCCTCAATAAAATGTTAGAGAATAGAATGAAACACATCATCACAAAAATCATATATCTTGACTAAGTTTCATCCCCAAATTGCAAGAATGGTTCAATATGTGCAAATCAATAAACATAATACACCATATAAACACAAGCAAGGACAAAAACCACATTATCATATCGATAGATATAGAAAAAAAAAAGGCTTTTGACAAAATCCAACATCTCTTCATGATAATAAATCTGAAAAAATAGGCATAAAGGACTGCCTTGGTTACTTTTCTCTCATTGCTGAGACAAAATACCTGACACCCAGAATTAAGGGAGGAAAGATTTATTTAGCTCACTGTTTGTAGAGGTTTTAGTCTACACTTGGGTGTCTCCAAGGCAGAGTGGCACATGGAAGAAGGCAACAGTTCATGGCGGTGGAAGACAGCAAAAGCAACAAGAACAAAAGGGAGGATTGGCAGCAAGGAGTCTCTTTCCCTCCCTTACACTGTATGCAAACTACTCATCCCAGGGTGGGTGTAATACTCACATCAATAATTCCAACACTGGACCATGAATCAAGCATAAACTGTAGAAACCTGTCTCATGACTGCATGAGGCTTTGAGGGAACATTCAGACCCAACCATAACAAGGACCATACCTGAATTTATGACAAACCAATGTCCAACATCTTAAATGGGGAAAAACTAAAGCATTCCCTCTAAAATCAGGAACAAGATAATGATGCTTACCATCACCATTTCTATTCAACATAACCGTAAAAAAATTAGCAAAAGCTGTCAGGTAAAAGAAAGAAACAACAGATATACATCTATGTCTATATATCTATATAAATGTAGATATATGATAGATACCTCTCTATGTATGTATAGTATAATATATGTACAGTATATTAAAGAACTGAAATTATTATTTGGAAATGACATGATACTCCTCATAGAAGACCCAAAGAATTCCACCAGAAACTCTTAAAATTAGTAGGCAACTTCAGCAATGTAGCAGGATAAAAGTTAGCACACAAAAATCAATAGCAATTGTGTACACCAATAATGAATTCCATGACAAGAAATTATAAAAATAATACCATACACAACAACATTAAGAAAAAGTTAAATACCTAAGAATTAACCTAAGCAAGGAAGTGAAAGATCTCTACAAAGAAAACTACAGTACTCTGGCAAAAGCGATTGAAGAGGGCACCAGAAAATGGAAAGATGTCCCCTGCTCCTGGGTAGGCAGAACAAATATTGTCAACATAGCCATACTTCCAAAACTATTATACAGATTCAATGCAGCCCCAATCAAAATACCAACAGCACTCTTTAAGAAATAGAGAAAATAATCTTAAAATTCATATGGAACCAGAAAAGACCCAGAATAACAATAAATGCAAAGCCAGAGGCATCACAATATCTGACTTGAAGCTATACTCTAAAGTAGCTAATAAAATGGTACTGGGGCCAAAAACAGACATGTGGGTCAATGAAACAGAATAGAGGATGCAGAAGCAACCCCACTTGCAGGTATTTGATCTTTGACAAAGGGGCGAAAAGCCTATGTTGGAGGAAAAACAGCCTATTCAACAAATGGTGCTGGAAAAACTGGTTGTTTGTAGAAAATTGAAGCAGGACCCATATCTCTCATCATGTACTAAGCTAAAATAAAAATGCATCAATGATCTAAATATTAAAACAGAAACATTTAAACTAAAAGAAGATAAACTAGGTGAAATGAAGTCATAGGTGTAAGGAAAGACTTTCTAAACAGAAGTCCAAGTGCACAAGGAATAACAGCAAGAATGAACAAATGGGATTACATCAGATTAAAAGCTGCACATCAAAGGAATCAATTAATAGAGTGAAGAGACAATCTACATAAGGAGGAAAATTTGCAAGCTATTCCTCAGAGGACTAATATCTAGAATATATAAAGAATTCAACAGGTCAGGGGTAGTGGTGCACTCCTATAATTTCCAGCACTCAAGAGGCTGAGGCAGGAGGATCATTGTGAGTTCAAGGCCAGCCTGGGCTACAAAGTGATTCAAAGTCAACCTGGACTTCATAGTAAAACCATGTCTCAAAAAAGGAAAAAACAAAACAAAACAAAACAAAAACTCAACAAAGTTAGATCACCAAAATAAAAGACCCAATCAGGAAATGGCCAATGAAATGAATAGATACTTCTTAGAAGTACAAATGGCCAACAAACACATGAAAAAATGTTTAACATCTCTAGCCATTAGAGAATGAAAATTACAGCAATGCTAAGATTACATCTTGCACCAGAAAGAATGGCAATCATCAAGAGGTCAAAAAGTAACAAATGCTGGTGTAGCTGTAGTGTAAAAGGAACCTCCTATGTTGGTGGGAATGTAAACTCGTACAACCATCATGGAAATCAGTATGGAGATTTCTCAAAGAACTAAAATTAGAAATTCTATATGGCCCTTCCAGGTACCTTCTTCAAAGAGGTAAAGATATTATATTACAGCAATACATGAATACCAATATTTATGGCAGTATAATTCATAATAGCTAAATCCTGGAAGCAGCCTGTATACCCATCAACAGATGATTGGATACAGACAATGTGGTATCTATGCATAATGGAACTGTACTTGTATATAAAGAAGGATAAATTTGAGACATTTGTAGAAAAATGGGTGCTCTTTGAAAATAGAATGGTAAGTAAATGAATCAAACACATAAACTTAAATACCATATGGTATCTCTCATTTGAGTAAGGTGAAGTACAAACAAAGAGCAACTTAAAGGCTGGGTAGAAGAAAAAAAAAAGGCAAGGGATCCAAAAGAGTTAGGGGAGATGAAGAGGGGAAAGGAAAGTAAGAAGAATTAGGATGTGCCATGCACAGGAACCCAGCGTCTTGGTTACTTTTCTCTCATTGCTGAGACAAAATACCCAATGCCCAAAACGAAGGAAGGAAAGGTTTATTTAGCTCACAGTTTGTGGAGGTTTCAGTCCATACTTGGCAGGCTCTGAGGCAGAAGGTAGCAAAGCAACAAGAGCAAAGGTGGGAATGGCAGTGCATGCAAGCCTCTTTCCCTCCCTTATATTGTAAGCAGGCTACCCCGACCTAGGGAGCAGCATTCACATAATTAACCTTCTAAACTTCTCACTTTGACACGATGAACAACATCCTAGAGCAGGAAGGGCATGTCCTTTGCCATCCAGGATGTAGAACTGCTGAGTCACTTAGCCAAACCTCTAGACTCCTCAAGTTGACACAACGTATCAACCATAACATCTAGTAACCACAGTGAAAGTAAACATAGTGAGCTAAGAATAATAGTAAAAACAAGAATGACAATGGGGAAAGGAGATTCAGAGACGGAGGGAGGGAGGGAGAGAGATGGGTGGGGAAAGAAAAGGGATTAAAAACAAAAACAATCAGTGTTATGCACATGTACCAATCCCCAAGATGAATGTAAACCTCAGGTACAGTAAACATGTACTAGTAAAAATTTTAAAAGAACTGTATGAAATGAAAAGGGTAAACTGCATCTTTTCCTTTCCTCCTACTTCCAGTGCAGCTCCTTGGAGATCAACCACAGATATCCCCTGTGTTTATTTTTTCTTATGCATTTTCTTCACAGATCCTGTATGCACTACATAAAATTTGTGACCAAACAACATCCATGTCCTCTCTCCTTTGCTACTGCACCTTGATTTTACGGATCAATTCTTTCTGTGTTAAAACTGCTTCAAGCCACATGCCTATAGTCCCAGCACTCAGGAGGATCACTGTGATTTCGAGACCGGTCTGGACTACAAAGTGAGCTCAAGACTAGCCTGAACCACACAGCAAGACCCTGTCTCAAAAAGACAAAACAAACAAACAAACAAACAAACAAAAAAACAAACAAAAAACAAAAAACAAAAAAACAAAAAAAGAAACAAAAAAAACTGCTTCAGCTACCATAGCTTTCTGGTTGTTCTCCACACAAGTTAAAAAAAAATTAGAAATATCCTAACCTCAGGGTCTTGCACTTGCTGCTTCTACTGGTTGGAAATCATCTCCAGATTTCCATAGCTTCCTCTCTTAATCCTTTAGGTCTTTACTCAACTTTTCTCTTGTCCATGCAGGATTCCTGCACCATCTCCAGAAAGGTATCAGCCCCTCATCCCACACTTCCTATCTTCTTTCCTGGCTCTACTCTTCTCCCAGGCATTCTCCATCATCTGGCATTCTATTTATCTTTCCCACTCATTTGTTCAGAAAGCAAGCTCCATGGGGGCAGGAAGTTCTGTTGGCTTTGTTTGCTATTTTATCCTCAATCCCGGATAGTTAACACATAGTAAATAGATTCTGCATAAATATTTAATTTAATAGTTGAATGCATTATCATAAAGAGTGCACATAAATTGAGCATCAGACACTGGTTTGAGTCTCAACTTTTTGATGTCACAATAGCTCTGTACAAAGTCTTGATGTGACTTAAACTTATGACAAGTGCTCAATAAAGCTTCATTTTTCTTTCGTATTACCGTTGTTTTCTTTTTCTTTTTTAGAGTTCTACCTTTTTGTTTAGCATACAAAGCATCTAGGAACTCCCACCTGTAGCAAGGTGACTCTCATCACCCAGCAGTATATCCTTGCATTATAATGAAGGTGACTCCACAATTCCAAAAGTTCTATCTGCTATAACTGAATTAGTAGCAGAAAGCCTTGCCTGATTATTAAGTTGAGAGGAGGTATCCAGAGGAGGTCAGGTGCCTGAGTCTGGGCAGTTGGAAGTGTGAGTGGAAGAAAGCTGAGGCACAGGTGTTAGCAATGGCACTGAACAGAAGTCAGCGGTGTAAGGGGAAAATACAAAGAGATTCATTGGCAAAAGGAGAAAGCTACATCATGGTCAACAAAGGGGTCAGCAGGGAACAGGGGGCTCAGACGGCAAGATCACAAAGAAAATGAGGCAGTGAGGGAAAGTCTGCATGTGCAGTGACTGTGGATCACAGGGAAGGGAGCCAGGTGACAGCCAAGAGGAGAGATGTAGTACTGCAGGGTGTACAGGACATGCTAGCCCTGAGGCTGCGTGCAAAACTGTGAGCAGTGCAAAGACCACAGGCACAGGTTCTCATCTCTCCTCTCCATCTGAATTACTGCAGAAGCTTCTGTGTGACAGCTTCCTTTAAACTGCTCAATAGAATGGGGGCCTGGCCTCTGGGGGACAGGAATAGTAGGACAGCCTTGCCTGGTAGTCCAAATAAGTCCCCAAATGCTGGTGTGCTCCTGAGAAGTTTAAGCTCTTCCCAGCATAATGTCTTACCCCAGTAGATCCAGGGGAGCCTGGCCAGAAGAGATCCTCTTGCTTTGAATGCTGTACTTATAGTCCCTCAAAATGTCCAATTGTTTCCTGTACCCAGTGTTTCATTGATGCTAGGGAGACATAAAAAAACCTCTATGGAGATTTAACTCGGATGTTTTTTGTTTTCATAGTCACAGTATTTATTGTTAAACAGGAAAATGGAAAAATAACGGTACCATTATTCTGATGACACTACTGTCTTATTGTTACTCTGAATTATTTCTATGTGGTATAATTAAATTTATTATTTTATGCTGAAAATGTATACCAATTGTGGCTATGGAATATTTAATTATATAATTGATCATGGGTGCATTTTAGCTATTTAAGACACATTGGCTTTAAAATGTGCCTGCTTTTTTGACTGTTTTAGTTTTGAATATCACATACATTCATTCTAAAAGTCTCACTGGGAAGGAAATTTCTCCCAAATGTTCTTGAGATTTGTTCTCTTCTCTAAAATGGAAGACACTGTGTTGGTACAGATTCAAGTGAAAACTTTGCTACTTTAAAGTTAGGCACCCCTAGCTGGGGGTATAGCTCAGGGGCTGGGGGAATAGCTCCGTGGCACAAGTACCTGCCTGGCAAGTGCAAGGCCCTGAATTCGATTCCTGGTACAAAAAAAAAAAAAAATGTTAGGCACCCCAAAACACAGACATTTCACCTTTCTTAATGTTAGACCCTGGCTTTCTCAAGGTAAGACTCCTTGATCTCTCTGGCAACTGTGACATCTTTACTTTGTAGGGAAAAGGGTGCAGGAACTGAAAGGAGGAGTGAACATTGTTCCTGCTTCTCCTGCCTGCACCATACTGCTCTTACTAGTATTACAAACACCGTACTCCTTTGGCTACTAGCTAAGAGTTGTTGGCATTTCATTCTTGCTAGAACTCATTCTAAGCATTTAAATGTGCTAACTTGTTAGTCTTTCTAACAAGCCTATGATGTAACTATAATTATTTCTATTGTGCAGAGAAAGAGTCTGGAACAGAATAGATACATAAACAGGCGTCAGCTTATGCCCATGGTAACTTGTAGAGAGTGCATGGTCTGAATCTGTTTGATCAAGAAACTGAAGTATTAACATATATGCCCTTAAAAACACTTATTGGAATATGTTAGTGCATAATTTGTAGTAAAATTTCTTCTGAGGAGGTTGAGAAAATAGCTAAGTTATTTGACTGACTCTGACCAGCCGTTATTTCCCTATGTCCAAAAGTAACACAATACATCATTTCTCATGAAGAAAAAAGTTTGTGGTGAGGAATAAAGTTCAGTCATTTTTCTTGTTCTACAGTTGTGTAGGATTAGTCTCCTTTGTATAATTTCTAAAGGTAGGTTAATAAATAAGAGATGAGGCTGGGGGTGAAGCTCAGCAGTGCAGCACTTCCTGGCAAGCACAAGGTCCTGAGTCCAATTTCCAGTACCAAAAAGAGAAAAATGATTCAGATTCCAAGTCTAAAAAGTTTGTTTTGCTTTCACGTGTTGGATATCTTTGAAGAGAATGTTAAAGTAATTTAATCCTTATGAACTTCATTTTACTGCATAAAGAGGAAACAACACCAAAGTCCACAGGGCATTTTTTGCTTGCATAATCTACCTTCTAATGGAGGTAATATTATTTTGAGCCTTGAGGTACAATGGACACAGTTGGCTATCAATACAAAAACTGACTTTTTGAAAAATTATTCTAATAGGACCCAAGATAATGTTGAATACTTTCTGCAGAGAAAAGACAGAGTTATAATTTCCATAGTCATAAGGCTGCTATCCAGGCAGAGAAGCCATTTGATGTGAACATTCCAAGAAATATATTCCCTCATTGAGGTTAAGTTTTGTGGCTTACCAAAACAAGACATCTCATTTTAACAGTGGACCACACAGAGAGGACTAGAGTAGGAATCAAGATGTCTTGTGGACTGGGCAGAAGATAGAAGGTAGGAGATGATAAGAATTTATACAGGGGAAAGTCAGACAAGTGACAAATTACTACCCAACCATGAGATAAGTATAAACAGTAAAACTTTTTTAATTGAAATGATCCTACTAATTATTTGTCATTATTCCATATGAAACTCAGACAAGTATCTGAAAAGGTAATGAGAATATAGCAGGGAATATGACGTATTTTCTTTCCTCTTTTTTTTATATTATTGTGTTCTAAGTTCGTTACCCTATCTTAAACTTTTTCTTGTGGTATCTATTGTAATGGAAAAAATTTAAGTCTAACATAATCATTACTATTATTTTCCTTTAGAGTTTATAAAATCTATCTCAGCCTTCCCAAATTTGATATTATAAGACATTTCCTTAAACTCTCCTCTAAATGTTTTACAGTTTTGCTTTCTAATTTGAGATCATTCATCTGCTTGGAGTGTGTATGTGTGTACATGTAATACAGCATCTAATTTTACATTTTTTCCAAGTAGAGAGCCAGTTGTCCCAGAATATTTTATATTTTATTGGTTAGCTTATTGTTTCTCCATTGATTTTCAGTGTCATCTGTAGCATATTTCATGTGCTCATATGTACATAAATTTGTTTCTAGGTTTTTGTTTCTGTTCCACTCTATTTGAATGATAAGTGCCTTACACTATGTTCTGAAATGAATCTTTCTATTCCTTTGTATTAACTTCAAGTTCAGCTTACCAAATTCTATGATACTCTTCCTGGAATTTGACTGAAATTTTTTTGAATTGGGGAGAATCATTATGGAAAATGTTACAGAAACAGACCAAATACCGGAAGAAACAGCACTGAAAAGTTTTAGGACGCAGTTTATTACACCAGTGGGCCTGAGTGGGATCTCTCCCAAACAGTCAGCACCCCCTCACCAAGTGGGTATTTGAGACTTACTTTATTTATTTATTTTTCTATTTATTTATTATTTTAAAGAGAAAACAACAAAAGCAAAATAACAAAAACAAAGACAAAAGCAAAACAACACCAAAACTATAAAAACGATACAGAATTTTAAAACAAGATGATAGGAAATCAACAATGGTTGTTGTATTACTTATTGTTATCTTCAAAGTGGTAGCTCAGATTATCAGATGTAGGTATGCAAGATTGATCAAACAGTTAAACACTAACTGTTCCTTTCAATAAACCAATAGAAATTAGTAGTACAATTATCTTAGCTATCTTGTCTGTGTGTATACATGCACATAATTTCACTTCCTTCTTTCTTTTCTCCTTTCCCTCATCCCAGTTGTTCTCTCCTATTGAGCAATTTCATTCCCTTTCACAATATCTATTATACCTTTCAGTTTTATTTACTCTTTCAGGTTCTTACACTAGGGAGATAATACAGTTTTTATATATGTGGGTCTTATTTATTCCACTTATGAGTATGGTCTCTATTTGCATCCATTTACCTATCAAAGCCCCTAGTTTATCTTTCTTTATAGTTGAGCAATACTCTCTTGTATAAAAATACCACATTTTTCTTATCCACTCCTCACTTGATGGGCATTTGGTTGTTTCCAAGATTTTTCTGTGACAAATTGTGGTGCTATAAACATGGGTGTGCATATATTGCTGTGGTATGATGTTTTTCCCTCTTCTGAGAAAATATCCAGAAGGGGAATGGCTGGATGAAATAGGACCTCTAATCCTAATTTTTTGAGGAAACTCCAGACTGATTTCCAAAGTGGTGGCACCAGTCTACATTGCCACCAACAGTGGAGAAGTGTTCCTTTTTCCCTATAGCCCCTCCATCATTTGTTGTTGGTTGATTTCTTGGTGGTAACCATTCTTACTGGAGTGAAATGAAATCTCAGTGTTGTTTTAATTTGCATCTCTTGAATGACCAATGAGGTTGAACATTTTTTCATGTATTTACTTGCCATTTGAATTTCTTCATCTGAGCAGTGTCTATTCATGTTAGATGCCCATTTTTGGATTGGGTCTTTGAATGGGGCTCTAAGTTGTTTCAATTCTTTATATGCTCTAGATATAAGTGCTTTGTCTGTGGGATAGTGAGCTAAAATATTTTCCACTCCATGAGTTTTCTTTTCACTCTATTGGTGATTTCTTTTGAGGTACAAAAACTTTTTCATAAGATGAGATCCCAATTGTTGATTCTTTGAAGTGTTTCCCATGCAGTCTGGGTACGGTTCATTGAACAACGTGCCTACCCCTATGTCTTCAAGATTTCTACCTACTTTCTCTTCCAGTAGATTTAGTGTTTCTGCTTTAATAATTAAATCTTTGATCCATTTTGACTTTAGTTTAGTGCATGGTGATAGACATAGGTCTAGCTTTAGTCTTTGGCATGTAGAGAGCCATTTTTTCTAGCACCACATATTAAAGAGGCTATCTTTCTTCCAGTGAGCATATTTGGCTGCTTTGTCAAAGATAAGGTGGCTGAGGTCTTCGGACCGGCAGCTCACTCCCAGCCTCATCGTTCCTCGGAAGGAGGGCTTCCGGTGCACAGGGAGCCACGGGCAGGGAGCGCCAGTCTTCTGGCTGGCTAGCTTCCTGCCTCGTGACTCCCGGAGGGTAGGCCCCCAGCACATGGGGAGCCATGCGGTGGCGAGCGCTGTTGTGCGCCAGCCCTTAGGCCGGCTGCCACCACTCAATTGAGATCTATCATGACACAGAGAAACAGTGACACAATTGGCCCACCATACACCGACTGCAGTTGCCCACCCACAGATGTGTGTGAATCATTGAAACTTTGAACAACCCCTGGGAATACATGCCATACAACCGGCCACTCTTGCTCCTGTCATTGAGAACCAGAAAGGTCCAGAGCCAGCGGAGGAGCAGCT